>NC_090935.1:594617446-594983696 GCF_040938575.1 Ambystoma mexicanum
TGCCATGCTCCACAGCACTGGTTCCACCCTCTTCATCAGATGCAACTGTGGAAAAGGAGACACAGAACAGAAATATCAGTGTGTTGCACCAATTTGTGTGTGGCAATACCAACATTCACATGGACATGACTAGTTAAGAGAACAACCATCAAACTCCACTCCCGCACACATGGACATGCAATCCACATCTATGCAGATACATGCCTGGCCATCACTCCAGAAATTAACATCAGGCTACTTGCCACTGTCATGACCAATCAATTGTGTATGCTCCACACACATGCATCATTTGTACATGCACATGTCAGCATGGCACAGCAACAAGCACATACACGTGCCATGCACACATATCAACTGAGAGGTCATAAGCAGTGTGATGAGCAATTACATCAGAGTCACCTTAACTGTAATCCATCTACATGAGTATGGCAGACATCCAAATGCACAGGTTGCATCCAGGCGTGAGTGATGGCCAGTCAAACATTCACATCTTTGGCACATAAGCATGAACATCATGCATGCATGTGACGCGGCAACTCTACCTCAACTGTCACACCTGTCACACTAGCACCTGTCAGACACAAGTAATAAAACATGTGCACCGTCTGAAAGGCAGCCCTACAACACACAATGCAAGTGATATCTCATTAAAAATACATATTGTCTGAATGCACACATGGAGAGCAATGTCTGGGGCATGCACGCAGACATCCGTCTCAGAGGCATACTTGCTGCAAGCCTTAGAGGCTCACTACCAACATGCAGCAACATTCACATGCACCGTAGAGTATAGCAACACATGGATACGCACCAGTAGACTCCAGGCATTAACGTAACTCGCAGACATGAGTGTGCAGTGCCAGGTAAAACTTCTCCAGGACCCGCATGTTGGTGTTTGATATTCATTTCTGTGGTAGCACCGGCCTGGATGTAGTACAGGGCCTTGCTGTGGGTCCTAGATTTCAGGTCCTTCGAGTGCTTGTGCACGGTCTTGAAGGTACGGGATGCTACGCCCTCTGCATTGATGGTATCTGTTATCCCGTCCCAGATCTGCTGACGTCCTTCCTTGCCGCGTCGCATCACTGGGTTGAAGAGGGCATCATAATTCTCCAGGACCGTCTCCAGCAGGATGTCCACTTCCCTGGCAGTGAATTTGACAGCCCTCTTCCTTGCTGCAATGGGGTTGCCATTCTGGGCTGAAGATGACAGTGCAGACATGGTTCTGGAGCTGGGCTGTGGTATAGCATGATGGGAGTCCGATGAAGCAGCTGAGGTGGTCACAGGGCCAAGGACAGGAGCACTGCCAATGGCTGGACAACAGGCACTCCAAACACAGGTGGGCAGCAGCCACAAACACTGGACAGGCAGTAGCAGGTGGCTAAGTAGGAGGCAGTTCAGGGCATTCAGAGTCAGGTAAAAAAGGCAGAGAGGCAGGAGCGTGGGTCTTACATGTATTAATCAGATGGCAGCCGGAAAACAGATTGATGGGTACATTGCGGGGAAAAAATGAGTGTGGACATGTTCAATCCGAGGAAAGGCCCTCAGCGCGTAACTTACATGACACACGCTGCGTGCTGGAGTTGAGCACGCCAGAATTGGGGATACATAAGTATGCATAGAAGCAACTCCGACCATACATGCAAAGAGGGGGATACGGACGAGTGTAGTACTGTGAATGTAGGGGTGCCACGCAATCTATTCACTTCAGGAACCATACAAACCTCTTATTTTGATGGGAGATTTGCCTCTGCGCTTTATCACGTCTACTGTTGTATTTTCAGAGGCTAACGGTGAGTCGCCTATGCATTGCCCTGTGTATCGTCAGTGTAGCTTTCCGGGGCTTGCGTATGCATTTTTTTTTGTTGCTGGGTGCCACTGTGTATCGCGTAACGCTTTTCCTTTTTATAGAAGCTATCCTAATCTCGTGTATGCAATTCTTAATTTATTGTGGTGGCTGTGCGTTACGCATTCCCAATTTTTTGTACACTGGCCCCTCACTCTAATTGCCCAGGACAATTGCTTGGTGTGCCTTCCATTATTCACTTACACCTGGAACATGAGTGGAAAGACCCCAAGAGGGAAAGGGGGCAGAGTTGGCCGGGGTCAGGGACGTCCTGCGGATGCAGCTGCCCCAGTCCCAAAGGTCCAAGGACCTCCTGCGGAAGCAGCTGTCCCAGTCCCAAGTGTTGAGGGACATGCAGCGGAAGCAGCTGTCCCAGGCCCAAGGGTTCAGGGATGTGCAGCGGAAGCCCCTGTCCCAGGCCCAAGGGTCCAGGGACGTGCAGCGTAAGCAGTTGTCCCAGGCCCAAGGGTTCCAGGGACGTGCAGCCTAAACAGCTGTCCCAGGCCTAAGGGTCCAGGGACGTGCAGCTGAAGCAGCTGTCCCGCCCAGAAGGGTAAGGTATGTGCAGCTAAAGCAGCTGTCCCAGCCCAGAAGTGTAAGGGACGTGCGCTGAAGCAGCTGTCCCAGCCCAGTAGGGGAAAGGTAAGTATAAGCTGAAACAGCTGTCCCAGCCCAGAAGGGTAAGGGACGTGCAGCTGAAGCAGCTGTCCCAGCCTCAGGGGGTAATGCCATGCCCCAGGCCACTAGTGGTCTGGCATCTGGAGCCCACAGAGGGTGAACACCAACACTACGTGCCAAGAAGACAAAGCCTGCACAGCAGGAACAGACTCAACTCCATGACACGGCACAGGACACTGGCATGTTGAGGAAGAGGAACTTCCATGATGAAGAACTCCAGATCCTCATGGAGAACGTGACCAAGCACCACCATGCCATGTGCCTGCAACCGGGGAGCACACATCCCCCTGCTCATTGTATGGTGCATTGGCAGCATGTCACGGATGAGATCAACGCCTTAGGGTTCGAGAATCGCACTGCTGCTCAGCTAGTGAAGCGCTCGAATGACCTCACCCGTCGCACCAAGTCCAAGCTGGGGGCCAACCGCGCCTCTGCTTTGGCAACTGGAGGGGGGTCACCAGAGGAGGAGGAGCTCACCCAGCATGAAGAGACTATGAGTCAATTCATTCTAATGGAGCAGGTGCAAGGCATGGGAGGCCTGCCAAATTACAAGGGCACGTCTGGTAAGTGACCAAGATTGTGCATCCCGAGTACGTGTAGTGAAGCATAACCAAGATGTATGATTGTGTTGCGCATCTGGCTGCATTTGAATGACTACCCTGGGTAAACCATGTCGTGGTGTACTGACTCATGTCCAGTGTACTAAAGAGTGGATACAACACATGTGTTGTACATTAGTTGAACATGGCCGTGTGACAGTACTCATTCCCCACTAGCATAGCCACCCAACATCTGCAACATGATACCACAACGTCCCCTCTGCTTAGTTGCATCCTTGATGTCAGTGACTGTGCTCTGCTAGACATGTGCTTGTGTCTGAAAAACGAGTTTCATTTCATGCACTGCAAGGTATAGATTCTCTATTCACACATGTACATAGGTGCTTCCATGCTACATAGAACATCCGAGATGGCAACCAACATGCCGCATGGCGTCCCATGAGTGAGTGTGCATATGTCTAGACTGTGCACATCCCTGCTGCCACTATGGCAATGACTCCTGAGTCAAATTGTTGTGAGGTCTGATCCCTGTTACCCTCCCACACTCAGCACACACTCCATGGGTCCATGCCCCTGTCCCTCTTGTGGGTCACTGTACCTTGTTCCTATTTCCAACTCCATTTACTTAGTCTCTCCACTTCACAGACCTTGTCTAGGTGTTACTCTTACAGTCATTCTTCAACTGGGACTGTTTCCTTTTTTGCACACTTACGGCATCTTCCCATTGTGTGCAGTCCCTGTGCCAGGTCAACACTGGTGTGGCATGTGATGGATGCCGATTTGGATGTGAATATGTGTGTCTGCCTGTTGACATGTCATGTAATTGCACATCACAGATCCACATAACCATGCCCATTTCACTTGTATTCAACAGTTCGCTGTGCCATGTGCCATAATGTGGTTGCTAATGACCATGTTTTTTTGATGGCAATGTGTCCACTGGCAGGATGGCGCTGAGCAGGGAATGTTGTTGCCAGTCTGCATATGCCATGATCAGATGGCTTCTTGTAGATAGTGTGTGGATGATGTTTCTCTTATGGTGACATGGCCTGCATTTTGGTGCATGACAGCAATGCGATACACATGTTTACTCTAGACACGTTGTACATGACTCCTCATGTCTTTTTCTGTCCATGTGCAGATGAGGAGGCACCAGATGGAGAGGAGGAGGAGGAAGAGGAGGAAGAAGAGTCTGTTGCGGTTCATACCACCAGTGGAGGATGTGGTGCGGCAGGCCGTGAGAATACACTGGTACTAGAGACCATCCTGGGCATGTTGCATACAATTCAGACTCTTTGGACTCCAGTAGCTCTGAGGCGGTACCAGATGTGCAGTCCTCAATGCTGACGGAGGTGAGTGCACCAATTGTTGGAGCATTTGGGGCCCGTGAGTCTGCAGGGGGTTAGGTGCCTTCACAAGGACAGTCAGTGGTGTCATGGCCGTCTGTGGTGGTTACGGATGCAAGGCCACACTTCTATGTTTTGGTTTGAGATGCCCAAGGGAGGGGTGCAGTCCTGCAGCCAGAGACAGTGGCATCACAGCAAGGGCCATGCTCCCTTGGGTCAGGCAGGCGTGGACCCCGCACATGTGGGGACGTTTGCAGCCTGTGCAGACCGAGTGGGAGCAGCAGATGTTGCGTTGTGCACACCAACAGGGTGCTGCCTATGAAAGTTTGGCTGAGGGCATGGATAGGGTGGACAGTTCCATGATCCCACCAGCAACACGGGTGGAGCAACAGATGCAGGTAATGCGTTCCACAGGCCGCTCTCACAGGCTGCGCATAGAGGCCAACATCAGGAGCCCATAGGCAGATCTGAGGTCTCTGCAGGTATCCTTGGTTGGAGAGAGTCGGGCACAGGGGGGAAACCGTGAGGCAAACGTTCTTGGCCCACAGAGCTGCAATCTGTGAGGAAGGAGCAGCCAACAGGAGACTGTTCCAACAGGAGATGCTAACGTTGAGGCAGAATATCTCGGAGGAACTTCGTGCATACCATGAGGTTGTGCATGGTGACCTCCAAGCCCTCAGTGAGCTGGTCCATTCATCAGTGTCACGCATGGCCGCTGCCACTGAGGATCAGGCCAGGGCACTGCGTGATCAGCCTCAAGCACCACTACCACCTTCTGATTCAGCTGGATGGTGGTGCCAGCAGAGGCATGCTTCCCGGTCCACCATAGCCATGCGTTCCGTGAGCCCATGGAGGGGATTTTTACCCATGTGGAAGTAGACATGTACCCTTCCCCTGCCACCTCGCGGGTGGACCCCCTTCGCTGCTCCCCGGTCCATGATGGACATTTATTTATTTATTTATTCGGATTTGTAGAGCGCGCAACAGCCCGGGGGCATTGTGGCGCTTGTTACAAACAAATCTTAGTTGCAAATAAATGTACATTTGCAGTTTACAGTGTGCGATGTTACAGACAGCTTAAAGTGACAGTTAGCATAAATAACAGTTGAAAGTTGGCATAAGAGACAGTTGCATTTTACGGAGCAGAGAGTGGGGTTTTGAGTTTTCTTCGGAATGCAAGGAGAGAGTTTTCTGCTCTGATGTCTGTGGGTAGTTTGTTCCAGGATTTGGCAGCAATGTATGGGAAGCCTAGGCCACCAGCTTTAGCTGTGTTGATTCGTGGGACGTGTAGCTGATTGGTGTATTGTGACCTAGTGGGTCGGGTAGAAGAGGATTTGGTAATTGTCTCTGATAGGTAGGATGGTGCAGAGAGAGAGAGGCATTTGTGTGTAAGGGTGAGGATCTTGAAAGAGATTTGTTTTTTGACTGGGAGCCATTGAGCTGATTGTCTGTCCTGAGAAATATGCTCCCTTTTTGGGATGCTTAATGCTGCACGAAGTGCATTGTTCTATGTGACTTGTAGTCTGTTTACGTTTTTTCCAAATGTACCTGCTAGTAAAGCATTGCAGTAGTCCTGTTTTGCACCAATAGTTGCTCTAGCTATTGATAGACAATTGGGGTTCGATAGGTAGGGTTTTATGGTATTTATGAGCTTGGTGGTGTGTGCGGATGAGGATGTGATAGCGCTAACCTGTCTGGTAATGGACAGAGTGGAATCTAGATAGACACCCAAGGTCTTGACAGCAGTGGACACAGGGATAATAGTGTTATCAATGGTAAAGTTGGCGTACAATTTATCAAGTTTGACTAGAGTATTTCTTTGGTCTAGTATAATTATTTCTGTCTTGTCCCCGTTGAGGCAGAGGCCATTGACTGCCATCCAGGCCTGGATGGTGGAATAAATTGAGTGAAGAGCCTCGGCATCCTTGTGGAATGGGCCAGAGAGAGGTAGGAGTACTTGTGTATCGTCAGCGTAATTTGTGTACGTGATACCAAGTGAGTCGAGTTTGTCAAAGAGAGGCTTCGTAAACAAGTTGTATAGTGTAGGTGCTGTGCATGATCCCTGTGGGACTCTGCAGTGGATGGTGGTGAGGGTAGCGTTTGCTATGTTAGAGAATACCTTCATTGCTCTGCCTTCAAGGAAGGAGGTGATCCAGAGGGCTGCTTCTTTAGAGAAGTTAGCTGAGTGTGTAAGGTGAGATGTGAGGGTCTTGTGGTCCACAAATCGAAAGCAGCCGAGAGGTCTAGTGTAATAGAAGGGCTGGCTTGTCTTTGTCCATGATTTTGGTGATCTGATTCTTTAGATCGACCAGAGCTGTTTTGGTGCCATGTCCTTTACGGAAACCAGATTGCCTGGTCCCTAGGATAGAGTGGGTTTCCAGGAAATGTTGGATCTGGCTATGAGCGGCTTTATCCAATATCTTAAGGAGGAAGGCACCGTGGTTATTGGTCGGTAGTTATTTGGTTGAAGAGGGTCGAGCGTAGGCTATTTTAGGAGGGGGCGAACCCAAGCCTCTTTGAGGCTGTCAGGGATAATGCCTGTTCTGAAGGAAGCATTGATGAAGGCCGTCAGGAGCGGTGCGAAATGATCTGCGCAGTCCTTAATGAGCTTGGGAAGACATATGTCCCCTTTGCACATAGAGGGTTTGAGGTTTTTGAGAAGGTTCATTAAGTCTAATTCAGTAATGTTGCGGAAGGTGAAGACAGTTTTTTTCATTTAAAAAAATGTTTTTGATATTTTTGTGCACCGCAGGCCCAGATGTTGGAATTTGATTTTGAGTTACCCTTTCCTGGTTTATTTTTTATTATTTTACTTATTTTTTTCCTTGAGGTGTGCTGTTAACATCTCAAGACCATGATATTTGGAGTGGTGGGCATACAGGCCTGCATAGTGAGGTCAACTTGCATGTTTGCATGGTGGTGCGCAGGATGGCGTGTGCAGGTAACTATGGTTTCTGTGTTCCCTCGCACATGCGTGCTGTGTGAATGGTACTTCACTATGCCTGTGTTCACCAGGACCCCAACCGGCCCATAAAGCAGGGGGTTGCCCAATAGCACTTTAAGATGAGAAAGCAGCACCTGTGAGATGGATGGGGATGCAGATTCGTACTCCAGCATCAAATCAATAATGACAACTCAATGGTTTGGCAAAGGGAGTCTGTTTAATGACAAGTACAAAAAATGGCGAGTTCATGAACATCAGCTGTTGCTTGATCTTCCTTCTCGCTTCAACTCCAATGAACTTCATAGAAAACACATCTTTTATACTAAAAACTCGTCATCACTGACGTGTAACGCTTAAAATGTTGCATGCAATTCTATTGGTTATAGGAAGGTAACTTTACTATAGGTACTATATCTGTATGTGTTAACGGGGTGACAGGATTGGGTAATCAGTGTCAGATGGGGCATCTAAGCCGTTCCTTCGGAATAGCTATTGTGGACATCACTAAAAGTATGACGTCCCCTTGGTTCTACAACCTACAGGATCCTAGATTACTTGCTCTATTGTGATTGGGTTGGCACCAAGCCTCCTTGTACTTTTCCACTGGCTTAGCAGCGTGCAGAATGGTCGGCCAGGTGCAGGGTGCTCGCCCGCTTTTCTAGCCTTCCCCCAACCATTGCCATCATCAATCACCTCCCCAATGGCCATGTGTCAATTATTTCTGGTTGGTTTGGCCTTGAGACTGTATCTCTGCTCGGAAGAGTTCAGAATTCTGTGCATGGAACAAGTCTGCGTGTAGGTGTGAAGGCCCCAACTCTTCTTAGTTGGCATGTCACATGATTCAGACACCGTGACATCATCTCCTTTTTCCCTGCAATTCGTGTATTTGATTTAGCTTTCTGCCCACCACCTGCCTTCTGCTGCTTATCTTGACTTCTTTAAACAGGATACTCCGCTCTTTGCTTCATAAATCGTATCTATGGTTTGTCTATGTCAGCCGATGTGACCATGGCTTCTTGGTACAGGTTGCATGTGCCTGAGTTTCTTTTCTTGTCTTTTAGCTTTCGATTCTTGTGTTGAGGGGCTCCTCTCCTGCGGCCTTTTACTAACTTTTGGTTGATTCTGCTCTTGTGCACAGTGGAAGTATACTTATATAAAATGCTCCTTTTTGAGGTAGATATGTATAGGTGGTGCTTGCCGCAATCTATTTTACTACTTAGCATAGCAAGCCGCACGATTTTCTCAGCTTTCTTGCAGTTCCAAGCATATGTACATGTGTAAACTGGCTGCATATCTTCATCAAGCTTATATCATAAGCTTCATACCTTTGACATCGTTATTTCACTTTAGATTCATGATGTCCCTTATCCATGGTGTTTCGTCTCTTTTCGTCATTCTCAGGTTGTCATATCTTCTATATCTGGTCAGTCCGGGTTCTTGCGACGTCATCATTCGTCTTCCTTTAGGACTTTCTTGGCTTCCTCAGGCATTGTGTTTTGGCAATCGTCAGTTGGTCTCACTGGTCGATATGGTTTTCTCAATGGGTACCTTACTGTCCAAGGTTTCTTAAGTGCAGGTACTTCAATAGGTGCTGTCTGTCTGATAGGTACCAGGCAGAGCCCTACTGTGGCTCTCTGCTGATTTATTCGTTCATCATACGTCACATAGTTCGGCATGAAAGTTCTTGGCACTTCAAAATGGGCGATTTGAGTGCAGATCGGGCTTGGGACCTCCTCTACACTCCCCCGCTCTGGGCGATTGATCGACCACTTTCATTTTTCCCTTGGTATCCATCTTTTCTGCATCCCCTGCATTCACTTCTCCTTCATCTTCTGGGTTCACACACAATAGTCTGTTGAAATGTCTCTTTGGGGTCCATATTTTTATGACTCCCTTCAAGCTTCCTGCTGCTCTCACGTGTTCGTCTTTGTTCCATGTCATCAGTTGACATTGTCCATTTGGGCTGCAATAGATCCATCTTCCCACATAATTTCTGTGTTTCCTTGGATACCGAAACTTTGTTCCTTCTGGTGCATAAATGCTAGTTTTCACGAGGTCTCTTATTTCTTCATCAGTCAGGTCTTTGGGCTTCCATCCAGGTTTGACATCAATCATGATCTTCATCCCTATGGCTTTTTTCGCCGTCTTCTGGCACTGGGAGATTATCATTTTGATAACACAGAATCCAAGCAATACCATCACTAACAGGGCTCCTAGGAATTTGAACGCATCTGCCATCCATTGTGGAACCCATGAGAATAGCGATCCAAACCAACTGTCATCGCCCACTTCATCAGTTTCATTAATCATTTGATTCTGTAATTCCATCAGCATACCTACGGCCTCTGTTAATGTTCCATTTTCTTCGTCAAGAGATGGTATAAATGTGCAACATGATTCTCCGATTTTTGCACAAACACCTCCATCCATGGCTGTGATCATGTCAAGGACATATCTGTTCTGGATAGTCATTAGTCGAATCACCCTTAACTCTTCCTTGATCGCGTTGAATCCGTTTATGGTTGTGTTGATGGTTTGCAGTAACTTCCATCTGGTTATCTGCAACCATTCAGTATTTGCTCCAACTTGGATCGGTGGCATGAAGATTGTCGTGAACACCGATGAGGTCAGACTGAACAGTCTGTGTTCATATGGGATTGCATGGAAAGCTTCTTCTGATTTGGCAGAAACGTAATTCTCTCTCTTCATTCTATTCATCAGTTCCACAGATCTCCTTTTTTTTAGGTGAGCATTGGCTTTTGGGAAACTGTCAATATTCAGATCACTTTTTGTAATCACCAATGCTGGGACATGGACATTCACTTTTGTGCATATACCTCCCCAATTCTTCGGCAGCCTGATATATGTCCTGGGTCCACATGCCCAGTAATGATCCATGATTACTGCGGTACCATGTGCCATTCTTGTGGCATCAAAGATACGTCCACAGTTCTGATTTTCTCCCATTTTCCTTCTACCATTGTTTCTGAAGCGCAGTTTGGCATTTTCCAATGGCACTATCTGTAGGGGTCCTCCTCTGTCTTCGACACATGTTAGTAGTTTTGTGAGTTTCGTCCATAATGGTCTGCATATCTTCTGCAAATTTTCAATTGCTTCTTTGCAGGCTCCAAGGACCATCCATGCTCTGCAAATCACTACTCCTTTCTCCCATCTGTCTGGTGAAAGCACTGTTCCCCAGATTTGCATTTGACCTCTGTTCTTCCATTTTCTGGCTTCTTCTGGAGTTCTTCATTCAACATTCAGTTTTTGATTTGCCTCTCTTCTGATCTCCGCCCCTTTAACTCCATGCTTCTCGCATCTGATCACAATGTGCTTTGTCTTTCCATTGTTCTTTGTCTTTATGTCCTGGAAATAGTCATCTTCATTTGGATCAGTTGCTTCAGTTGCCCATTTCAGTGAGGCATAATTTCCCATGAACTGGCCTCTGGTCTTGCACAGTGCTATGTGTGACAGACAGTGTGCTGTCTGGACACCGATTTCTACAGCTACAAAGATCTTTGACTTTTGTGCTGTTGTGGGTGTCATGCGTACGTTATTAGGTGGGTGCACTGGACTTGGAACACTTTTTACACCTATACAAAATGCTGTTCGAATTGTCAGTGATAATAAAACAATGATGAATATGATGCATAAATGCATTATGCCCCTATAGGTTAGGCGATGGCACTTAGCTCTGGGACAATAATACTTCTCTCCTTCTGGGAGGTGATGATGCTGCTGGTTTGATTTCCCATCTCTATCATTGGAAGAAAGAAACTAACGTTAACATATATACTCTATGCAACAATAGCTTTGGATTCTGTGGTCTCTGCTTGTCGGCTGCAGGTACTGAATCAATTGTCCTCCTTTGCCTGGATCAAGGATTGTCTATTGTCTCTGTACACAGTTCTCTTTTCTGTATACGAAAAATGTCAATTTATGCAATAAGTTCAGCAAGTTCTCTTTTACTGTACGTGTTCAGAAATACATAAGTTCCTAAGTCTACTCCTCTTATCTGTTTCACTTCCGCAAGAAATGTTGTGTCCTTGATAGTATGAATAAAAGTGAAGTCTCTGGCAATACTTTCTCGATCTGTCCCTTAGCGGAACACTTCACAGTCTCCCCAGGGAATTCTAATGGTGATTAGAAAGTTCCATTTTCATTACAATACCCTGCAGGAGCATGCTCATTGGTGTACAATTTGCTGGGTCTCTGATGAAAGTGAGGACGTCAACCCCGGCGGGCCTCCCCACAAGTTCTGGAAAGTCCTCAATTAGGCGAAAGAATACATTGCTCGCCAATCTACTATCTTTTGGTGACAGGGACATTTGTCTTGTCCTTGCTGAATTCTGGAATCGTTCGGTAGTCACTGTGAGCGGCTTTTGTGAACTCGGTATGTGTGGAGAGCAACTTGAATTTTTATTCTATTCAGGATTATACTGAAACGTTCTGTATTTGCTGGATCTCGATGAAATGTCAGGACATCAGTGTGTCTCCCGACAAGATTTGGGCAGTCTTCAATTAAACGAAAGTATAGCACGTTGACAAGCCTATTTGTTTCTCCTTCTTCTTGGAACGTTTGTTTTTTCTTCTCTCTATTCCAAAAGCAGGAGGAACTGCTAGGCAATCACGGTGAGCCGCCTCCTTATCGTCTTTTCGTTTTCAAGGTCTTGAAGGAATTCAGTGATGCTAGTGAGCCTTCCCACTAGTGAAGGGTATGACCTCAAGACTAGGTCAAAGTAATTCAGAACGTCTTTAGTGATGCTGCTGCTGTGGGGCATCTTAAGTGAGTCCAAACAAAGCTCCTGTTTTGAATGAGTCTGGATACTGTACTTTCTTCCAATTTGTGTGTCCGCGATAACATTTTGGCATATTCTTTTCTTATCAAGGCTTCAGTGTGCCTCAGTCCAAAGTTCAAAGTCAACAGAGTATGTTGTGGCTCATATGTACAATTTTTTCGTCTTCACCCTGCAACTAGGATGCACAGAGTGTCTGTTTTTTATGTCCTTATCCCCTTTTTTGCTCAGAGGAAGTGTCCAAATTAAGCCCCAACTTTGCACAAAAGTTCTTTATTTTTGTTTTGCTGGTCATGCGTCCTTCTTCCTCGTCATGGATCTCGTCTACACGGGCTGTGGTTCTTCCCCGTTGTCTGTAGTCTCTACGCGTTGGGGTGTGGGCAGGAGGTCTTTTCGATGTACGGTTTGATGTTGCCCAGGAAAATCCAAGCTCTTCTTCCTTGTAGTTTGACTGCAGATGGGGTAATGTCTTCGAAGAGGGTTGGTTTGCTTCCTAGCCTGTGCACAAAATCGGTTAAGCTTGGTTTTAATGCGTATCAAAAACAGCCTGACATGTGTTTTGAGTTCACAACGCTCTTCATCCGAGGCTACAATAGTGTGCAGTTATACATGTTTTAAACAAAACCTTTGGTAAAACAAATTCAATTATTCAAACAGAAGAAAACCCCATGGGGCAACAAGGTGTTTGTTTTGTGAAGGTAAACAAAATATAATCATTACAAAAGCAAATGTTGTTGTATGTATTGAAATCCCACATCAATGCACCATAAACCAATTATGTCAAAGGATATCAAATTGAACGGCCATGGTAGAGAGTTTCCAAATTATCAAGGGTGCATAGAATGAAGGGGAGAAAAGAAAAAACCATAAACAATTGATGAAGATTGAATTACAGTCCAAACACTGGTCACACAAATATACATCCACTTAATTTTTTACTAACAATTGGTAAATTACCTTTGAATTTGTGAATCGTGTGCCTGGCACTAAGAAAACTTAGTGTGAAAACAATTTATTTGCCAATTTAACCAGTTAAACACCAGAGGTGAGAAAATAATAGTAATGTGATGAATATGAGTCCCTTACCTATATCGTTATAACTTTACTGCTGCGTAATATGTTAAATGGGGCTCCACTGTAAGTGGAAAATATGCTGTTAGATTAGAATTGGTTGTACCCAATCTGAAATGAATTACATTACGTGCATTGTAAGGAAAAGTAGGTCATGCCAATGACATACCTATATATCCGCGAGAGCGAGATGCGTATGTCTGTAGTCTGTACAACATGTGTGGTTTAAAATTGTTCATAGAATCAGCAATAGACAGGAGGAAATCGGAAGGAGACACAAGGTGAAATCACTGATTAGTAATTAAAAATTGTAATTAGACCTCGCCGCGGTGAGACGGTCACGTGCGCTGCCCCCTTGGCTTGCCGATTCCCCAGGGGCCGCCAGCCTCTCCCAGACGCGAGGCGGTCACGTGTTCTTTAAAAGAACCGTTGTCCTGACAACGGCTAAAAACGGCAGTCGGACACACTGCTCTGTTGCACACAGAAGAGCTCCTGCAATCCGTGTGTTTCACGGTATGTTTTTGGGTCCCATTGGATCTATTTTGTTTCATTTGTGCACACATTATTCCTCTTTAATTACATCCGTGCTCTACATTACAGCCGCAGTATTTACAGCATTTCGTTCGCCCATACTACTCCGGGCACCAGTAACAAACGTTTCTCTTTCCATTACTTGCCACTTCACACAGGTAAATGGAGTTTATACATATTTATGTCTGGTCACCCGAGTTGTATACAAATAGTTCACTCATTATGTTTTTTCATTTTTTCATTTTTTCCGTTGATATATCACCCATGGAAATCTCGACTGATTGGTATGTGTTATATTTTATTTTTATGACAATGATGTGTGTGTTCCTTTTGCTAAATATTATGATACTAATTTGCATATGTCACTTACCTGTAATGTATCAGACTTGCCCTGAAGAAGGAAATCACTTTCCGAAATGCATAGTTATATTAAGTCTGACCTACTTATGAGTTGTGGCAACGGCTTCCTCACTAAGAATGTATTAGTGATAGCCCAATTTTGAGTTTCTACTGATAAATCATTACTTTTGCTAAACAACAACAGACTCTTTCATTTGGAACAAGTACTACCTTTTGATACTTGATTGAACTTTCTTCAATTTCAAATAATTCCTCGCCCAGGTTGGGTCCAACGAAGAGCGGCTGTGTGACCAAGTATTTTTACTCGGTCTCCAGCTTTTGACACTGGGAAAGAGCCACAAGCTCCACTACATAGAAGGTCCAGTTGGACCCAGTCCTGGCGCCAGGCTCATGAGTAAGTGTGCTCTGCACACTTTTATTCTGGTGCACGTGCTGTTTTTTCCCCTGCAATGCCTCCACGTCCCCCAGGTCGGGTGTGGCCATAGGAGTGAATTGGGCCGCAAGTACAGCATCCTCTAGGTGGGGCAGGGTGGGGCCACAAGTCAGAACAATTGGGTGTGGCTGGGACCAGGCTATTTAAGCCTGCCTCACCCGCATGCAACCGCTTCGCGTTAGTCTGCCTATAGCAGTGTAATGCTCACCGCCGCCTGAAGCGCATCCATACCTGATTCCAGCAGCAACCGCAGTCAGAGCGCATCCTTACCTGATTCTGGCTCCCAGCCACAACACTTACTCGGAAGTCCACTTTTGGCATCATCGCGGATCCAGGCATCCTTCACCCGCCGGCAGATCTTCGGTTAACGCATTCCAGTCCGACATTGCCAGGCAATCCCTGCAAGAGAAAAAGACAAAACAAGGTTAGAAAAGCGATTAAGACATTACGCTAAGGTCACACTTAGCCCAATCCTCGCGCTTGACCTTAAAACCAAACGTACCACATATTGGGACATCGTGAACTCCCTTTTCTTCTATTGGGGCTCGCTTCTTGCACCGCAACTACCGCTGGGTCTTGTATCACCTATTGGGGAAAGGGAAAGACATTACAAAAAGATACAGACAATAATCAAGGAAAGACATTACAAAATAATACAGACAATAATAATTATTGAAAGGATACTTACCTTTGGAGTGGTTCAGCCACTGCCAGTCTGGGCTGCCACGCACATTAACCAGTGAAGAAACTTGGTCTAGCTGAAGCGCCCCTGCAGTGAGAAGAAGGATGGAGAGCTTGCCATCGTAATTAAACAGGTGAGCCTATATGGGTCGGCGCATACTCACCACATTCTGGGATGAAGAGTTCGAGGGGAACCACAGTCATATCACAGCATTCTCACGGCCTCTCATATTCTCGCTGGAGCAGTGCCAACAACCATCACAGTCCACAACACAAGAGCAGGGGAAGAAGCGTAACCAAGGGGAGCCAGTTCCATGGAGGGCTGCAACCGTGCCCCAACATCTGCATAGAGACCAGGTCAGCGTAACAACGTGTGTCCAGGAAAAATTGATGGAACACATAAACTCTGAACTGAGTATGTAGCAATATATCCTTCTATGTTCTGTGCTGCTCTGCACCATTTTTGTCATCGCTGCAGCTGTCCTGAAATGACAGTAAGACAAGATATCATGCAATTCAAGTAATTTTGCATTTCAGACCCTAAGATTTCTCCTGTTCACTGGGCATTTTATCTAGCTCTGTCTCGGGGTGACAGTGGAGCATGCATCCTTCTGCCTGTTGCTATCTCATGCGGCATAAGATGATGGTCTGAACTAGGCTGGTTTCTGAGTGCATACCGTGCCAATGGAAGGCAGTGTAACTATCCCTTCTTTAGAGTAAGCTTCAACTTGGCTATCCTTTCCTTTAATAAGCCGTTGAGCTTCTCACATATTCCATTACCTTGTGGGTGATACGCAGATGAGAACTTGTGCTTTATACCAAGCAGCAAGCTAATCTGTTCGAAGACTGCATTAACAAAGTGAGGCCCATTATCTGACCTCATGACCTCACATACTCCCCACCTGGGAAATACTTCTGTCACCAGAAATGTGGCCGCACAGTTAGAGTCGGGGTGTGTACATGGACCTGATATATCCATTTAGAGAATGGACACACCACAACAATACCTGTACCCGTACATACTTGAATCATATCGACATAATCGACATGCAAGTGCTGGAAAGGTCTATTTGGCCTTGAGATGACTCCTTGAATCACTTTTAGTGGGTGCCCAGCCGTGAACTGTTGACAGATCATAAAGTTAATCATAAAAAAGGCAACGTGTTCCGCTAAATTCGGTACAAACCAGTCTTCAGCGACCATTGCTGCTAAATTCTCTTTCGACATGTGTGCCGGATAATGTAATTGTTCCAATGCTAATTTTAACAGGGCTATAGGCATTACTGGTTTCCCTTTGTTGTCTTATCGCCACACGCTTTCGGAGGGGTTTAAAGAACACCCTCGCTGCTTCCAGAGGTTCTTTTCCTCCTGTGGTGCTTCCCCTTGGAGTTCCATTAACTGGGATTGCCCCATGTTGCTATAACCCTCAGGTTCATTTCGTGCAATGATCATTTTTTCATTTACATCAGTTATTTCCACGCCCATTATGGTTTCGCCCTTGGATGCCATATGCTTGGCCTCTTTGTCTGCTGCTTGATTTCCTCATGAGATAAAATCTGTCCCCTTTGTGTGGGCGGCGCATTTCACGACTGCTATGACCACTGGAGCTGTAGTGCCTTAATGAGCCTATTCAATAGGGCTGCGTGCTGCACTGGTGTGCCGTCTGCCTGTAGGTAGCCCCTCCTTTCCAGCGCACTAAGCCTGCATGCACTGTTGATGTCACACAGGCGGAGTCACTGTACACCGTCACTTCCTGGTCTGCGTGATTCTCAATGGCGAGTATCAACACCAATAATTCTGCAGCCTGTGCTGAATAATGAGACAGTAATCATGCACTAATAAGTACCTGAAATTCTCCATTTGCTGTGTGCTGTACCACAGCAGTGCCTGTGTACCTCTGCCCATCATTTTGATCGATTCTGGATGAACCATCAACGAAAACTATTTCTCCTTATGCCAATGCATTTTCTTTCTTTGTCATAGAATTCCTCATAATTTGCGCAGTCATGGATCGGTTTTCCTTCAGTGATTGGCTCTGCTATAAATATAGCTGGGTTCATTATTTTACATCAAACTATCTTAATCAATGGATCCAATATGATCACTTCCTAATCAGAAGCTCTCTGAGATGTCAATGTGCCCTTTGGATTCTCTAGAATGGCAAATAGTGCATGCTCGACGAACAACATCATTGAGCATCCCATCACAATGGTTGTAGCTTTCTCCATGGCGAATGCTGCGGCAGCTAAACTCTGTTCGCAAGGGCCTCTCATCACTGGGTCCTAATTCCCACTGTAGTATCATAGGGGCTTGTACCCCAATGTGGTTCTCTGTGTGAGTACTACCGTCATAAAGCTGCCATTCGTGTGTGAGAACATGTAGAATTCCTCTGCATAATTGGGAATCCCTAAAACTGGTGCGGTGGAAATGGCTTTCTTGAGCTCAGTAACCCCCTCTTCCAAAATCTCAGACCATTCAATTCTTTCTTTCGTCACCTGTGCTTTCTTCAGGGCCTGTAACAAGGGCTTTGTATATGAGCTGTAGTCAAAGACCCATGCCCTGACGTAATTGCAAAGACCTAGAAAACTCTGCATCTGTTTTATCGTGTGTGGCTTGGCTGTGTTCAGTATGGCTTCAGCCCTTTCAGGGGTAATCCATTTCCCCTCATGTGAGATCAGCTGGCCTATAAACAGCACTTCTTGCTGACAATATTGTAACTTTTCTTTGTCAACTTTATATCCTTTCTCAGCCAGTATAATCAATAACTGAATAGAATCGTGCCTGCATGTTTCCTCTGTTGTGTTGCAGATTAAAATGTCATCCACATATTGCAAGACAACACTCTCTAATGCAAGGTTGCTTACGTTCATTTGTAGAACTCTGTTGAAAATTGAAGGAGACTCACAGTATCCCTGGGGTAGCCTTGTGCTCTTCAGACACATTTGTCTGAATGTAAATGACGTCAGATCTTGTGAGTCTTTGTGTAATGAGATTGAGAACAATTAATTTTTCAAGTCAATCACTGTGAAATGTTGAGCCTCAACAGGTATGTTACATAGGATCGTGGACGGGTTAGGGACTAGAGGGAACACGGCCTCAACAATATCATTTATCAGTGTAAATCTTGAACTAGCGACCAGGACCCTCCCTTTGATTTCTTGACAGGGTAAACCCTGTTATTGCATGATGACTCTGACATCACTAAGATGCCCTGCTCCATCATAGCAGAAAGTGTCTTGAAAATCCCTTCATCTGCTTCCATAAACATGGGATACTGCCATACTCTTGGCAAAATTGCTCCTGGCTTTAGTTTAATCCTTACTTCTCTGACTCCCTTCAATAGGCATACATCATAGGGGCCTGTGGTCCACACTGAGACAGGCACCTGGACCATGTCGTCATCAAAATATTCAGGGCGTTTTTCCGCCAACATCATTCTCTGGGGCACCTCTCTTGTGACCATTCTCACCCAGAAAACGAAATTTACTTCAACTGATGTTTTGCCTACATCTGTTTGTTCACCAAATAGATCATCATCAGTGACGTCAGTTAGTCTGTACCCCTCTTTAATGGCGATTACTGTGCACCATTGTCTGCCTTCATCATCACACCCATCGATCAGTGCCATTCTCCCTCGCAATATGGTTGTGTATATTGTCAAGGGAAACACTTGTCCCTTCTCCTCGTGCATAGGTATTCGTGGCCTAAATAGAAACGAATCTGGGGTTCTCATGGTTTTGTCAGCAAGGCCTGGTAGCCCTGCCATTTGTATGCGTATCCCATACACAAATATTTCTGGTTCTAATGGGACAGCTCTCATAGCTGATTGTCCTGTGTATGCTCTAATCATTTTGCATATGTTCAAACAATGCATTCTGGGGTCGAACATACTATGCCCTTCTCCATGAACAAGATTGTCATGTTTAACTTCGTCATTAGGTCTCGTTCCAATATGTTTACTGGGGTTTGTCTTGAGTATAACAGTGGCACATTCATGTCACATTCTCCTATAGAGATTGGAAGGTCTTTTGTAAAAGGAACACAACTTGTTGCTCCTGTAAAGCCCTGAGTATTAATAGCATCAGGAAAACTTGCCTTCACATATATACGAACATGTTGCACCCATGTCAACTAAGAAGGAATATTCTTTGTCCCATATAAGGACATCTACCCTTGGTTCCTCATGAGGGTCTGGTGTCACTGATAGGATAGAACACATCAGGCTTCCCAGTGAGCTGTCCTAATCCATATATAACTTTGTCCCACTCTGCGTGAATGGACTTCCTCCATCACCAGTGTTAGCTCTCATTCCAGAGTTCGATGCCTGTCCTGCACTCGTTGTCTATCACACTTGCCTCAGCGAATGTTGAGACTGTCCTTGTGGACAACTTATCAAGTTCTGAGGTTGCGAGCTTTGATTTGCTCTTGGCACTTGCTGTTGCACTGTGTGAGTCTGTTGAAAAAACACAGGTGGATTCACCCTTCTTACTCTTGTCCCCTGGTCGTTTTGCACCATGCCTTGACTTCTGAATGTGCGTGCAAGATATCCTGACACCCCACACGTCCAACATATCAGCGGTGGTCTGATTATTTGCCCATTTGGCATATGCTGATTGCCGTTTTGCATGTTTTGAAAACCTCCCTGATTACCTTGGAAAACTCCCTGATTGCTCTGGAAACCTCTTCCTCAAAAGACTCTATCTCTGGGGTAGAACCCATTACTGCCCTGACTAATTTGCTGTTGATTATTGACCTGCTGCATGTTCAGTCTGTCTGTGCTAGTTATTATTGCCCCTTCAATGGCATATTTTGACAATTTCTTCTGCACTAATTTGGCCTCTTCAGCTTTTCATGCAGCCTCTTTTTTGCGATTCTTCTCCTGTAGTAATCTGCAATAGTGAGCTATAGTCAACTGTATTTCAGACCACGGTTTGGCCTCAATTCCTACCAATTTCTTGAGCTGCTTCTGTACCTGATCTGGCAGCCCTTGGCATAATATATGGTAAAACACGGGTATAGATTTCCCCCAAGATTAACGAGTTTCGAGCACCCAAGCGTCTTGGAAATTCTGAATGTAAAGCAAAGGATCCTCTGACACCTTCATTTTTCGTGTCATTATGGCTCCCATATCAGAAGTATCCGGGTATAGCAATCGTAATGCTTTCCATACCGCGGCTCTGCAATTGTTAAATGGAGCTCCATCGTGTGCAGTGTTAACTGTCGTCACGCCAGGGTAACCCGCACGTGTCCACACATCGTCAGCACGATCACCAAGTATGGCGATTAAAAGACCTTAAATATCTTCAATAGCTAATAGCTAGCATGTTCCCTCCCATCATTTTTTCCAGCTCATCTATCCATTTCCCGGCTCTCGATGTTAACATTGGAAGCTTATTTTTCAGGTTTTCTCGATCCATGTGTGGCCATGGAATATACTGTGGCCTCGTTCCTCCTTTCTCGAGCAATGGGAATTGTGATACATGAAACTCCTTTTCCTCTGTCATCATTTTTCTGTCCACTGCAGGGGTGATAGCCCTGCATCACCGTCTACCTGGCAATGTCCTTAGTCGACTCACATAGGGTTGTGGAGACACCCCCCTCTGACCGTAAGCTACTTCTTTGTGTCGGTCTGATTGCATCAGTAACTCTGATGCCTTAGGTATAGATTCACCAGAATTCAACCCTCTTATTCCGCTTCCCCTTGATAAGCGATTTTTCGTGCCTTCTCTCATCCTCCTTTCCCTCATATTCCTCTCTTTCCACATCTGACATGGTCTATGCCCAACTCGTGCAACTCCTCTCATCACCCTCGTTCCGATTTAGTATCAACCCATCTAGGGACAGCTCTCTGTTTCTACTATTTCTAGAGGCGTCCTCAGTGTCATACAACTGAGTGCTCTCAAGACGCTCGTCCTCTCCTGCCCCTTGGGGTACTTGTTCTAGCCCCATTTTATCATATATTCTATCGATCGTCTCTCCGATGCTTCGGGTGTCGAAGTTATCCTCAATATTTGCCCTAGATGTGCCTGGTACTGAATCGTACTCGGGAAAGAATTCTTCTATGTCCTCCCAGTTTACCACTGGATCGGGTTTTTTAACCTCTCTTTCCAGATACTCAAGATCCTGTGCTCTCTGTCTTTGCTTGTGTCCTATGTCTTCATCGAACTCTCTGCTCTTCTGCGTTTTCTCCCTGACTCTATCTTCTTCCCCTTTCCCTGCATCTCTCTGTTCATTTGCCCTTCGTGTTTCCTCATCTCTTTGTCTTTTTATTCTACTTTCCCTGATCTTTTGTTCTTCTTCTTCTATCTTCGTAGTTCCTGACTACTCTGTTCGTCAGCTACTCTCCGTTTGTGACTGAGTTTCCTTTCTTGGTACTCGCGATACAATATTTCTCATCTCTGCCTGTCTCTTCTCGTGATCCTTTCGTCTCTCAATCCTTTTTCCTTTTCCTTCTCACTTCTTTGAAACTCGTCTAGCTCTCCAGTTTGTCTCACTTCTTCAATGCCTTTACCATCGAGTTTCAACAGAATCTGACCTCCCATCAATTTGTTCTGTGTGAATGCTATCTCATCAGTTCTCTCCACCTCTCCTTTCTATTTTTTGCCCTCTCTCTTGGTATCTAGAGATGTACTTGCTTGTGCCTGGTCTCCTTTCTCTTTCTCATGCCTCTCTTTGTCCCTCAGGACCTTGGAGGTGATATCTCTATCTCTGTCTCTGTCTTTGTCTGGGTTTTCGTCACTACTTTGCGTAGGTGACTCATATGCCGGGTTGCTATATCCCGTGGCTGCTTTAAGTTCCCTTAGCGGGTATAATCCTTCGTCTTTACTAACTTCACCTTTTGTTTCAGGTGGGGCGGGTGGGGCGGGTGGCGCGGAAGGCGTCTCATCCAACTCTGTGTATACGTTAATTATCCAATCTAAAGGCGGCTCTTCCTCCTTGTCCTCTTGGTACATTTTCCAAAGTTCTAGACTCACTAGGCGTGGGTCTAACTTCTTGCCAGTGTACGTAGCATGCAAATATCTCGTTATGTGTTGCAGGACCGTTTTGGATATTAACCCGCCCTGGGGCCACGGCATAAACATTTTGTTTGCGGTTGCATTAACCCATTCTGCACTGTACTTTTTCAGCTTAGGTGCATGTTTTGGCAACTGTTTGCATAAGTGTATCAACGGTGTAACATCTTCCATACTTAAAATGATCTCTTTTCTTCCTCACACAACACTTAGTCAAATTTACGTTGCTTAAACAATATCAACAATATGAGCAAGCAACAATCGTCGCACGCTCCAATCCCGTTTTTTTTCCACAAAATTATTTTTTTCCTTTTCAAACAATAATCATCGATTCATAATATACAGAGTCTTTGCTACACAATCGCACAATTTTCATGCTCAGTCCTCAAAAAGGTCCTTATTTATTATGACGTCAGAGAGAAAAAGAAAAGGAAGGAGAAAAACACAAAACAAATGTGACAGACTAGACAGACAAGACAGGCTTCATCCGGCTACACAGATCTCTGCCCCTATGAGTTACCCCGACATGGAGTGTAAGCCCATCCCTTTCAAAAGCGTCTTTAACTGCTTTGGTCTCCTAATTCATCATATGAATTCAGGACTTAGGATGCAGGCTTCTTCTAGCCGCTATATTAAGTGTGGGTACTTGGGTGTATCCTCGCTCTGCTCGGGTATCTTCCCGGTATCCTATTGTATGCTTGGGTATCTTCCCAGTAACCTCTTCTATGTGTTACTCGGTCACCCATGAGTCTTTATTTCCTTCCCCTTATATATATACATTCTACTCTCTCCCTACCTTTATTTTTGTCCCGCCTCCCACCGGTACCTTCCCTTACTTGTTCTAAGGCATGCAACTTTTTGCCAAAGCGTTCAGTCTTGCTCACTCACCGTTCGCATGTTTCCTCTCTGGATCCTCGGGATCACCACCTTCGTTACTGCCTCTCCTGCTGTTCACTCGATCAGCTGCTCGTAGAAGTGGGAAGGGGTTTGTGGGCAAACACAGGTTCCTCAGGTACTCAACTAACCACTATCTACACCAAGCTTCTCGGTTTACTTATCCAGATGGCAAAAGGACTGGTGATATTGCTGAGGGCCCAGAGTTACTTTATGTCGACGGTCAATGGGTGTTTTATCTAATCAATAATCGATAAACCATCCTCTCTCTGCTACCAAGTGTGCACCAGGACCCCAACCGGCCCATATAGCTGGGGGTTGCCCAATAGCACTTTAAGATGAGGTAGCAGCACCTGTGAGATGGATGGGGATGCAGACTCGTACTCTAGCATCAAATCAATAATGACAACTCAATGGTTTGGCAAAGGGAGTCCGTTTAATGACAAGTACAAAAAATGGGGAGTTCATGAACATCAGCTGTTGCTTGGTCTTCCTTCTCGCTTCAACTCCAACAAACTTCATAGAAAACACATCTTTTATACCAAAAACTCGTCATCACTGACGTGTAATGCTTAAAATGTTGCATGCAATTCTATTGGTTATAGGAAGGTAACTTTACTATAGGTACTATATCTGTATGTGGTAACGGGGTGACAGGATTGGGTAATCAGTGTCAGATGGGGCATCTAAGCCCTTCCTTCTGAATAGCTATTGTGGACGTCACCAAAAATACGACGTCCCATTGGTTCTACATCCTATAGGATCCTAGATTACCTGGTCCATTGTGATTGGGTTGGCACCAAGCCTCCTTGTACTTTTCCACTGGTTTAGCAGCGTGCAGAATGGTCGGCCAGGTGCAGGGTGCTTGCCCACTCTTCCAGCCTTCCCCCAACTGTTGCCATCATCAATCACCTCCCCAATGGCCATGTGTCAATTATTTCTTGTTGGTTTGGCCTTGAAACTGTATCTCTGCTGGGAAGAGTTCAGATATCTGTGCATGGCACAAGCCGGCGCTTAGTTGTGAAGGCCCCAACTCTTATTAGTTGGCAGGTCACGTGATTCAGACACTGTGAAATCATCTCTTTTTCCCTGCAATTTGTGTATTTGATTTAGCTTTCTGCCCACCACCTGTCTTCTGCTGCTTATCTTGACTTCTTTGAACAGGATACTCCACTCTTTGCTTCATAAGTCGTATCTATGGTTCGTCTATGTCAGCCGATGCGACCTTGGCTTCTTGGTATGGGTTGCATGCGCATGAGTTTCATTTCTTGTCTTTTAGCTTTTGATTCTCGTGTTGAGGGGCTCCTCTCCTGAGCCTTTTAGTAACGTTTGGATGATTCTGCTCTTGTGCACAGTGGAAGTATACTTATATAAAATGCTCCTTTTTGAGGTAGATATGTATAGGTGGCACGTGCCGCAATCTATTTTACTACTAAGCATAGCAAGCCGCACGATTTTCTCAGCTTTCTTGCGGTTCCAATCATATGTACACGTGTAAACTGACTGCATATCTTCCTCACGCTTACGGCATAAGCTTCATACCGTTGACATAATTTTTTCACTTTAGATTTATGATGGCCCTTATCCATGGTGTTTCGTCTCTTTTCGGCATTCGCAGGTTGTCATATCTTTTATATGTGAGTCAGTCTGGGTTCTTGTGACCTCACCATTCGTCTTCCTTTAGGACTTTCTTGGCTTCTTCAGGCATTGGCCCTCATTACGACCCTGGCGGAAATCGAAAAACGATGGCGGAAATGCAATACCGCCATCGAATAGCGCTCGGTGCGATTATGACCCGTCACCGTAAAGTACGATGCCATTAGCGACACCGTAGTGAACGCCAACGCTAACTGCACCAAGTACGCGCACGCGCGCCATGCCAAACCGTAATTACCACCATGGCGCAACGGTACGCGAATTCTGACCCTAGCGGACATGTACCTAACGCCATCAAGCATGGCGGAAAGTACCATTCTGCCATGGTGAGAAGTACGGCATCGCGAATCAACCGTAAACGGCCCTACTGAGTGCCTGTACACCACTCCCTGGCCACATTGCACAACTCCTCGTAGGTGCAATGAAGTCACACAATGCAACCAGTGAAATGTACAAGTCACCCATGCATGCCAATGAACAAATGAATCTAGGGGCTCCAAGTGCCTTGTGAGTGGCCATCCATATTTGCCATGGCACCATTGCCGCACTGATGCAGCACAGGCATGTGAAGGTTCAAGTACAGCAACATGAGCAGAAAAATGAGACAAACAAAAACAGGCCCCCCCATCGACTGACAACAGTGTAAGGCAACATTCAAAGCAGTATCCTGAGGGAGACTGCACCAGCCCTGTACTCCTGCCAGTAAACAAACCAACCATCAGCATAAGCATGTACCACACAAGTTGGCAGAGTGACTGAGCAGCCAGGCTCATCTCAAGAGGGGCCAATGGGAGCTGCAGGGCACAGATGGCACGAATACAGAAGCTATTCCAATGGACATGACCTCAGTCTCCCTCCAGGAAACGCACGCAGACACAGGCACCTGTGACCAGCCATATTCTGATAATCACATCATTCCACCAATCCACCTGGCTGACCGGCATCTGTTACACAAAAGCTAATCCCCCGCCCCTGAGCATGACATCATTAAAACAGTCATAATGGTAGCCCCTATCCCTGACCACACTGGGCTTCGTAGGCAAACGCGGCCAGTACAGTACCACGCAACTATACTCAGAAGCCGGAACCCAATGCAGATCTTCTCACAATACATCGCACCACAAATAGGAATATGCTACATTACTTGCAAAGAAGAACGCTACACGGTTAATATCAGAATAGGAATTTAATGCACCACAAAATCACCAAGCCCATACAGCCATTAGGTCATGAACTCCAAAATATATTTCATTATTGTGGGCTGCATCCGCAATAAATGACCAGCTTCTTCTTGTGTGACGCCCTGTTCCTTCATGGTACACAGGGGCTACATTCACGTTCAAAAAGGCAACATGGAAGCGCCTAGAACCGCAGGGCCCTCCCATTAGGTAGGCACTAGTCCAGCTGAAAGGTCGAAATGTTGCTCCTAGCCACTAGTACTGCGTAAGGGCATGTGGCCCATTGGCGATCGTCCCATAAGATCGTAATGGTGCTCCACTGATTAACTCGAAGCAGCAGGTGTCGGGAGTAAAAGCCATCTGCAGGAGTGGCATACAGATGGCAGCGGCAAAAGGGGAGGAGATACCTGTCACCCAAATGAAATGAAAAAGAATAGTATGGCCATCAGAACTTGATTTGTATTACTCACTTCAATGATCACACTAAATCTACAGCCATATGCATGCTAGCCCACTCCAAAGGATTATTCCCACCCAAAAATCACTTGCGAATCATAACTATAAAAATCGAGGTGAAAACACTATTACAAACGAGTGTTTGTGTGCATGCGTCTGTCAAAACAGAATCCATTCGATGGGATTAGTAACGTGCATAGACACAAGTGTTTGAAGGCGCGTCGCGACAGGGAGAGTTCAACAAGGGCAGATAGACGATGGTCCCACTATGGCAGCTCTGCATCACATAGCGCAGGGGAGGTGGATAGATTCCAAAAAGCCCTGTACATGGCAAACTCTCCATCAAATCATCTGTCCATGCATCCATACATCATTCCCTCATCCCGGTATGAAAACGCCTGATTATTTACTCACATAACATGTGAAATTTCCATTGAGTCTGTGCGTAATGCAGTCTGCAAAATCCACTGTGCTTCAGGCCGGAATTCCAGTGTTGTGAAGTAACATGTATTTGGGAACGTCCGGCCTTATCGTCCACTACGCTATTGCGCATCCCATACTATTCATATCAATCATTGCATTCTCGTCATGGCCCCTGTCCCAAGGACATTAAACAATAGAACGTTATATTTGCAGTCAGACCTGTGGGCGTCTCCTCGCCGCTAGCTGAAGACCAAAAGCGCCGTCCTTCGAATTCCTCATTTGCAACATCACGTCGAAAAGGCATCTGTGACCGCTTGAAATCACAAATCCATCCATGTAGTGCGGCAATGTGTGAAAATGCAAACTGTCTTCACTCACAAATGGGACGCCCCGCCCGTCGGTGAACCTCGGTACAGTGCTGCATGAGGGTCCACCGTTAATCGAGTACTACATTCCACTGACCCTTCACAAGTTTGTTCGCGACTGCAAAGATAGTATGTGAAACAATGGGACCATAGCAGAATGAACATATGAACCAATATCTCACTGCCATCGGGATGAAATACATGATTGTAATAGCAAGATTCCATGCGTCGAATTGCAGCGTTGTGTGCGGGACGTGCTCGCCCAAAGGGGATTGCAGCTTGCACAGGTGGAATGAATCACCACAGGTGGAGGCAATACAGCTTGAAAACACATAAATTGCACACCCAACCCCCTCCCACAACCACACCCACTCCAAAATGCTACCGGCAGGACTAGCGATGTTGGCCCTGGGGGAACTGATAGCACTGCAAGTACTCCAACTTCAAGAAGAAGACGAACACCAACTACTACAACAACCGGCCGCACAGAGGAGACGCAGGAGGAGGAGGAGGGCAAGGTAGGGCCAGCAAGGCCCGCCAGCACAGCCACTACCACCACGCAGGCAGCCCGCAATCCCACGCCTCCGAGCACATCCGTTCAACCTCACGGATGAGCAGATCCACACCCTCTACCGTTTGGACCGGGACACCATAACCGCCATTGTGGACATGACACAGGCTGACCTTGTCATCATGATAGATAGCCCAACCGCCATCCCACCCCTACTGAAGGTGGTGTCTGTACTCCACTTCCTGGCCACAGGCACCTACCAGCACACAGTCGGACAGTTGCATGGCATTTCACAGCCAGTGTTCTCACGGACACTATTGCAAGTGCTCGATGCCCTCCTGAAGCACGCAGACGACTACATCTCTCTACCACGCTCAGAGCAGGAAATTACGAACACAAAAGTGGGATTCCATGCACTTGGCGGCATACCGGGTTGCATTGGTGCCATCGACTGCACCCATGTGGAATTGGTCATCCCACATGCCATGGAGGCCCAGTACCGCAACCGAAAACAATTTCATTCTCTTAATGTACAAATGGTGTGTGACTCCAACAGGATCATTACACATTGTTGTGCCCGATTTCCTGGATCAACCCATGATTCTATGGTCTTGAGGAACTCTACAATACCACGCTACAATGGCAATGGAGCGACACGCAGGGAACAGATCCTGGCTACTCGGTGAGTCTCATTTCATGCATGATAATGTGGGGTATGTGATGCGGCAATGAACTGGCAGGAAGGGGGGGGGGGTGCGTACGTAGCAATGTCATTCCACAAACATCCTTTATTGTCCACATACAGGTGATGCCGGGTATCCACTGAAGAGATGGCTCCTTACACCACTCCGGAACCCACAGAACCAGCATGAGGAGGACTACAGCCATGCCCACTCACGTACCCGTGTAGTCATAGAACAGGCATTCGGCCTACTGAAGACTCGTTTCCGCTGCCTCAGCAGGTCTGGCGGGGCACTCCTGTACCGCCATGAGAAGTTTGCAAAGATGGTCATGGCATGTGTCATGCTACACAACATGTGCGTACGTAGAAATGTGCCCATGCCCCCTGACGCAGAACTGCAAGCACCTGAAGATGGTCATGATGAGGGTGGGGATGTGGCAGCACCTCAAGGAGTCTGCGAGGCACAGGAGGGCCGTGACATTCGTCAGATTCTCATTGATTCATGCTTCTAGCACTCACGCCTGGTGGCTGATACATGGACACAGGACTTGTGGCACTGTGTGTGTCTGGAACATGCACAATATGGACTGTACGCCTATAAAGGCCTCATACACAAAGATCAATGTCCACACATCTCATTGGATGATCGTGCATTGTTTATAGCATATGTGAAATTATGTTACACACCCCATCGACCCGCCACCCAAGTGAGCCCAACACACCCCCTCCACCCTCCTACCTCCCCCCCGAACACCAGTGTCCGAAGATGCTCATTGTCAGTGGGCAGACGCTATTGCAAGCCCCCTCTCCGGGTATCAGGGGCACCCCTGCCTGTGGAGCGCAGGTTCCTCCCAGATCTACATTGGGGGCTGCCCTGGACGGAACTTGCAACAGATGATGTCTCTGCCTGCTCACGTCCATGCATGTCCCTAAGGGTTTGTGAGAGCTCAGTGAGCACACGGCGCACAGCGGCAAGTTCAGCACATACGTCTTTGGACGTCGCATGCAGTTCCCCCCTCAGGCTCTCGGTGCTTCTCTCCATTTGTACTCTCAGGCTCTCGGTGCTTCTCTCCATTTGTACTCTCAGGCTCTCGGTGCTTCTCTCCATTTCTGCCCTAAGTGTCTCAGTTGATGGTTCTATGGCTGCCTTAGTACCCCCACATTCATCAGCATGGTCCTTGAGGAGCGTGGCCAGTTGCTGCTGTTGCACGATCACCTGGTCGAGGGACTGTTGCCTCTGCTGTGCCATGGCCATTTGCGGTGGTGTCACAGAGGGGCTGGTCACCTCATGTTGCCTTGCCACAGGGCTTGTGGGGGATGGCCAGTCGTCGTCTTGTGGGTGCCCCTGCGTGGTATCCTCATGGTGTACGGGATGAAACAAACAGGGGGATTGAGACAGGTCATGGATGGATCTTACTTCGACATCCCCGTTTTCTGTGTCGGAGCATGCTGCCATTAATGCAGTGTCACCTATGGTGCTGCTGCCACCAGAAGCAGTGCCTTCTGTGGCATCCATTGGGGGGACCTGTGGTGGTGCTGTTGTGGGCATGCTGGCTGCTGGGGTGCCTGTTGAAGTTCCCTCCTGTGTGCTGCCACTTGATTTGTGCTGCTGCCGTGTCTTGATGCGTGCAGCTGAGGTGGAGGGTCTTTGGCCGTTGGTCTTGGCCCTCTTTGCAGGTGTGCTGGTAGGGGTGTCCTGGAGCTCGTCGTTTGAATCGGACCCTGTGGTGGAGTAAAGGAGGGCGAGCGTTATTAATGGGTCTGTTGAAATTGGAATGGCAATGTATCACATGCATTGGGGTGGTACCTGAGGGTGATTTGGGTCGGGGCCTTGGAGGTGGTTTCATTTTTGTGTGGATTGAGGATGCAGTTGTTTTGCAGCCTGCAGTTAGGGTGTGCCTGCTGCACGTGTAGAGGGTGTTTTCAGGATTTTTAATTATTTATGTATTTAATGTGAGTTTTAAAGTGCGCTATCAGGCCAATGTATGTGGACGTTCTCCTGGACATGTGTTACTGTTGCACTATGTGGACACATGGTACTTCACATGATTGGACATTGTGGATTTAGCATTGTTTTATTTGGCCCACCTACCTGATTCTTCGGATGTCTGCACTCCTTTCTCCATCCCTCCGACTCCCTCTATACTCTCCATTCCAATGGTGGAGGCACAGATTTCTTCCCAGGGGGTCAACTTGATGGGTGATTCCGATCCTCCCCCGGTAGCTGTGGCAATGTTACGGTTGGCGGATAGTATGCTCCATACGCGTATCCGCAGGTCGTCCCATCGCTTTCTGCATTGCTGTGGGTTGCGGGGTGCGGTCCCCACCGCACTTACCCGCTGTGCCACCAGGGCCCATATGGCCTTCTTGTTCGCAAGTGCCGTCCTGGTCATTTGCGTCGAGAAGACGACGGCAGCATTCTCCTGGAGGGTCTCTGTGAGCACGGTGAGTTCCTCACGGGAGAAGTGGACCTGCCGCTTGCGGTCGCACGCTTTTTTCGCTACTTTTCCCATTTTTATTGCTTTCACTAGGGTGGATGACGGGTTGGGATGTGTCTCAGGGTAGTATTTTTTATGGTTGTGTGGGAATTCTGATTTTATAGGTGTACGGCGTGCTGTTTCCCGTTCCGGGACCATGTTTTTACTTCCGTTTCCGTATATTTACGGTCACCGTACTTTCCGATTGCCGCTCATTACGGTGACCGTAAAGATGGGTGGCGGAATTGCACCTAGGGCGCCGTACGACGGCGGTGAGGGGCGTTTTGGGGACATTTCCGCCATCGCGGACTTTGCACTTCCGCCATGGCGTAGTGCTCGTGCCCGATGGGTCGGAATTAGCCTTTGCTCCGTCGTGCAATGGCGGAAACGCTATTTACGCTATAGCGGTCAGGTCAGTCACTTTCCGCCAGGGTCGTAATGAGGGCCATTGTGTTTTGGCAATCGCCAGTTGGTCTCACTTGTCGATATGGTTTTCTCAATGGGTACCTTACTGTCCAAGGTTTCTTAAGTGCAGGTACTTCAATAGGTGCTGTCCGTCTGATAGGTACTGGGCAGAGACTCACTGCGGCTCTCTGCTGGTTTATTTGCTCATCATATATCACATACTTCGGCGTGAACGTTTCTGGCACTTGGCTATTTGAGTGCAGGTCGGGCTTGGGACCTCCTCTACACCTGTTGAAATGTCTTCTCCAATGTTGTTTCAGTAATCCATGATCTGGCGGTGACTGCTGTCCAGGTGGAGACACCCTGCACCCTTTGACATCCATGTGACATCCATGCTCCCAATTCCCTACACCAGGCACTGACCCTCCTGTACCTAACTTGGAGTCACAGTTCCGGGTGAAGGTGATGCGGTATTCACACCAATGCCGATGCATTCAGCGGGTAAACATGAGCACTGTCTTGCATGTCGAGCATGCATGATTGGTCACTATGTTTGCTGTATGTGTTACTTAACTTATATGTGCTTTGCATGCTAACATGCTGGTATGGTTATTTAAGTGGTACTCATGTCACTGTGTTGTCACTGTGTTACCTACCTTGGTCAATTCATCTATGGCTGCACCTACTGTGATGTAGAGCATGTCATTGTCGATCTCCAATCCAGGCAGTGTACTCCTTGATGTGCCATTTTCTTGGGCTTCCCTCTCAGTGTCACTCCCTCTCCCACTCACTGTTGTGGTACGCTGCACTCCTGGGCAGATCAAAATATATGTCCTGTCACCCTCTTGCACCCTGTGGTGCTCCTGCAGTGGGTGATCTCTGCATATTATCTGTATCAAATCATATGTTGTCATGGATGTGCATGTTGTTTCTGTTGTTACTATGCATGTGATTGCATTTAGGGGAAGCATCTCCCGATGGTGTGCATCGCATGCAAGGTGGGTGTGTACCCTGTACAGGTAAGTGACGCTTGTGTGATGTTTGCATGGGAGTCTTGCACTGTGTGTGATCACTTGGGAGTGACTTGTCTTCTGGTGCAACAGTACTTCTTCATGGGTGCATGTTTCACAGGGTGTGCTTCTGGTGATGGGTTTGGGCATGGTGTTTCAATAGATTGGTGGGGCCACTGATTTCATATTCTAAATTGTGGACGTTAAAACTGTTTGGGCCTTTCATGGGTCTTGGGGAGTGGGTTGCATGGCCTGCTGTTTGTTTCTTGTGACAGGTGTTGATGGGTGTGCTGCTGTGTGTCTCATGGCACTTTCAGCATCTGTAATGAGTGACACTTCACATCCCTTGCAATGTTTGTGGGGTTATGGAGCGACTGCAATTTTGGGCTGTCTTTATTATGGATCAACCATTACGGGGTGCAGCACCAGTTAAGAGCCACAAACCTGTGGGGATATATGCACTATTTTGGGATGCAATGTTGTGTACCAGCACATTAGGGTTAGTGGTGAAGGTGATTTCCATGCTGCACCATGGTGTTTGCAGCATCAACTTGACCGCAGCTGGTTGCATGGTACTGCTGCATTCTATTGAATGCAGTTTTTGACCAAATGTATACTGTGACAATGAAGTCTGCATTGACCATGCACTTGTTGTGTGCATCCTACATTTAGCATGCATTTATCCTTGCTCCCTGTATCACATTGCTTTGTGTTGTCTGCTGATGTCTTCCATGGCAGTTGCCTCAGTGGTCAGCCTTCCATTGTGAAAGTATGCATCAAGCATGATCCTGCCGGGAGTGCAAGGGGTGAGTATCTGTTAACTTGCATTCTTGTGGTTTGCATAACGGCTGTACTCTACAAAATGTGCAGCCAACTTGACAACCCATCTGCAATATCTTCTGCCCCTACTCCTTCACAGTTCCTTTGTTATACACTCGCATCTCACTCATTTTCAAAAGGCTGGGACATACCGAAAATGCTTATGACACGCTCTTCCAACACAACCCTCCCTCTTCTGACCCCCCCTACCACTCACCCTCCTTCCTCCTTCTCCTCCTTCGCTCCTGTCTCCGCCAAAGAAGTCACCAGAGTTGTCAACTCCATGAATGTCTCTTCCGAACAGGTGGGCCCATGCTCATCCAGAACCATCAAGGGCAGCATATCCTCTCTGGCCCCTGCTCTTGCTGATCTCTGAAACCACTCCTTTGGTGCTGGTTCATTTCCATCCTCCCTCAAGCACTCCCTTGTACACCCCATCCTTACAATATCCTCTGCAGACACGTCCTGCCCAGCCAACTAACACACCATTTCAATCACCCCCTTCCTGGGGAAAGTGCTTGAGAAGTTGGCCCTCCCCCAAATCAATGCCCATAACGTACTTGTTGGCAGTGTACATGTACACCAGTGTGGATTCAAAGCTTCCTGAGCCATGGACACTGCTCTCCTGAACACCCGTGAAGAACGGCTCGCATCCCTCAATTCCCAATCCCCTGCTGTCATCTTCCTCCTTCATATTTCACCTGCTTTTTACACAGTGAACCATGCCATTCTCATCCAAATGCTGCATGATACACTTTTTACCTCGAAGCTGGCAGTGGAGTGGCTTAGCTCATTCATAACCAACCATTCCTACAAAAACATTCTTGGCCCTTTCTCCTCACCTACTTCCTCCTCCACCTGTGGCATCCCCCAGGTCTCCATTCTTTTGCCCCGCGTCTTTGACATATACATTTCCCTGCTGCAATACTTCATTGCTTCATTGACCCACAAATTCCAGTGCTATGCTGACAACACACAACTCTTCAGCAAAGTTCATAATGACCCACTTGCACCTTCATTCATCCCTGACTGCCTCTCCGCCATCCTGGCCTGGTGCACTGCAAATGACCTCAGTGTGTACGTCATCAAAAACAAGAGTCTCACTATTAGATCCCCTGCAGCCTACTTCTTCCCTTCACTCTGGCCTTCCTCCACGGGCTCACTCCCTGCCCCCTCCTCCAAAGCCAGGAATCTTGGATTCTTCTTCGTCTCTACCCTTTCCTTCATCCGACATATTCTGGACATTGTCAAGAAGTGACTCCTTCAGCTCTTCCTTCTCAAAGTAACTGTACACTTCCTGTCCTTCCCCCAGAGACTCAATGTTACCCGTGCTCTGGTTCTCTCCAGGCTACACTACTGCAACATCCTCCTCCTTAATCTTCCTTGGTCCACCCGGCGGCCCCTCCAGCTTACCCAGAATAGGGCAGCACGATTTAGGCCCAGGGACCGCATCTCTCCTGCCCTACAATCTCTTCACTGGCTCACAGTCTCAGCACAGATCAAATTTTAATCCCTCTGTATCATCCACAGGACTATCTGGGGCCGGGTCCACCCTATCCTCAAAGATTCCTGATCAAATACTCCCCTTCTACACTCGTGCGTTGCTCTGGCAACAACTCCCTGCGTGTGAAGCACTTTTCAATAGAAAAGGGTGTTGGTCGATTGGTTTCCTCAGCAGGCTGCCTTCTGTGTAATAGCCTCCCTCTCCCTCTGCGTCTTGAGCAGGGCCTCCTTAAGTTCCCAATAAGCATCAAGTCCTTTCTCTTCTCCTCTTCCTTCTCCCCCTCTCTTCCCTGTGAATCATACATTCATGTGACTGATGTGCAGGGCCCTTATATATCCTCAGGGCCCTGACCCCCCACATGTATCATCCAAGCCACTGTATATACTGCACTTGCTCACACTCAGCCTCACCAGGTGAGGTTTCACTTACGTTTATCTTTTCTTTTCTTAGCACTTCACCCCAAGCAGTTCTCCATGAACTACTAAGAACCTTTTACATTACCACCCTCCCCTGTACACTTGTGCTTTGGGAACACTCACAACGCATAATAGGTTTGTCTCACCTCCCCATTATTGTCATGATTGGTTTGTAATATTGATTTGATGATTTCTCTCTGTTTTAATTCATTGTCTACCTTCCCGTTCCAACCCTGTTACTCTGTGTGCCCATGGAGACATTTTGGGCAAATGTATGAGTGCCTAACAAGTGACAAATACATAAGTTTATAAAAAATGTGCTCCCATGACTGTGCTCAGTGCACTGTCCCGATACAGCGCAGGTGTTGGCATGCCTTATCATATCATTGGTAGTCTTCCAAGGGGGTGCCTGCTTTTTTGTGGGATCAATTATCTGCATATGCAATGTCTTCTCATTTTCATGCAGCATGTTGACGGATGCGTGCATTTTGTATGTGGCATCGTCTAGTGAATGGGGATATGTGAGATGCACATTTGCTGCATTTCATTGAGGGGGACAGGCAGTGTGTGTGATGTTGTAGTTTGTCAGTGTGGGTGTTTTGTGTGGTTGATTTGCATGCAATGTGCAGGTGTTTCTGCATGTGTGGTGGGACACATGTTGATGTTTGTCTTGTGAGTTGTTGTTTGCATGTATTGTATGTCACTGAGGGATGCCCATGGGTCTTGAATGTTTTGGTGCAGAGATGTGTTAGCTGCACTATGTTTCATTTTGTTCATTGTCTGCAGAACCTTCCATCAGGGAATGATGGCTATTTAATGGGATGAAACTTGACTGTCAACTGCATGCCAAGGGGACAGGTAAGATGTTCATTGATATTGATTGTTATGGGATGTTGATGAACTTTTGGGTCAATTCTGCACTGCTTTTCTACACTCCACAATAGGGACATGTTTGTGTGAATCATGCACAATCTAGGACATGTGTGCTGATATTTCCAATTGTGCTTGTTGAATTTTATGTCCTTGTAAATAGTTGAGGCCATATATGGCTTGCGGGTCAGACATGATGTTTTAGGATTTATCGATGCTTACACATTTGAATGGTATGTTAGTTACTCAGATCCACCAGAGCAGAAGGGGACCACTACAGTGGGTATGGTGCGCAGTATAAATATGCTTTTAAATTACATATTGGATGGTTTTGGAGACACAGAGGTAATTTAATTGAATGGTTGGCATGGGGGTAGTGGGTGTACTCCCACTTCAATGTGTTTCTTTTGGAAACACAAGATGAAATGTCTTCTAGTTCTAAGGGATGCGCATGATTTAGCACTTCCATTGGGACTTTCCCAGGGTGGTTTGTGGGCACAGTGGATTGGCCCATTGTCATCATTGAATGGCACCTGGGATGTAGCAGGATCATGCACACTCCACAGGGGAGGGATTTTAGGTGAAATACAATTGCACAAGCTGGGTACATATAGCATCTCCACATGCCTTTGCCCAACCATACACAAGCAGTGGGCCTGTGGGTGTGGATGGGGTGCCACCACCTTGTCCACCAGGGTGCCACACTGTGTTGCAACATTGTGCAGGACACATGCTGCCACATTGATCCTGCAGACTACTGGTGGTGCATATAGCAACACACCACCAGAGTGGTCAAGGGAGCGGAAGCGTCACTTGAACACTCCGAATGTGCGCTCCACTATGCCCTGAGTTGCAATATGGGCAGTGTTGCATCTTACCTCGGCAGGTGTTTGGGGTTGCATATGGGCATCATTGTGTATGTGCTCAGAGGGTAGGCACTGGCCCCTGTAAAGGTGTGAATGGTTGTCATTGTCATTTGTTTACAGTGTCTATTGGTCTGTGTGCAACATGCATGCATGTGCATGGCCATTCATACTCACCAATGAGCCATGTGTTGCCATGCTTCCCACTTTCCAGGGCCCAGTGTAGAGTGGACATCCTGAAGATGTAACTATCATGGGTGCAGCCAGGATAGTTGGCATACACTTCATGATGCCCTTGGCATCACACACAACCTGAACATTGATGGAGTGCCAGTATTTCCGGTTGCGGTAGGTGTACTCTGTTGCCCAAGGTGGACTTAGAACAATATGTGTACAATCAATGGCACCTAGCACATTTGGGAAGTGCACCACCCCATAAAATTCCTGGACTACTGCTTGCCTTTCTGCAGGTGTTCTGTGCATATAGATATGCTGGCAGACAGAAGGGCATGCAGTTATTATTGCCAACACCTGGTGTAGGCTGCATGACTGCGTGGTCTGTGAGATGCCACCGACTATGGTGATGGTCTGCTGGAATGAGCCAGTGGCCAAAAAATGCAGTACAGTGAGCACCATTTGGAAGGGGCTCAGTGCGTTGGAGCACATGGTGGGTGATGTGAGGTCATCTTCACACTCTGTGACCAGGTCTAGTATCATATGGGGGGGGGAACCACCTATACCTGGCATAGACCTGGTCGTCAGGCATCCCAAAAAGGCTAGTCCTTGGGTTGAAGATCTTGGCGCTGGCCATCCTTCTCCTGCAGTGTCCCAGGATGACTGCTGCAAAAAATGATGCATTTATCGTGGCGTGCTTTTTATGCATTTGTTTGTGTGAGCGTTGATGTTTACGCCTGCTATCGCGTGGCGTAAGTGTTTCGGTATTTGCGCATGGTTTTTTGTACACCGGCGGTCCCTGTTTAATTCCATGCATAGGGTTGGTTTGCGCGCGTATGGGCGGTGAGATTGTTTGACACTGGAACGTCCCTCATAACACCCACGCTTGTTCTTCCTCATTCCACATGTTCCACCCCCTTTTTAGGTGGCTGCCCCAGCCCGGCCTTCCCTTGGAGACTTATGCAAGGCGTTCACGGGGTCGCAGTGACGTGTTGGACCGGCATAGATTCCTTGCAAGTCCCGGGTAAGCCCAGCGCATTGTGTTCCATGAATCGACGTATGTCCTGTTTTTGCGGCGCATATTATCCCATGAATCGGGCCCATAGACTTAACAGACACCAAGGTAAGTTTGATATGAGAAAAGAAAGTAACCATTCTTGAATAGGAGGCACAGTGATGCAATAGAAACTCAGAGAAAGTCTGTCTTAAGTGAGATTTTGTTTTAGTGACAGCGACAACAGCCCTTGGTAGCACAGAGACAGTTCTCCAAACTGACAGTGGGCCTCATTACGGGTCTGGCAGCACCTGACTTCCCGGTAACACAGGGGTATTACGACCCAGGCAGCCGGGAAGTCAGGCACTGGTAATTTTGTAAGTCCCCATTCCCATGGAGTCCCATAGGACTGCATGGGAATGGGGACCACGGAAGCATCGGCACAGTTAACAACAGCGCTGGTGCTTCCATGAAACTCTGCAGGCGGGACAGCACCCACCCACAGAGTCGTACTGTGCGGGTCCAGTAACAACGGCGCCAGTAAGCTTACCGGCACCGTTGTTACTGGACCAGTATAGTTATAATGAGGCCCAGTGTATGCCATACTTAACAATCTAACACATAGTTTAGTATTATCTATGTGTTGCTGTACATCGAGACCCAAGCCAGCAATAACATCACACATTGGCTCCACATATATTTAAATGAGCAACAGTGATAGGATATAGCTCTCTGGCTTGCCACACTGCATCAGAACAAGGCACAACCTGGTGGAGCCTTCATGCATGAATGATGTTTGGTCTTTCAAATGGGAAAAAAACCACTCACGCACTAGGACATCCAATTCCATGTAGATGGACAAAATGTTAACCAATTCACTTTGGATAACCATATCTAAGGCTGCTGACACATCATAAAGAACGAAAAAGCTGGTCCTTCTGACATTGATGGCAGGAAAAATGGATGGACGGATGATGGATGGATGGATGGATGGATGGATGGGTGGATGGGTGGTTGCGCTTTGTTTAGTTTTTATTATGATTAGGGGACTTTTTTCTAATAAAGCAATAGATTGGATTAATTTGGCGCAGTCAGACAACAACAATGAATCTGTACCTCCCCTGGTTTATGGGTATCCCAAAAGAGTTCAAATGGAGGAAACAGTATACCAAATAAGGGGGAAGCTATTGTTATGTGGTTTGATAAACAAGGGGACGATTACAGCTTGTGAGGCTCACACTTATCCTGTTTCCCATACAGAAGTCCCAAAACTTGCTTCCCATAAACAAGAGTGCCCTGATCAGTTCATTAACTAGGTAATTCATTGGATTAAGCATAGTAAGATCTTTTCTAGTATCAGAGATCATATTCTACCAGTTTTAAGGCACGCAGATCCAAATAATTTACAATATGCTATCATTAGAATTTCACTCTTAAAGGCTGGTGTGGGAAAAGGTCTTCTGTCAATTGATTATAAGACTTAGCCACTTAAGGGTGTCAATACCTCTATATGTAAGCATATTGACCATTTTCCGGGGGGATGACACTCACAACTAATTGACAAATTCTAGATCTTTAAAAGCTAGCCAGCTCACCCCTACAGGTTCTACTGTGGTACAAGTGGAGGACAGATAGAGATTTTGTGTAGTTAATTCCACGTCCAATTGACATGCTTGCACCCCATTTGATAAGAGGTGTTTGTCCAAAAATCAGTGTCGTTCCTTAGCAAAAGTGGTTCCTCTGTCTATAAACGCATGGAAGATAGCCGGGTTGGCTTAAAAATAGATGACCCTGATTGGGCAGGTGGTATTCAGAAAGGTAATATAGTATGTTTTGAAGAAACATCGGCTTTAAATCCTGTGGAAAAAATGGTTATCACTGTTTATGTACCACTTCCCTGAAGGGCCCTATGGGCCTTCCAAGTGGGGTTTAGCCATTTGATATGATATGATAGATTATTTATAATGTGCTTAATACCCTGAGGTTTCTAAGCATGGACCCGGGGATCGAACCTGTATCACTCAGTGTCATCTTGCTTCCAAGGCGAGCACGTTGCTGCTGAGCTTTCCTCCCGGGCCTCAACTGCTCTTAGCTATGAACTTGAAATGGCAGAGACAAACTGTTCAAACTTGATGTGTTTGAAGTTCCTTGCCTCCAATTCTGTAAGGTTCTTTTATTTCAGGTACACGCAAGAGCTGTGGTCGATAAATTGGACCATAGACCACTTGAGATGCTGGAACAGATATTTCTCCCCAATAAATCTGTATCTCTGGGGAGCATGGAATCAATTCTGATTGTGTGAGATGACTTCAATGCTCTATTTCAACCCATATAAGAATGTATTTAATTAATCACTGAAGAAGATGAAGCCTGGAATGTTCCTAACATTGTGATTTGTTCCACTCTTTCTCGCCGCACTGAAACTTTAACTCTGTTCATCTTACTCACAGAACTGAGCCTCAAAATTACTAATGGTAAGCTCTGAGGTGATCGGCCAACAGTTCGCATATTCCTGAGAAGCATAACTAGGTTGCATTTGGACTACATCCTTCTAAATTTAGAGAGCTGGTATATGGGCAATAGATTGGAAGTGTTAGTTAGATGTGAAAGTGTTCATGATCCAGTCTGTTTGAAGCCGAAATTTGGCGCAGTCAGACAACAACAATGAATCTGTACCTCCCCTGGTTTATGGGTATCCCAAAAGAGTTCAAATGGAGGAAACAGTATACCAAATAAGGGGGAAGCTATTGTTATGTGGTTTGATAAACAAGGGGACGATTACAGCTTGTGAGGCTCACACTTATCCTGTTTCCCATACAGAAATCCCAAAACTTGCTTCCCATAAACAAGAGTGCCCTGATCAGTTCATTAACTAGGTAATTCATTGGATTAAGCATAGTAAGATCTTTTCTAGTATCAGAGATCATATTCTACCAGTTTTAAGGCACGCAGATCCAAATAATTTACAATATGCTATCATTAGAATTTCACTCTTAAAGGCTGGTGTGGGAAAAGGTCTTCTGTCAATTGATTATAAGACTTATCCACTTAAGGGTGTCAATACCTCTATATGTAAGCATATTGACCATTTTCTGGGGGGATGACACTCACAACTAATTGACAAATTCTAGATCTTTAAAAGCTAGCCAGCTCACCCCTACAGGTTCTACTGTGGTACCAGTGGAGGACAGATAGAGATTTTGTGTAGTTAATTCCACGGCCAATTGACATGCCTGCACCCCATTTGATAAGAGGTGTTTGTCCAAAAATCAGTGTCGTTCCTTAGCAAAAGTGGTTCCTCTGTCTATAATCGCATGGAAGATAGCCGGGTTGGCTTAAAAATAGATGACCCGGATTGGGCAGGTGGTATTCAGAAAGGTAATATAGTATGTTTTGAAGAAACATCGGCTTTAAATCCTGTGGAAAAAATGGTTATCACTGTTTATGTACCACTTCCCTGAAGGGCCCTATGGGCCTTCCAAGTGGGGTTTAGCCATTTGATATGATATGATAGATTATTATAATGTGCTTAATACCCTGAGGTTTCTAAGCGTGGACCCGGGGATCGAACCTGTATCACTCAGTGTCATCTTGCTTCCAAGGCGAGCACGTTGCTGCTGAGCTTTCCTCCCGGGCCTCAACTGCTCTTAGCTATGAACTTGAAATGGCAGAGACAAACTGTTCAAACTTGATGTGTTTGAAGTTCCTTGCCTCCAATTCTGTAAGGTTCTTTTATTTCAGGTACACGCAAGAGCTGTGGTCGATAAATTGGACCATAGACCACTTGAGATGCTGGAACAGATATTTCTCCCCAATAAATCTGTATCTCTGGGGAGCATGGAATCAATTCTGATTGTGTGAGATGACTTCAATGCTCTATTTCAACCCATATAAGAATGTATTTAATTAATCACTGAAGAAGATGAAGCCTGGAATGTTCCTTACATTGTGATTTGTTCCACTCTTTCTCGCCGCACTGAACCTTTAACTCTGTTCATCTTACTCACAGAACTGAGCCTCAAAATTACTAATGGTAAGCTCTGAGGTGATCGGCCAACAGTTCGCATATTCCTGAGAAGCATAACTAGGTTGCATTTGGACTACATCCTTCTAAATTTAGAGAGCTGGTATATGGGCAATAGATTGGAAGTGTTAGTTAGATGTGAAAGTGTTCATGATCCAGTCTGTTTGAAGCCGAACTTAATTGACAATAACCCTAGGTTTGCACTTCCATTAAAGAACAACCCTGGTTTGTCTCAAGGACATGAATTAACAACACAAGTTAGAACAGGATTATATGATGCCAGACATCTGTTCAGGGCTTCAAACAATGTTTGAAGATTCTGCTGCTTGTTTGAAGATTCTGCTGCTAATATCAACACAGTAGGCATTAATGTTGACAAAACCTACAATGACCTCTATAGGGTGATAACACATTTTGTAACACATATGGTGGTTGGTTCAAAGACAAGGCTTAAATGTAAAAAGGAACATGTATGGTTTGATCAAGAATGCAGCGTAACGAAAGCACGATTAACCCTAGAACTAAAGAAGGACAAATCCTCTAATGTGGCCTTAATAAAATTGTTGCAGTCTGAATACAAAACCCTTAGTAAGCAAAAAAAGGCACTTGTAACATACATCACCTGAAAGCCGATTAAGCATGCTGTGACTGAAACAAATTCCAAGACATTTTGGAGGTCAATATTGCACTTCAGTGATCCAGATAATTCTCTACAAACAATGGCAAACATATATATCGGCTGATAAATGTTTGAGGTATTTTTTTGGATACTGGATTTTCTATTGCTCAAGATACAGTTAATTCTGTGCAACTTGAGGAACTACAGTAGAACTTACCTTATGCAAGGTAAATAGAGCAATTGCTTCCCAGAAAACCAGGAAAGACTCCAGGATTGACATATCACCAGGTGATTTGATTTCAGTGTGACCCCCAGATTTGGGGTCCAATTTTTACTTTATTTTTTAATGTTTTAAACTCAACTGGTACCCCCACCTTTCATCATGGTACTCTGCGGAAAGTATCCCCATGTTTAAGAAAGGTGATATTTCTTCCCCTGCAAATTATCATCCAATATCACTACTTGATTCTACTGCTAAAATACATGGGAAAGATGTATTGACTCACTTGGAAGAGTAGGCTGATGTGCACAACATTTCATCTGAATTACAGGGGAGGTTGAGAAGGGGGAGAGGTATAATTGAACAGGTCTTTATACTTACTTCTCTCATTTGTAAAACTAGTAATGTTAAAAAGGATCCCTTGAAGCCCCACTACATCATTTTTGTAGAGTTTAGAATGGCCTTTGATACGGTCACTAGAGGGCAGGCTTTCAGAGGAGCAGGTTTGCCATTACTGTTATTGAATTTAGCACAGGCTGTTTCCTCAGAAAATAAGGTGAGAGTTAGGTATGGCCAAAACGTACAATGCACTGACTTATTTCCAGTAAACAAAGAAGTCTGACAGGGTTGCATAGGTTTCATGTGATCTTTACGAAAAATGAAATAACTAAAACATGTATAATGAACCTAAAAAAAAAGTCCCCTTTTTCCCTAGGTTTATAACCCCAACCCCCTCCCCACCCATTTTCATCATCCCTTTCCCCACCCCATATATATATTTTTAATACAAAATTAGGTGGCTTTCGGTATTTTAGGTTTGTTAAAAAAATAATGAGTTTATGGATACCGGTTGCATATTGGCACCATTTTTGTTTTCAATGTTCATAAACAATTTGACACTACTGCTCCAAAATTAAGAATGTGACGCCCCTGTGATCGAAACTCCCGCTCATATCAAAAAACAACTTGTGACACTGTAGTGGGTCAGGAAAGATTTTAATCTGATTATAAATAATACTGTAGAGGAGGAGCCAAATGCCTCTACTGAAAGTCCCGCCCCCATTTTGCTTACATGTTGGAAACCGGAAATTGCAACATGCGCAACCCCAGTGATGGTACCTATACCACGAAGAGTCCTTGAAACAAGGTATCCATTGAAAAAACCCTATATGATGTACCCGCGAAGAAATGACAGTCTTCTGAAGGAAGTTCCGGAAGAAGTGTGGAGACGAATGAAAGAGAAGACTGGTGACGTCACATGAAGTAGAAATGATGCACCCAGAAGAGATGCCAAGGAAGAAGGTGAATAGACTGTATAGAATCTGATGGCGAAGTAAAGAATTGAACAACATTTTGTAAGCAAAATGAAGATTGCACGTGCGGAGAAGCACTGAAGAAAATGCAAAGCCGTTTTACATTTGTACAGATGCAGTAACGCAAGTAGACTAAGTAATCATAAGGCTGGCTATACATAGTGAATAGATTACAGGCAGTGCCGGCACTATGTATACAAGTCTGTGTAGAATCTTGATGTTCCACGACGAATTTGAGAATACTTGGACACCATGAATAGAAGGGCTGAAAGTGTGGCGCAGTAGAATGTAACAGCTGATGGCAAAGGAAGACTCGAGAAGGCTTGTCTGGCCCAGTGTCAAGAGTTGGAGCCACCAAGAACCTGGTTATCTATTCGAAAAGATACAATGAATGTGAGAAGAAAGCTGAGCTCCTGTTGAGGTGTAATGGAAAAACACTAGAAGTGCCATGTTTTATTCATTTAATAGTATTAAATACAACGAAAGAGCGCAAAACATGGTCAAGTTGGAAATAGACTTGGGGTGAGCTACACCGAGACCAGAAAATAAGGCCATGCTCATACTACCTTTTATTTTCAGGCAGAGTGATCGTTTGCAAGGCTGAGTTCAAAGGACTAATTGAATGGCAGACAGTAGGAGTGATGATGGATGTTGGGCTAATTGGGTTGTGAGGCATGGCCAAGCCATCCCTCTAGAACCTGGGGTACCAGCTTGCATGCTGCTCACAAGTGGAATATTCCAGAAGGGTACCAGCATGCCAACCAATTATAGAGGGCCACATAGACGAGAGCCCTATAATTTGAAAGCCAATGAAACGTTGTATATTTTCATGAGACAGAAGATGACTTGCACTAGGGGTGGGCATAGCTGTCCAGCTGACCTTAGAGACCCAATCACAGGCTAGTCAACCACAGAAAGTATACTTAGATGTTCCCATTAAGCCTATCACAGACCTCTTTAGGTTTTGCTTATTTTGCAACGTATTATGACGTCAGTGATAACGAGGATTTGCTATAAAAGAATGTTTTTTTATGAAATGTATAGAGAGAGAGAATACTTGTGCGGCGTCCATTGATGTCCGTTGTACTCGCTGTTTTAGACAATTGCAATTAAAACAGTTGTATTTTGCCAACTTCCTGAGTCGGTCTGATTATTGATGTTAGAGTAAGATCTGCATCCTCATCCATCTCAGATACTGTTACCTGGTTTAAAGGGCCTACGGGTTCTCTACTGAAATGATGGCTATGGTTTGCCAACACCAGAGAGAAAGAAAACTAAAGCCCATATTTAAGGTTATCATCTTAGGAGACTTCAACTTGGGCCTCAATGACAATAATGACAAACAAACCTCCTACCTAGCCAACACTATCGAAGCACTAGGCTTCTGAAGCTGCACCACCGGGCCCACACACACCAAAGCCCGCTTCCTAGACTGGCTAGCCAAAACAACTGCTCCATCAGTATTTCTAACAACGACACGTGTCCCTGGTCAGATCACAGCATAATACTGTTCACCATCAACACTCCCCCACTCTCCAGCACACCCACCATCATCGCACCTCCCCCCCAAGTGCACAACTGTCGCAACATTACACCTGACAGCATGCTCCCACTACCCACCCCATCACAGATCATAATGATACGATCACCAAACCCTTAGCTTAAGTAGACATTTACAACCAGACTATGGAGAAAGCCATTAATGACATAGCCCTCCTTGGCACTTGCAAAGCCAAACCCCAAGCCCACATCTACCACTGGTTTAGCCCAGAGCTAAAAAATCTGCGCAAAAACGAAAGACTTGCAGAATCTAAATGGAAGTAAAACCCCAGCCTCGATAACAAGACACACTTCGCTGCCTTAGCCACAGAATATAAAAAAGCCACCCTTCAAGCTAAGAGTAATGCGTAAAATACACAGATAAATAATGCCAAATCCAGATCCAAAGAACTTTCACTGTGTTGCGAGAACTAGAATCACCATCCCAGAGACCCACACACAGCCACTGAAGATCAGAACTGGTGCAAAAGCATCCACAGAGCACTCCTAGACAAAATCACCTCACGACCGCCCCCCCGCCCATCCACCCATCTTACAACACACCACCAGAAAATCCCTTCCTAGGTGTGAATTCTCACCCATAACGGTAGAAGAGACCATTAATACCATAAAACACCTCAAACCATCTAAATGTCAAGGAGACATTTGCCCGGCCACCCTGGTTAAAGACTGCGCTGAGAACTTGGCCCCGTTCATCACATCATTAATTAACAATTCTTTAAGCTCCAACAAAGTACCCAAAAATATGAAGGAAGCCTGGGTACTTCCACTTCTGAAGAAACCTACCCTGGACCCCAATGTTCCAACGAACTACAGGCCCATCATCACAGTGACGTTTCTACTAAAAACCTTAGATACAGTGGCATATGTACAAATTCAGATTTACCTTGAAAAACACAGCCTACTTGGGCTGCGCCAATCAGGTTTTAGGACCCGGCCATGGCAAGGAAACAGCCATGGTTGATCTCAAAACCCAAATGGATCATTTTAGAGGCAGAGGGACCTGGCCATACTCCTCCTACTGGACCTCTCTGAAGCGTTCGATTTGGTGAATCATAACATTCTATGAGGTCATCTAGCCAGCAATGTCCACTTTTCTAACAATGCCATAAATTGGATTAAATCATTCTTGTGAAACCGCTCCATAAGAGTCTTCTCTCCCACTGCGGCTGACCCCCCATGCCAGTCACCTGCGGGGTACCACAGGGATCCTGCGTTTCCCCCACAGTATATAACGCATTCACCAAACCACTCTTTGACCGACTTGACAAACTGGGTGTCACATGCACAAACTATACTGACGATACCCAGATACTCATACCCATCACAGGCAAGCATGACACTGGGCCTCATTACGAGTATGGAGGTAGCCATGGCACTATTAGCGGCATGGCTACCCCCATACACGGAACCAGGTCCGGGTTCCTGGAATGGGGAAATACCGGGCCATTCCGACCTTGGAGTGCCCAGTAATTCCCTTTCCCAGGAACCGGTACATCCCCATTCCCATTTGAGCCCCCATAGGGCTCAATGGGAATGGGACGGATGCTAACAATGGGCTCGTTAATGACGGGCTTGTTGTTAGCATCCTGTTTTGCTAGCGGGTCCCGCTAAGGATGCCTGGTTTTACCAGACATCCTTAGCGTGACCCACGAGCAGACCTCGTAATGAGCCGGTAGAGGGTTAATGGCGCCAGCAGCTCTACCGGCGCCGTTAACCCTTTACCACCTGGGGCGTAATGAGGCCCACTGACTCGAAATCCCTGAACGCCATCTACTCTGCTATGCAAGCCTGGATTGCACAACACAATCTCTGCTTCAACGACGATAAAACAGAGATCCTGATCACCGGCAGCCCTGCTAGGCTAAGGAACCTCTCCTCCTCCTACACATCCTTCATCATCGATGGGAACACAATCTCAGTGACTAAGGAGGTGGGAACCTTGGGGGTCTACCTTGACTCCGCACTAACTCTCACTCATCAAGTCAGTGCCATAACATCTGCCTCGGCACACACAGCCAAGCTTATCACTGCCTGCAAACCTCTACTTACTGCAGAGAACCACATCACACTGGCGAGAGCCCTTATACTTTCCATGATCGACTACTGCAATGCCATGTTTGCAGGATACTTGGCCAAAAACATTGCCAAACTTCAGATTGTTCAAAACAATGCTATTCGAGCTGCACTCAGCATCCCCAACTCAGCGCACACAACCAACACAAGACAAGACATCCACTGGCTCTCAGTCAGAGACAGAATCAAATTCAGGATTCTCTCACTGACGCACAAATGCCTGTCCAACACTGCACCCCGCTATCTTTTTAGCCAAATAACCAAAGCTCAACAATCTAGACCCACCAGATCACCATACATTGGTCAGCTCACCATCCAAAGATTCAAAAGACAAAAAGCAGGCGGCTTTAGCTTTCCAGACATTGCCGCCGACCATTGGAACGACATGCCCCCGGAGCTTAGGATGGACCCTTCACTATGGTCGTTCCGAAAAAAGCTCAGAACCTGGCTGTTCAAACAAGACCTTAAAAATGACCACTAATCCACCACCCTCCATCTTCAGTCTCACCTGTGGGAGCAAAGCTGCCCTATTGGAACTCAAAGACCATGCGGAAAGTATGTACCTGACTATGAGTTTGTCCATTGCAACTGGTTGTAACAAAATCCTAAAGCTCACTTATATGATGTAATTATGTACAAGACTATGACTAACCCAAAAGTAGCTGGATGTAACCAACCTCAAGCAATTTCCTCTGATCAAAGTTTGTAAGTAACTGGATGTAACCAATTTCATGTTGCCCAAGACTGTATTTGTAACCGTATTCTTAAGCATGAGCGCCCAGATGACCCAGAGTTAGGTGCGCTATATAAATACAATAAATAAATAAATAAATATAAATAAAAAAAAATGCCTGCTTTCACTTTGAATGGTGAAAAGGTTTGATTAGTGTACTCATTTAATTATTTGGATGTATCTGTTTATAATAATGGATTATGGCAGGATCAACTGAAACAGTGCTAAAATATCTTGTGCTAAAAGGGAAGGATGATGATATCACTTATGCCTAAATCTGGGGATAATGCTTGTTAACCTGCATTGGAAGTTTATAAAGCCTTGGCACGGACGACCTCTATCTAGGTGCAGAATTATGGTGATATTTATAATTAGGGATTTTGGGGATGGCCGAGTGGAAGTTGCTTAGACAGCTACTGTTGCTTTCCCGAACTGCGCCTTCAATACCTATGTACCTTGAAGAGGCCCTGCACCGATTCTTTACGAGGTGTATCTGAAGATCCTCCTCTTCTCAATATGTTTGAACTCAGATGTTGAGCTAAGCCTACATACAAGATTTTTGTTGTCCATCTCAAAGGATCGTGTGGGTAGCAACTGGAAATGGCTGAAATGTATACAGCTCTGGGCTTTTTGATCTTGGTTTCAGCCATCTCAGGTTTGACTCATGTTTGTTCCCAATTCAGCCACAATAATTTAAAGGCCAATTTCAATGAATGGGCCCACACACACTTTCTACATCCAAGGACGTTGGGAGTAAAAACAAGAACCTATTTGAGCATAAATTCACATTGGGATACCAAACAATATGTATCTTGGTTCGACGATCCATTGTACAGAATCACACTAACTAGGTTCTGATTACATATTCTTCCTCTCGCCACTTTTACCTCAAGGTGGCCACATGGTAGCATTAAATATTGCCCACTCTGCAGCAATATGCTTGAAACTGATGTTCCTTTCTTTTTTTGTCCCCTATATTCAACGCCAAGAAGAAAATGGCTCACACCGTGCCTTACGAAACAAGGGATTAGAAATGTAGGGGAGGCATGTTGGTTTCTTAAAGAATGCAATTCCAAAGAAATCACATTATCCTTATCTATTAGAAAGAGTCTGTGCAATTGTAAGACCTACATTTTGTGACTGTTGAAATTAAACGGTGATGCTCTTTGGAAATATTAGGAAACGGTTTTTATCTTATTCTAAACATTATGAGCCTGATTGCGCAATCCCATTGAAAAACGCTCTGTGAATCAGGCCCCATATGTCTAATTTCTGGTAGTGATGAATTGTTGCATTTTAAATCTGTATAACTAGGATGTGAATAGTTTAATGTTATATGTTGTCATTGAATTGTATGTACTTAATGGCTTGGCTGCCAAATAAAGTTTATAATTATTTTTATGATTATTAGGTGGTGGTGTCTAGGGTGGGTGTTGAAGAAACCTATTTGCATGGTTAATGAGCTAGACCAACCCAGTGTGGTTTTGGCAAAGATGTATGAGAACAGCAGTTTTGTAATGAAAGCGAGAGCGTCCACTCCCATGTCCATTTTGGTGGGTGCCATCCTGGGACTTAGTGAATTTTGTCTGGCTTTTTGTTATGGTCATCATACCCCTGGTATGGTCCTGAGTAGGGTGGTGTGGTTGATGTGTTATTTCTGTTATGACCGGCACATGGGGTTATAGTGCACTGTTATTTGAAATGTTGTTCTTATGAGGATCAATGAGTTCCAATTGATAATACTGTTTGTTGTACCAGCCTCATTTGGTCCAGTCTTTGGTGGGTACATAACTGTTGCAATTAGTATGTAGTAGTCTGCAAAATAGGCACGTTTTAAGTGGTTTTTTGAAGGTCAGGCAGTCTTCCAGAGTGAGCACTCGCCTGGACATGGTATTTCATAGGTTGTTTACCAGGAATGAGAAAGAGGATCACCCTTGGCATATCTGGTTGAAGTGTGGGTCTGTTACTTGAACCATGTTGCTGGATAGAGACATTCTGAGATGCACATAATGGATTAACCTCTAAGTGGATTATGGGCACCTGCTGTGAAAAGGAATAATGGATGGGATTTTGAGTTGAATCCTGCATTTGACTTGCAGTGGGGTGTCCAAAGAGCAAGGGCGATGTGGTCCCATTGTTCCAAACGTAGGAGGAATATTGCTGCTGCATTGTACACTCGTGGAGATGAATTTCTCAGATATTCTGGTAGGCCTAGGTAAAGGCTGTTCACATAAACCAGTCTAGATTACTAGGGTGAAGACTAACATGGTTCTATGCTAGTACAGCTTGTTGCGATGGATCGATCCTACTTAACATAAGCAGCTTCTCACTCTAGCTTTTATTTGAGGTTTGGGGATGAGGGAGCAGCCCTTGAAGAAGTAAACATTTGTTTCTGTCAGGTGAGAATATGTTCCCATTTCTTCTGAGCAAAAAATGTTTGTGTGGTCGGCAGTTTTGGAACTGCACATCTTAAGTTCTATAAACGTTAGGTTAAGTTTAAGTCGATTTGTTGCCATTCTTGTGGGGCACTGAGTAGCAATTGCTGAGTTCTCGTTGATTTAGGGTTGAGAGTTATGTATGCTTGTAGATAATCTGAGTATTGTCCACATAGTGTAACAGGTGAGGAATAGGAGGCTGATAATTTCCAAGAGGTGGATTACATAGATAATGAAAGTAGGGGTGATAGGCTGGACCCTCGGGGTACTCTGCAGGTGAAATTACAGGGGGAATTTGAAGGCAGCCATTTGCAGGACATAATCACATCCCATTTGAAAGGAATTACATCATCAACCGTAGCTCAGCTCCCTCAAAGCAATGCCCATAATTTTTCTTAAGAGGAATATTTGGTTGATGGTGGGAAAACAGCTGAGCTATCTAGAAGGAAAGCGCAACATCAGCTTTTTTTTAAGTGTGTCACATATGGATGAGACAGTTGACTCTGACCCTCCTATTGACCTGAGTCAATGTTCTGTTTCATTCATGATGTTATTGACATGCACGTGATCCCAACAATGTTGACAGATGAACTTCTCCAGGAGCTTTGCTGTGTGGGAAGTTTTGGAGATGGGATGTAGCTCTGAAGATCATCAGGGTTCGGTGTGGATTTCTTCAGTAAAAACTTGACATATGCATACCTCGGAGGTAGTTTTTAAAAGTCCTGTAATGCTTTCAAACCTTTTTTCCTGTAAAGAACATGCACATGTGCTATTCAATACAAGGAAAAACATGTTCATTGGAGGCATAGACAGTGAGTGAATTAAATAGTGGACCAGTTCAACACCTTGATTTGATTTGATTTGATTTTATGGCTTTATAAAAACACGCAGAGGCATCTTGGCACCACAGAATACCCAATAAAAACTCCTACAGAAGGTTTTAAATTGCAGGGTTTGGCCACCGGCTCAACTCTGGTGTGTCCTGCTGAATATGACACAGTTTTGAATAACCATGTTTTGAGTTGTCTTCTAAAGACATGTAATGCAGGAAAGGGACAGTAGTGATAGTAGTAGTGAGTAGGGTCAGTAGTGACCCTTCTTTGAATTGTAAAAAAGGAACAGTAGTGCTAGAGTAGCGGTATAGTCTGCTACTGTACCTACTGCATTGCAATCCACAAATTGAAGAGTGAAATGCAAAACATGTTTTAAATTATACTTGGAGGATTATTGATATGATGGTTTGGTGTCCCCTCAGATTACCACCGGCAGTAACAGTATTTACTGCCAGTGGTAATCCTTGAAAAAATAGCGAGCTTGCAATGAGGCCCTAAGAGTGCAATTGTTCTAAGGCTGCAGCAAGTCTATGGACGTAAACAGACTAAGGGCCTCATTACACGGTAGAGGGTTTACCGGTAACAGTATTTTACCGGCACAGGTAAACCCTTACCGCCTTACTACGAGGTCCCTTTGCGGGTTGGTGAATTTAACGCCTGCTTTTTGCAGGCGTTAAAAACCCACCCGCAGAGGGACCAGGGAGCTAATTACGGTACCGCAATTTGCGGCACCGTAATTAGCGCCTTCCCCATTCCCATAGAGCCCTATGGGGTAAAAATGGGAATGGGGAAGGGCAATGGGGGAAAGGGGAATTACCGCCCCGCCAACCTTGGAATAGGACGGTAATTCCCCTTTCCACCAAGGCGGTGCCGGTATTTTACCGGCATGGACCAAGGTGCTAATAGCACCTTGGTCCACCGCCATCCGTGCAATGAGGCCCTAAGACTATGATAACAGTGTATCCTATAGCCTATTGAAGCAGAGGTCCCTCAATGCAACTGCAAAATGCTCCTTTAATGCAATGGCAAAGACAGGCCAAGGGTGAAGCCAATGTGTGATTGAAGAAACTGTATATGGAAGCAAAACTAGCAAAACAATTTATGAATGCAAAATGAAATCAATCTGTTTGTGTGATAAAACTATTTATGCAAGCACAACGGTCTGAGGAAGCAATAACAAGACAGGGTGCAAAGGCCATCACCTTGTAAAGCAGGAAAGGGCAAAACAATCACTAGATGCAATGCTAAAATTAATCCCTGAGTGCAAACAATATGCAGAACGTGGCGTCTGGAACTAAAACAGATATGACCATAATAGTAACACACAATTTCTGGGTGTGATAAACGCAAATTAACCAGGAGTAAAAGCTCACAGTACATATTACCAGGGGCGAAACCTCATAATTCACATTGGCAAAGATTGATGTAAACTATCAGGAGCAACCTTCACAGTGCAAACTGGCAATAGCAACACATCACAGTGCAAGTTACAAGATGCTATCCTTTAATACATTGGCAGGAGAAAACCTCACAGTACACATTAAATGAGTTAAACATCACTGTGCAAATTAATTAAAAAGGAGCAAAGCTCACCATGTAAATTAGCAGGAGAAAAGCTCACAGCGCAAATCGGCAAGGAACAGTCAACGTAGTGACGATCAGCAGTAACACACCGCTTGTTGATAACAGTGCAAGCAGACCTCCCGGTGAAAATTATCAGGCGCAAAACCTCACATCGCAAATTAACAGGAGAAAAACCTTCCAAAGCAACTTAGCAATGAGCAAACCCACAGCACAAATTGGCAGGAGCCAACTCTCACCATGCAAATTAGCAAGGAGCCAACGCTCACCATGCAAATTAGCAAGGAGCCAACTCTCACCATGCAAATTAGCAAGGAGCCAACGCTCACCATGCAAATTAGCAGCAGTGAAACATTATAGTGCTAATTTACAAACAGCAACACTTTACAGTGCCTGCATATTATTGAGTCATATAGTGATTTCGCCAAAGCCCTGGACAAAATTGAAAGGGAACAATAAATATCAATATGGTAAAATTGAGAAAATACATGTAAATTAAGAGGCAGAAGAAAGAAGGGCATTGTTTTCAATGTAGGCGGAAGGTAGAGAGTGAGGGAGAGGATCTGATTTCAGAGGTAAAGTGTTCCAGTGTTTAGGTGTCAAGAGTGAGAAGGAGTCGAAGCGAGATGGAACACTAAGCGGCTTGGGTACTACAAGCAAGAAATGACTTTGGGAACAAAGAGAACAGGAAGAGACATAAAGGCAGGGAGAGAAGAGAGGTAAAGGGGTGCAAGACCATGTATGCAGCTGAATACAAAACAGAGAGAGAACGTGGAAAAGTAGGCGAGATTCAAAGGATAACCAAGGCAATGAACATAAAGAGGAGGAGATAGGTATACAGGGAGAAAGGCAAGAGAGGATGTGAATAACAGAGTTAAAGGTACAGCGGAGCGGGGTGAGATAATAGGCAGGGATACTAATAAGAAGTGTGGAAGAATAGTCTGGACAGCAAAGAACCAGGATAGAAAACAATGGGCTTTGAGAATTTTATACAGATGGCAGCGTTAGGAGATAATGAGCCGGGTAGGTTAGATGGGGGAAAGAGAATAGACGGGGGAGGGACTGGTAGAAGAGGGCAAGACAAGAATCTCAATTTTGGAGGGGTTGAGATGCAAGGAGTTAGTGTATCCATCCAAGATTGGATTGCAGATAAACAGATAGAGAATGAAGTGAGAAGGGAGAGAAAGAAACATTGATTTGCGAGTCATCAGTGTAAAAATGGGAGAAGAGAGGAAACAGTAGAGGATAGGGAAGAGGTGTAGCTTGAGAACTGATCCCTGGGGGATGCCATGCAGTAGCAGGAAGGTGGAGAGGTGCTCACTGGACTGGGAGAAGGAGTGGTAGGACAGTTACTGAGAACCCTAGAGAAGAAAGAGTGTGAAGAAAAGTGGGTGATCACCCATGTCGAAGGCAGCAGAAAGTTCCAACAGTATAAGAATGGAAGCAAGCTTGGAGTGTAGAGCAGACAAAAGTACCTTGGAAACAGAGAGAAGAGCTGTTTCAGCAGAATGAAGAGCGGGAAATCTGGAGTGGTGCACAGGAAGTGAAGAGTGAAGAATAAGAAAGAAAGCAATCTGAGAGTTGGCGACATGTTCTAGGATTTTGGAAAGGAAAGGAAAGGAAAGGAAGAAGAGAGATAGGATGGAAATTTGCAGGGTAGGATCAAGGGAAGGCCTTTTGAGAATAGGGAGTATAACCACGTGTTTAAAACCCACGGGATAAGTATCCGACGAAATATGTTATTTAATATGTGGGTGTAGAAAATGAAGAAGATAAGGAAAGCCTGTAGGGAAGAGAAGGTAAGGGATCAAGAAGGGAAGAAGTAGCATGAGCTTCAGATAAGAATGAAGCTGTGTCAATGTCAGAGCGTGGAGGGAAAGGGAGATGAACGATTGGATTGAGGGAAGGTGAATGTTAGGAGGTGTTATGATATGTTAACTGTTATTTATAAAGTGAACAGTCGCCAATAAAGGCATCATGGTGCTTTTAAGTACTGTCAAACAAGAAAGAGGAAGCTAGAAAAGGTACGTTTTGAGAGATCGCTGGAACATGAAGTGTTCCTCGGTCGCACATAATGAAAGAGGGATTGAGTTTCAGAGGCGCATTGCCGCAACTGAGAAAGAGCAACCCACAATGCACGTGGCCTTTGAAACAAGGTACAGAAATCAGCTGGGAATCAGCTGACCGTAGAGCCCGGGACGGGACGTTTGGACGGAATTTAGCCTGGAGATAATCAGCTCTGGAACCATAAAAAACACAGTGGACCAAACAAAGCAATTTAACTTTTGTGTGTTTCTCTACCGGAAGCCAGTGCAGATGACGCATGACTGTAGAGATGTGCGCACGCCTAGGCATTGAAGTGGTCACACGTGCAGCACAAATTTGCAGCAGTTGTAGACGCTGCAAAAGATATGCAGGCTGTGCCAATAATAAGGTGTTACAATAGTCCATTGTCGATAGAATAAGAGAGGATACCACTGGAGCGCGAAATTGGGACGGGAGGTAGGGCAGGATTTTTAGCAAGATCTTTAGCTGAAAGTATCCTTTCTGACAGATGGCGACGATCTGAAGGCTGGCTGACAAGGACGATGATACTTTTATGTCAAGATCCTTTACAGAGGAGACCGGAGTAGGACAAGGCCCAAGACAAGAGGGGCAGAAGGCCAGCGACCATAAGGCCGCTGCAGACGGGGGACCCACCACCAATACCTCTGTTTCCTCCCCGTTGAGTTCAAGCCAATTGACTGATATCCACTTCCTCATGGCTTCGAGACACCCCATGAAATCTGGTTGCTGTGTCTTGGACAGACACATCTAAACAAACCAAGATGTGGGTGTCATCAGCATACAAATAGCAGCTTAATCCGCGGGAGACTATAAGCTTAATAAGCGGTGGGATGTAGGCATTAAACACAACAGGGGAGAGAGCAGAACCCTGGAGGACACCACAAAAAAGTGAGGATGTGGAAGAATGGAAAGGGGGCAGGGAAAGAGACTGAGTCCTGTAAGCAAGGAAGGACGAGAACCAGGAGAAGACAGTATCAGAAAGGCCCACGCTGGCAAGGCGATCAAATAGGACTGTGTGGTCAACGGTGTCGAAAGCGGTGGAAAGATCCAGGAGCAACAAGGCTCAGACCCCACCTTAATTGTGCAAAAGTGCAAGATCATCGACCACCGAGACCAACACGTTCCTCGACCGGGGCGGAAGCCAGATTGAGATGAATGAAAAGAGGATGAGTTTTCAAGAAAAGAGCTGAACGGAAGACCAAACAGAGTTTCAAGAAGTTTCACTGAGAATGGCAGAAGAGGAACCGGACGATAATTTGCAAGGATAGCTGGTAAAGTGAAGCTTTTTTAAACAGGGGGACCACCAGTGAGTGTTTGATAGGGGCCAGTATCGAACCAGAGAAAAATGAGGTGTGAGGGTTGAAGAGAGAGAAAATCTCAGCCAGGTAATTTTATTAGAAAAGAAATTAGCAAAGATAGAGGGGTAGAGAGAAGAAGAGAGAACGGTCAGTGTTGAGTGGGGTTGTAGGGGGTGGGGGAGTAAGGGGACAAGTTTGAGAATTTGGAATAAGCACCAGCATGGAAATAATGAGTTCGGAAACAAATATATATTTCTTACAGCGATGAGCATTGAGTCATAGGATGCATGTAGTGCAGATTAGATGAGACGATTGGCAGACAGATGAGATTTTTTGCAACATTCTTCAGCATGTCGTAACAACGGGAAAGATTTACGAGAGAGATGGAAAGAATGAGGGAGAAGTAGGGTATCATTAGTTACGGTAATCCCAGAGTTAAGGGTGGAGAGATCAGATTCAATCGTAAGGAGTGAAAATTCAGAAAGAGAAGTAAGAGTATCAAAGCAGGAAGGAAGGAAACTGGCAGGTTAAATGACATACGTTAAGGACATAGACAATTATGGGAAGAATCAGTAGTTTCAGGATCATTGGCAGGTGAGGAAAGGAAAGATAATAAGAGAAGATCCAAAGAAATAAAAGGGGTAGCAGTGACAATAGAAGTTGGGGAGAGAGAAGAAAACATGAGGTCAAGGCAGGAGCCATATTGATAAGGGGCAGGAGAGGAGTGTTGAACAAAATAGTAGGAATCAAGTAGCGAGAGAAAGGAAGAATCTTGCAGGATAGGTAAGTGGAGATTGAAATCATTGAAAGCAAGTATGGAGTTAAGGTGCTCAAGTAAAGAGGAGCGTTGACCAGGTGGGTGATACACGAGGAGCAGGAGCATACTTCACAGCACAAGATAGTAAGGAACAAGCACCACAGTGCAAATCAGCAGTAGCAAACCTCACAGTGCAAAACGGTAGAAGCAGACATCAGAGTGCAAATTAGCAAGAGGCAGGGCCTCAAAGGGCATATTAGAAGAAGCAAAGCCTCAAAGTGCAGATATTCAATGAGCAGACCCTGCAACCTATCATGATTTTGCTATTTGCAATGACATTGCAAAAGCATCAAACTGCCGCGATGGCCACACATTTGACTTTATTCACTTTTTCCCTTTGGTTATTTGTCTCTTTGCTGGCAGCAGGGGAGGATGCTGTTTTGCGCTCTCTCTAGCCCCCATCTTATTCTTTTTGCCTCCAGGATGCTGGCCCTGTAATGTGTTTGCCCCTAGTCCCTTGGCCCTCCCATGTGCTCCCCCAGCCCTGTGTTGACCCTCAGCCGTGTGGTGTGTCCATTACAGACCCCCAACCTGTTTTGTGCTCTGCCAGGCCCCAACACAGTTTTGTGCTCTCCCTCAGCCCCTGGCCCTGTTTTCTTTGCCCCCAGCTCAGCCGGCCCGGTGTTGTGTCCATCTGCAACTATGTGACCTCCTTTTGCTTTCCCCCTGCCCCGCCCCCTGTTTTCCTTGCCCCTAGCCCCTGACACCTTTTTGTGCACCCGTTCCCTCTCCCGTCTCTTGTGGTGTTCTTCCCTATGCAGCCCCACTGGCCAGCTCTTGTGGTATGCTTTGCTCCCAAACCCTGCTGGCCGTCTTGCGGCGAGTTTGCTCCCCAGCCCCACTAGTGATTTCTTGCGGTGTGCAGTCCCTTGTGGTGTGCTTCCCTATGGAGCCCCGCTGGCCTGCTCTTGTGGCATGCTTTGGTCCCAAACCCTGCCAGCCGTCTTGTGGCGAGCTTTCTCCCCAGCCCCACTAGTGATTTCTTGTGGTGTGCATCGCTCCTCAGCCTCGCAGGCCCTGTCATGTGGCATACTTCCCCTCCCAGCCTTGCCAACCGTGTCTCACGGCATGCATCCCTCCTCAGCCATGCCACCCCCATCTTGTGGTGTAATGTGCTTCCCTCCCCAGCCCTATTTTGTGGTACGCTTTGCTCCTCTGCCCCACTTGCGGTGTGCCTCCCTCCCATGCCCCACTGACCCTACCATGTGTTGTGCATCTATCCCAATCACTCTGCAACTGTATTGGGGTGTGCTTCCCTCCCCAGGTACACCGGCCCTGTCTTGGAGTGTGTGTCCCGCCCCAGCCCTGATGGCCCTGTCTTGTGGTGTGCTTCCTACCCCAGCCCCACAGGACCTGTCTTGTGGTGTGGTTTACTTCCCAGCACCACTGGGAAGCGAACCACATCAGCAAAATCAAAAGGTGATGGCTGGAAGGTTTATAATTAACCTTAACCATGGGCACAGGCCTGTGCAACCCTACAGACCATCGTTTTTCAGCCTGCCAAGCCACTACAGAAGGGGAAAAACTAAACTATCCAGCCATCACCTTTTATTTTGCTTCAGTCACCCCGAGCGGGACGGGTATGACGAGACGTGAGTCCCGAGCCTGCTGGGCTTAGAGACCCAAGTTACTCCTTACTGATGAGGCCCAACAAGACTGAAACATGTCTGGGGATGCTTGTGGTCTCTTGCTGAAGGATTGTGACCTAGCAGTTTGTGTTGGACTGCCCCTTTTAGGTTGGGGCCAAGACTGATTTGCACATGGTCTTTCCCCTTTCAGTAATGGCGTGGCAGGCTAACGAATGATGGTTTGGACGGGTGCCCAGAGCTGTGCTAGAGGTTAAGATTAATTCTTTTTTTTAAAAACTTTATTTAATGCAGTGTAGACATATAACCTCAAAATACACACATATGCGAGTTTGGTACAATCCGGTTTGTGAGCAATTGTAATCAACCAAACGAGGTATAAAGAGCCTTCATAAAGTATTAGACATGCCATCATCCCATGATATATTCACTTAGCCAAAGTAACGCTCCTTAGGTACTCCCAGAACGGCTCCCATATACATTTGGACCTACAAATGAGAGTTACAAGTGAAATATATCCCTCCTCCCTTTCATTAGCATAAGTCAGTTCCTTGAGCCATACATTTACATCAGGAGCGATTTTGGATTTCCAATAGTTCAATATGCATTTTTTGGCTAGCAGACATCCCAAATTGAAAAGCCGACGTATCGTAAAGAATACCTTTCTGATGTCCCCGAACAAGTATTTGGGGGGCGAGAGTGAAGGGGGGATGTGAGTTATGTCTTGCAGAGTGTCTGCCACCAGTCGCCAGAACTGGGCAATCTGTGGGCAGCTCCAATACATATGCATAGAATCTGCAACATCTGCACCTCATTCGGGGCATTCACTACTGGTCCTAGGTGCAAGCCTTGCTATTCATGCAGGCGGGTAATGCTGCTGGTTTAGTATCTTAAATTGTATCAGTCTGAACCTAGCATTAAGGGAAACCTCACCTGTCAGCTGACACCACCGTAGCCACTTTTCATCATCAATGGCACTACTTGAATCAGTTTCCCATTTCCCTTTAGTGCTGTGGGTGATAGTTTGGTTAGCATGACATGCCTTGTACAGCCTAAATACCAAACGTCTAGGATCCTCACTGGATACTACCATTGTCAGTGGTCCGCAGTCACCAGGCTCATGAGCGAACGAAGGCCATGGCCTCTGGGCCGCTGTTCTCATTCTGAGGTATTGAAGGGATCTTATTGGATTGTTACCCAGTTCATCTGAGAAGTCTTCGTAAGAGACAAAGGTCCCGGTAGGAAAAAGGTTGTCTAGAGTTACCGTCATCCCCGGATCCCACGCTCTCTGACTGTCTTTATCGTCGGTAGGGGGGAGGGGGCTAGGACAGTTCCATAGTGAGAGTGCACCGCAATATGGCGTTGCTACATTAAGTGTCTTAAACAGCCTTGCTCACTCATTTACTGTCAAGTGGACCGGGTCAAATGTGCTCAAGGGGAAGGCACTACATTTCTCTAAGGCCATATGAATTGGGCAGTCCTGAGATAGATACCAATAGCCGACGAACTGTGCTTGCGAGATAACATAGTATTGTTCGAAGTCAGGAGCTTGGAGGCCACCTTGTTCGAATGGTTTGGCAAGGCTCTCACGCTTCAACCGTGGGACACCATAGCCGCACACGTAGATTATCGAAAAACGTGCGTCCCGGCCAGCCAGGAATGTCATTGAAATAGTAAAGTAATTTAGGGACCACAATCATTTTCAATAGTGAAAGACTACCATAAAGTGAAATGCCCGTGGATTGATTTGGGAAATAATGCAGAATAGCCTGCGTAGGAGGGCCAGGGATAAACCCAAATTGGCCTGGGTGAACAAGTGACGACATATAAAGTAGCAGACGGGTGGACAGTAATTTGACAAAGATTTTGTGTCAGCATTGATTAGGGATAGCGATCTGTATGAGGCCATTTCGTGGGCTGGGCAGTTGGGCTTTAGCAGTACAGTAATTACAGCCTCTGAGAGTGAGGGGGCAAATGACCAAGCTGGAGAGATTCCCCCCGTACCCTGAACAACATGGGGTGGGGACAAGGAGAAGCCAAAGTTCCTTATAAAGGTCAATGCCTATACCATCAGGTCCAGAGGCCTTACCAGAGGGGAGAGCCATAATTGCCTCGGTTATTTCCGCAAGTGTGAATGGCTGGTTCAGCGCCAACTGTGCTTCCTGTAAAAGCATTGGGAGTGGGATCTCTTCTCGATAACTCGCCAGCTCAGCACTAGTGCACCAATTGGAGTTGGCATATAGGGTCTTGTAATATTGATGGAATTCACCATTTATTGCCTCCTTATAGCAGTAAGGATGTGCCCAGATGCCCCCCTGATACCAGTGTTATGCTGCGCCCCCTTCTCTGATCTAATGGCTCGGTCGATCCGCCTCCCCATATCTTCTTGCCTGAACTGGGTTATTCATTAGGCGTACCTCTCTGTCAGCTAGCTTAGTAAGGTTCAGTAGGTTACCTTTGATGAGACCCAATAATCCCATATTGTGGGATGTGCTGTACTCATTCTCCAGCTGCCTCAGGTCAGTTTCAACTCTACCCAGTTCCCTTCTTGTTTCCCTCATTGTGCCTGTGGATAATGAAATCACCTTCCCCCTGATCCACACCTTGAAGGCCTCCCATACTGTAGAGTGGTGCTGTACAGTACCATCATTCCTGTAAAAGAAGTCTGTGATCCCTTTTTGCAGTGTCTGCGAAAATACTGTATCTAGTAAACATGTGGGGGGCATGGGCCAGGGAGGGCGGGGGGTACCGGGTTCGTCCCAAGCCACTAGAAAGAGTTTGTATAACCTGGATACCACATGTCCATCTTCTGAAACATTGTACAGCGTTTCAAGTGCTTAATTTACCTCCACCCGTTGATGGCCATCTTTGCTTGAGCGCCCCCAGAAATGTGACATGCATGATATAATGACCCGCATGTAACCCAGTTTCTGCAATGAGGGTATGGAGGTTGGCAACTCTCCCATCTACCAACAAATCCCCTATTATCACTACCCCTTTGGGCTCCCAGTGATTTCTGATGATGATTCTACCCTGCACGTTGTTCACTGTCAGTGTAGCCAGAGGGATCTAGGGGGAGTAAGGTGTTGTGTTCCCTATCAGTTTGCAGGTCCTGTGACATAAACTCCTCCCCAGTGCCAGTAGATGTGGGGGATGTGGCAGGTGTGAGGTGTGTACCCATATCATCTCTTTTAGGAAGAATGGGCTGCAGGTGGGCTGTAGTAGGGCGGTGTCTTGGTCGGCTCAATGGACAGTCAGGCCGTGATGAATTGCATATGGTTTGCTATGAAGTATAATTAAAAATTCGGAATTCTAATGCCCCTCTGTTCGTACGGTCTCTAGAGTTTGTCCAGAGCTAGCCTATTTCTTTTATTTTGCCATAAGAACCTTCTGCAAGTAGTGTCCAGTTTTGTGAAGAAGCTTTTGGGGATATTATTTGGGACATTGGTTAAGTAATGTAGTAGTCTGGGAATAACTACCATTTTCAGTAGCGCTGCCCTGCCCATCAGTGAGAGACGCAGTCTTGTCCAGAAGTCCAGTGATTTTGTTACACATTCTACTGCACACTGCGTGTTGTGTGCGTGTTCTATGTGAGGGTCGTGGTATATGTCAATACATAGGTACAGGAACCTGTCAGCGTTCCATCTCACGGACAGTGTGGGCAAGGAGCCCTCTTTTTTCCCTCTGAGCCCCGCAAGCGGGAACAGGCACTCATTTATTCTGCTGATTGTAATGTCTCAGAGTTCAGCAAATCTGCCCAGGACATCTAGTATGCATTGTAAGTTAGTTTCTGGGTGTTGTATGTATAATAACATGTCGTCTGCGTATAGGGACAAAGGATGCCATTGACCATGTAAGCTTGTGCCTGCTTCTATATATTTGTTGCAGAGATATATTGCGATGGGTTCTAGGGCCAGGATGAATAGCATAGGGGACAGTGGGCATCCTTTTCTAGTGCCTTTCCCTAATGTCCACTATTCAGATATTTGGCCGCCCATTTTCACTCTGGCTACCGGGCTGCTGTACAGTAACTGTACCCATTGAATATACTTAGGCCCTATGCCAAATCGCTGTAGTGTGGTCAACAGCCACGGCCACCTGACTGAATCGAATGATTTAACTGCGTCTAACGAGGCCACTGCATAGTGGTCTGTACTAGCATTGGTGCAATCTATGATGTGATGTAGTCTACACAAATTCCATGTTGTGTGCCTCCCCGGCACATATCCTGTCTGATCTGGGTGTATCAGTTCTGATATTACCTTTTTAAGCCTATTCACTAGTAGGGGAATGATGATGGATTCCCTCAGCGATAACAGGAGGGTTCCTCTCTCATACGCTTAATTTAGCATATCTCGTAGTGGGGATGTTATTTCATTCACATACTTCTTATAAAACTTGCTCGGTGGGCCGTCCATGCCTGGAGTTTTGCCAGTTGACAGTTCCCTAATTGTGGCTGCCAGTTCTTCTGCTGTGATGGGGGCATCCATAATGCTGCTGCTATAGTATCTAGCCTTGGGAGTTCAATTTGGGAGAGGGCCTCCTCTATCTCTGGGGCTTGTACCACTGATGTGTCCACATAATAGGTTTTGTAGTATTCAAAGAAGGTCATATTTATGTCTGCTTGTGTTGTGCATAGTGTGTCGGATTTGTTCATGATTGACTGCATCGGGTCTTCTTTGGCCTCTTTTTTGTAGGGCCAGGCTAACAGCCTTCCCGGTTTATCCCCCTCTGTGTGTTGTTTCTCAATATATTTTGCATAACTTAGTGTGCCCATCTTCTCCCAATGTTGGAGGCATTCTTGTCTAGTCTGATCTTATCAGGGGTGTGGTCAATGGGATCTTCTATGCTACTTTCTATGTCTTCTAGTGCTTTCTCAGCCCTAGACAGTGCAGTTGATATTGTTGCTTGTATCCCCCCCCAGCCTGGATGCCACACTGCCGTAGTTATTTGCAAAGTAACAGCTGATGCACTCCCTAAATTGTCCCCTGAACACTACATCTTTCAGGGATTCTCCAACTTCCAGGTTAGATACATGCTCTCTGGGGGACAGTTTGACATGCGACTGTCAGTGGGGCATGATCCGACAGCACACGGGCCTCATAGTTTGCCTTGTGAATTCTCTCAATGTCTCTGTGCCTGTATAAAAGTAATCTAATCTAGCGTACAAGTTCTGAGAGGCAGTGTAGTGTGAGTTTCCTCAGTTGTGTGGGTGTATTTCTCTCCATATGTCAGACAGGTCAAAAGCTTTTGTAAACGCATTTAGTGCTTTGGCCGGGGGGGTGGGATATGTAATTTTGTTGTCAGACCTATCTATTGAGGGATTGTGGGTGCAGTTGAAGTCCACCTCCCCATATAATGGTGCTGTTTCTGACCGGACCCACTCTGGTGTACAGTGACCGGAAAAAAGTTGAGGCATCATGATTCGGGGTGTAGGTATTGATGATGCATGCTTTCTTGTTCTCTAAAAAACCCTGAACAATGACCATCCATCCCTCGTAAGCACCCGGAAAGGCACCATACATGCTATCCAAAATAGTATCCCTCTCGCATACACTGAGTAAAGTGAGCCACTCCATTTCCTGGGTAATATCACTTGTTTCTCTTAGGTGAGATGGGTTTCCTGCAAGAGTGCCACATCTACTTTGTTCCTATGCAAGTATGTCATACCTCTATCCCTTTTTATATAGTTATTTAGTCACCGGACTTTCCAGGTAACTAGCTTAAGTCCCCCTGTCATGTGTGCTGTGGTAGATACAGGGTCTTTCAATAAAGGATCTATGTGCCGCTGGTGCAGTCTCTGTTGAGTACTCTGTCCAGCTGCTTGCTGGCCATCTAGCTCTTATGATGTGAAAGCAGTATGTAACTGTGCTAACAAACCCCCAACAAGTGTCCCCCCCCCGAACGGTGCCCAAATCGCCAACTGTCACCCAGCTATATTCAACATGCTCAGGCATCCCCGCTTCTCACTTCCGTACCGTCTTATCCTGCTCGCCGACGTCGGTTGTGCAGCGGGTGAATACATAACTCCTAGTATCCTAAAAGTAAGATGTCAGTGGATAGACGACGCACCTCTGTGGCTGCTGCTTCCTTATGTTGTTCTTGCTTCTTGCAGCATCCGTGCGTAGAAGTGTGTGCTTTGAATTTTTAGGCGTCCTGGTTGCTACTTCTGACACATCTTGGTTGACCATTCCTTCTGGCGCTGCGCTTGCATTTACTGTCAGGTTATCTTTGTATCTTGCTGTTGGGCCTTCGGGATTTAGGTTGTTGTGTCTCTTGTGTGTGGTCTGGACGTCATTCCAGGGTAGGTGACAGGCGCTCAGTGTAAATCTACTTTCTTGTGTCCTCTGGTGTTTGGGAGAAAAGAGCGCAGCCTTTGTATATGATTTTCAGAACAGCTGGATATAGCAGCATATATTTAAGGTTGGTTTTTTACCGAGGCGAAGTGCAATCTGCTTTTTTGTACTTTTATAGTCTGATATGCAGTGATTTTTGCTGATGCTCTCTTGATCGTGCCTCCAATCATGAAGTACTCTAGTATTTTTTTCTCTGTCTTTGTAGTTTAATATCTTCGCTATTATAGACCATGGAGCTGCCCCTGGTGTTTTTTTTTGTTTTGCGAGTGATCTGTGTGCCTTGTGTGAGGTTGCCGGTGTCTATTTCTTGTAATATCATGTTTTCTATATAGTTCGTAGGGTTCATGCCTTCCTCACCTTCGGGAAGTCCTATTATTTTAATATTGTTTCTCCGAGCCCTCCCTTCTGCATCATCCGCTCGTTCTTCTAGGTTCCTTATCCGCTACTGCATCACTATGGCATCTCTAAGAGTGTTTTGTAGGTCTGCCGCATTTTTGTGCTACCTGCTTTTCTAGTGTGCTAGTTATTTCATACTAGTGATCGCACATCCTGCCACAAGAGGCCACCAACAATGATGATGGTGTCCATTTTGGCATCCAGCAAGGATTTTAGGGCTGCTATTGCTGCCAGGATATGTTGGTCTCCTCCAATATGCTCTGCCGGTGTCATTTGAGCTGAAGTTGCCATATTGGTGGACGCAGCTGTCCCTCCAGACTTAGCAAATGTGTCTAATGTGGGCAGTTTAGACCTGTGTTTGCACACTTTGGGAGGCATATGAGAGGGCCTTGAATTTTATGGTACTTCGCAGTCGTGGTTGAATTGTTGGGGCCCTCTACGATCAGTGACGTAGCTATTTAGGCCTCCTTGAAGGTGCATTGTGATGACTGTCTGCTGAAGGTACTGGCTCTGTTTGGTCTGTGTGTGCTACAAGGCACTTTTCTTTTGGGGCCCAAGGTATTATGTGCCACACGTGCTCATCGCTGTGCTTGGCTGAATTCCCTAGACGTGGGCTGGGCTTATGTCATGCACTTTAGTTGCCTATTATGGAGAGTCCCCGGCAACTGCCTGCACTGCAATTTGTGCCTTAGTTGCTAAGAACTTGCTGTGCTTGGTCCCCTCCACCTCGTGTCACTGGGTGTCAGGCTCCCCTCTTCATCCACTCCTGATTCTTCTCTTGTGTTGCTGCTCTTCACTGCTGGCAGCACTTACACGCTGCTCCTATTTGAGTTGCCTGTAGTGTGTTGGGCCACGTTACTGCTCTGGGGACACTCTGCTACCAGTGGCGTGGCTATTTAGGCCTCCTTGAAGGTGCGTTGTGATGACTGCTGAGCGTAGCGTCTCTGTTTGGTCTGGGTGTTCTACAAGGCACTTCTCTTTTAGGGCCCAAGGTATTGCATGTCACACATGCTCACTGCAGTGCTTGGCTGAATTCCCTAAGTGTGGGCTGTACTTATTTAATGCTAATAAGTTGGCCGGTATGAAGAATCCAAGGCAGCCGCCTGCACTGCAATCCGTGCCTTAGTTGCTGTGCAGTTGCTGTCCTTGGTCCCCTCCACCTCGTGTCACTGGGTGTCAGACTCCCCTCTTCACCCGCTCCTGATGTTCCTCTTGTGATGTTGTTCTTCACTGCTGGCAGCGCCTTACATGCTGCTCCTATTTGAGTTGCTCGTAGTGTGTAGGGCCACATTACTGCCCCGGCGCCCTCCTCTTGTCTGTTGCTTCTGCCAGGTTATCCCGCTACCCATGTCTCAAGTCACAGGACCCCTCAAATGGGCCTGCCTACATCATTCACTGACTTGTGTGTTGCCCAAGGACATGAGTCCTAGGAAGCGCATCTGTCTCCCGGGTGAATCGTCCTTCTCCTCACAGGTGATTGGGCTGACCCCTACCTCTTTAGAGCATCAGCAGCAGTTCAGCATGCTCGAGCTCCAGCTGTCCTCCATTCGCGCTCTTCCCAGGGGGTGCTGGCGCGGTCCTCTGCTCAGGCTTGCAGCTCCTGGTGTCTAGCTGGCCAACTTGCCGAGCTCTCAGGATCTCGGGACGTTTGGGGCCCACTCCATCTGCACGCCACCATCTTGGACGCTCACACGGCCCGCTGATATCTTGGTGTGTCAGCTGCTTGTTCCGGTGCCTTTGTCCCTCATAGATCTTCTTTTCCTGTGCCTCAGATCTTCCTTCTACATTTTTCAAATATCCGTCTCTTCGACTCGGATCAGGCCAGAGCAGAAGCAGCATAGAGTGCGTCCTAACTGCATGGCTGCAAGTCACGCCCCCTCACAGTTCTGCTTTTATTCACGTCTCATCCGCACGTGTGCAGCCTTCACTTGTGCGATAAAATATTGCCACTTCAATCTTTCCTTAACACACACTGGTCTTTCATGTTGCTTGCCAACTCACCGGCTGTGTGCAATTCTTCTTTGTCTTTACAGTTTTCCAATTTACGAGTCAAGGTGAGTACCACAGGCTTGGCCTCACCTCCCCAAGTCTGCCGTTCACCCGGGAGGGTCGCTGGCATCCTTGAATCACAATGCAGCCTTCTTGTTTGTGATTTGGCCATCTTCCACGTGTCTTTCACTGCCTTTTCATAGCAACAACCTCCTGTATGGAACTCCTGGTGTCCTCAACCCGTTGCTCTTCACCCTTGGTCCGTTGCTCTGCTCCAGTAGGTTTACCTTTGCCACAGAGGTTCTGCTCTTACTCGTGTTTCACCTTGCTCAGAGTGTATCTCTATGTTCTGTTTATCCGTGTGAGTAGACCTAATTGGGATCAGGTGTATGCACTTAAAGTTAAGTCCCTGACTTTGCCTGACCCGATTAGCGGGACATGTCCAATGCGTGTAAGGCTGATCCTTGATGCTTGCTCATTTGATTTTTAACAAGTTTCGGATAGTGATGTTTTAGAGATTCTGCACACAATGAAGCCCACTTCCTGTAAAGAAGATGTTCTCCTTCGTGCCTCATTTTTAAAGAGTTTCTACCATCTTTTGTTCCCTGGGTTACAGCCTTCATAAACGGTTCCCTTCAGGAAGGTTATGTTCCAGAATGTATTAAAGAGGGGTGGATATCGCCGTTGTTAAAACAGGACAACCTTGATCCTAGTGACCTTGCTTGTTATAGACCCATAACAAATGTCCCTTACTTGCTGAAGATCATTGATAAGGTGTCATGTAATCAGTAGGAGAGTTTCGTTGAGCAACAGGAAATTCTTGCGACGAGACAATCCGGTTTTTGACAAGCACGGTACGGAGACTGCGCTTCTCGACTTCAGGTCTAATATAGTTAAAATTATAGATGCGGGCGGTTTGGCATTGCTCCTGCTGCTTCACCTGTCCACCGCATTTAATTTGTTGAATCATGAGTTGTTGGCGGACAGGTTGGTCGATAGCGGTAAATGCTCAAATTTAGCAGCCGAATGGTTCAAATCTTTTCTTGGTCCAAGGATGACTACCAGTCACAGCAAGTTCCACTTAAGTGTGGTGTCCCGCAGGCCTCCTGGTTTTCACCATTGTTGTACAATGTTTGTTCCAGACCATTGTGTGATCTCCTTAATGGTCTGGGTGTAAAGTTTGCAAATTATGCGGATGACACCCAGATCATCCTGGAGTTATCAGGGCCAAATATTCAAGATCTGGCAAGGGTAAATGAGGTCTTTGGTGCCATCAAAATATGGATGGCTAGGAGTTCACTCGCTCTAAATGATAAAAAAACAGATTTTAATCTTGGGTACTGATTTTAAACTGAAAAAACTTGACCCCCAGTACGGTGCATTTATTATTGAAGATAACAGGATCCAGGTTTCGTAACATGTAAATACCTTGGGGGTTTATTTTGAACCCCAATTAACCATCAAGAAGCACTTTTAATATCTAAGCTCTTCTTGTGCTTATATGACTCATCTGCTTTGACAGTTTCGCCCTTAACTATCAGAAAAAAACATAGCATTGATTGCAGCCGCTACGATAAACACAAAATTAGACTATTGTTTGTTTGTTTGTTTGTGTTTGTTTGTTTATTTATTTGATAATGCGCACCAAACCCTCAGGTAGCAGGGCGCAACAGTTACAAGAATAATTAGAGCTTAGTTACAACAGATGGTTATTACAATACATATATTAGCAAGATATACATACACAGAAGCAAAGAAGGTAAAACACAGGGTACCAGTATAAACAGAATCATGGAGCAAGATGTCAGAGACGGGTGTCATTCAGTGAGAGGTCTAGGTTTGTGAATTGTCCTTCATGCTGAGCCAGTTTGAATGTTGCATCTGAATCTAAAGTAGGGCTGGTCCTCTCTAAAGGCAGTAGGTAGTGTATTCCAGGCAATGGCAGCTTTGACTGGGAAGCTGGCTCCTCCAGCTTTGGACAGTTTGAACCTGGGTACTTCTAGGCAAAGATCATTGGACGCTCTTGTGTGGTAGGTGGAGATTCTTTTAGAGAATCTAACAGAGATATAAGGGGCGCAGCATTATTAAGGCCTACTGTTTTAAGAAATATCCTGTCGCTGATTTTTTAGCCAGTGGTTATCTTTCCTGATGTTGGAGATATGTTCTCTACGAGGTATATTGAGAACTGCTCTTAAGGCATTATTTTGCAGTATTTGCATTTTATTCACAGTGTTTTTGTTCGTGCCCGCCTAGAGGGCATTGCAGTAATCAAGCTTGGACATTATGAGTGCATTGGCGAGCGTGATGCAGTTACTTTTGGAGAGATAGGGTCTGCAGGCCTGAATCAATTTACAAGTATAAGCTGTGGAAGAGGCCATGGAGCTGACTTGCTTTTTGAGAGATAATGTTGAGTCAAGGTAGAAACCCAGTGTTTTGACCTCAGTGACTACTTTGATAACATTACCGTCAATATTAAAGGCAGCATAGCTAGGGCTACATTTTTTGAGGTTGGAGTCAATAGCCAGGATCAGGATCTCCGTTTTGTCGTCATTTAGGCAGAGGTCATGTGAGGCCATCCATGCCTGAATGAGGGAGTATATCTTGTTTACTAGGGCTGAGTCTTCGACAAAGTTGCCCGAAAAGGGTATAAGGATCTGGGTGTCTTCGGCGTAGTTCGTATATGTGACACCTAGCCTTTCAAGTTTGTCGAAAAGTGTCTTAGTAAAGTTGTTATACATTGTTGTAGAAACACAGGAACCTTGTGGAACACCACAGGTAATATGGATTGGGTCTGCTGAGGCTGATGGGGAGAACACTCTCATCGTACGGTTTTCTAGGAAGGATTGAATCCAGGCTATGGCTTCACTCGAGTTTTTTGGTCAGGACAACTCAAACCAACATTAAAAAGCTTCACGTTATTCGGAGCGGGGCAGCCCATGCCGTTTGCGGTATGGACAGGAGGGCGCATATTTCTGAGGCCCATCGAAAATTGCATTGACTTCCCGTTCGACAGAGAATACATTTTAAGGCTTCCAGCCTTGTGTATAAATGCTTGGCTGGGGATGTCCCACCTTATCTAAGCTTGCGAATCAAGAGAGTGCCTGTTAGGCGCACCCTGCATTCAAACAAGTACAACATTTTGGTCCAACCACCTTATCTATTGAAAAGGATTGGTGGATCCAGTTGCGATTCTTGTGCTTCCATTACATGGAACACCTTAACACGCTCACTTAGATTGGTCCCTTCATTTGCACAGTTTAAAAAAAGCCTGAAGACATACCTTTTTGATAAAGATGCTGATTAAGAATCTTTGAGAACTAACTAAGATTTCTCCTTTTTTTTTGTTTTTTGTTGCATGTCTTTGTGAGCTTCCTGAGGCCTGCGGGCGAGCTGGCGCAATACATAAATCCTAAAGAATAGAATAGATATGTATTTCTGCAACAGGAGAATGGATGACAGAAAACAGATTAAAACTGAACAGTGATAAAACCGAGGTCCGGCTGATTGACTCCCCCAGCCCCAATTCTGACTGGAGGCCTGAGTTCTGGCCTGAAGCCATGGGGCCATGCCCGACCCCGAGCAGCACAGTCAAAAGCTAACGGGTGAAGGTTTGACCGTCTTGCTTGAGAGATCTTCATATCACAGCAGTTTGCTAAACAGAGAACCATTAAGAAGATTCTTCCTTTTCTGCCTTCTGAGTGCAGAACTCAGGTAATCATGTCCTTCATTATAGGGGCGCTTGACTACTGCAATGGGATCTACCTGGGATAGCCCTTGTTTCAGATCCAGTGGCTGCAAGTCTTTCAGAATTCGGCAGCACAACTAGCAGTTGATGCCCATGTCAATCTTCAACTCAGGCTATGCTGCACCAACTTCACTGACTTCCTGTGAACTCCTGCATCAAATTTAGGGTGTTGTGCATGACTCACCACGCAATACATAATATTGGAGCCCTATATCTGCAGGTGAAGGTATTGCGGTAACAGCCCAGCAGGTGCCTCTGGTCTGCCTCTCAGAACCAGCTGACGATACCCTAACAAAGAGCACGTTTAGGCGGTTGTTCTTTCTCATGCTTGGCAACAACCTCATGGAATGCTCTGAGGAAAACCTTACACGAAACGACCAACCATGTCTAGGTACGTAAGGGCCAAAAAATATTTCTGTTTTAATGGCTCCTCCCCCTTGTGGCCTTCTCCTGTTCTCCTGCTTTTCTTATGCACATATCCATACGACATGCACTCTTATGCTGTTCACTCTTAAGCCACTCAATCTTATGCCAGGCACTGATATAGTATGCACTTTTATGCCACACACTGTGAGAAACCTGAAGGTGTCTCACTTACTAGTCCACAGGGATTTGTTATCCAGGTGGCCAGGACACAACCATCGCTATTGGATCCAGTTCCTGGGGATGGACCAGAGTGGGAGGATCACCCGGATCGGGTTTTTGGGGAGTGGAAGTGGGACACCGAAGGGTGAGACGCGGTATCCCCTTCCTTATGATACCTTTTCCCCATCCTGTCCAGTAGGTTACTTAAAAACTCTACTCCCCACCTTTTCCGACACGAACACTTTCTCGCCCACGAGCGACAACGGACTAATATCAGAGCTGTTTACCTGACATATCCCAACACAAGGGTCAGGCAGAGTCAAGCAATTGCCGAAAACTACACACACCTGACAGCCCTATCCCTTCCCCACTGGGATAAAAGGCGGAGTACGAGAGCACATTTTGAGCAAGGCACAGTTCAAACAGAGGAGAAAGGCAGAGAGACCTGAAAGGACATCAAGGAGGGCATTGCCCATGCCCTTTTCAACCCAGACCTGTGAAGTCTCTGATGAAAGAAACATAAGACCAGGAATCACAGCTGATGAGTGGTGTGACGGATGGGGAGGATTCAAGGGTCAAGAGTAATCACCCGACGAGAAGGTAATCCGAAGGAACATTTGTTTTGTTGTTTTGGCATATCAGGCCTCTGAAGCAGGGGAATTTTCATGAGACGAGACTTGGGTACAGAAGGCCCTGATGTAGAGCAAAGTAACTGTGAGCTCGTGTCAGAGAAGCCTATGAGTGTGCTGTGTTCAAGAGTCCCACCTTTTCCTGTGCTATAAACGTGGGGAAGGGAAACCCCGGCCATAACGTCCTGACTTATCATTTTGTGAACACTTCTTTCTTTTCTTGTGCCACACTATTTTGTAACCTAGCGGTAAGGATTGCCAATAGGTTTTCTTAGTATAGGCCCTTTTTATTTGACTAGACTGCACTAGGAGTGTATTGTATTATTTGATGGTCATAGGTTGCTCCCATCTTAGATTTAGGTTTAGATTAGCCATTTATCTCACCCACTTTACCATTTAATAAACACCATTGAACTGTGATCATTTGTGTATGTCTTGCTTTGCTACCATGCATTTCTTACATATGGAGTCAGGAGTGGGATGTGATTCAACTGATAAAAATTGAAACCCATGCTGATAATTGTTGTAACACCAGAAGGGGAAAATAGAATTGTTGAACTCCTTGACTCTGACCGTGTATCCACCCTAAAAAGAGGTGTTGTTCCCCCAACTTCAGATCTCAACTAGACAACAGGATATATTCTTTAAGACTCAAGTACTATTGGACACCCTTCCTCTCTCACATTATATTATACAACAGTGGGATCGAATAGTACTGAAAGTTCGACCCGTCTTTACTTTTATTAGACCTAGTGCTCTGAACCCCCCCTTTCAAAGCATTTTTTTTTGGTACCCAATCGTCATCCTTTGCTGGGCCATCAGGGGTAGAGATTAGCTTACCAAGACCCATTCCTTCGGCAGACTCAGAATCAGAGGAAACAGAGGACTTCGAGACCTTATCTGAGGGAGTCGAGAGTTGCTTCTTTTCTGATTTGGAACCCTCTACTGAGGGAACCCTTACACCCTCGGAAGAAATGGCCGACCTAGCCAATGTCATAGCCCAGTTAGCAGCCCATCAGATGCAGGCCACAGCTAGACTCCAAGAAAATGTAATAAAAATGAATTGTTAAATGAATGTAACGATTTAGCACAGTCCACCCATCACAGGTTGTGCAACCATAAGTTCCTCCCCTTTAGCCTCTGTTGTTACACTTTTGTACATCTGTCTTCTCCACATTGGTTTGTTAACCTCTTTGCTTTAGTTATGTGCACAATACTGCTTTCACTCAGTCTGACACTCCTTGTCAGTTTATTTTCAAATGTTTGTTCATGGTGTGACTAGTATCTTTCCTAAATTCAAGCGACATCTAACTGAATCACACATGTGTCAGTCCTGTGAGTTCAGCTCAGCTGTTGAAAGGATATGTGTATTCTGGTCAGACAGTTTGGCCTGGCCAATTTACAGGGCAGGAGACTGAATGGCTGTGCCTCGCCTTTGATACTTTGTGAGATCTGGTAACACTTCTCCCCAGCAGGACAGCCTCCCAGCAGGAGCTGTCCTGGACAACAAGCATCAAAAGACACATGCATCCCAAAAGACTGGCCTCACACCAGGGTTCTACATACCAAAAGGGCCTGTGAGACTACTGACAAGGCTATGGGGCAGAGTTCGTGTAGACAGAGAGAGCTCAGCAAAGTTAGAGGAAGATTCTATCATCTTGTCTTATCGCTATCTCTTTCTTTCCTTCATGTTCGCTCCACTTCCTTTAGCACAAAGGACTCTAGGTGTGACATCAGAAAGCAAAAAACACTTGTCTCAAAAATAGGGATTAGACCCATTAAAGACCTTGCTCTAGTCCAATCCCCTGTGGAGTGTTGCTTTAAAAGAAGGGGTCTCCAACTCCTTCTTTGATTCACTCTTGAACAAACACCTGAGGAAGAATTCATGGGACCTCTGTTTGGAGAGTTGAATTTCCAAAGCCCTCACCAGTGAGGTGAAGACTGACTGTCCAAAGCAGGGACAAGCTCTGTTCCCTATCCATCCACAGGGCACATTAGGGTGACCTGCTGCTGAAACAAGACCTGTATCATTACCAGGACCTCATAATGGTGAAGGACTTCTGAACGTGTGTGCCAGCCTCCCTTGCATTGGGAGCCAAAGAACCAGGACTAAACCTGTGCCTGAAACCTCAGAGTAGGACTCAAAGCACCTGAGAGCCAAGACAGACAGGAATCCTGTGTTTTTTCCGTCAAACCACTGCAAGCTGTGAATCGAGCCAATTCAACCCCGTTCAAACCAATAGGACCCTACAGAGCTGCCTTTGGCATTCCACCGATCTTCAAGTTGTTATCTCACACACTCAAACCACTTTGCGCCTGCACTCCACCGGCTCTAACTTAAATCTCCTCATTGCATCTGCTGCATTCAAACTGCCTTTTCAAACTACCAGCATTTGCACTGCTGATCTACATCTCCAGTCAGACTTTCTCTTTATTTTGGTCTGTTATACTTTGCTGTTTGGGTTGCTACAGGATCACATTCACACCCCTTTCGATATTATAGCATTCCCTCATGCCATGTTACCACAAAAGGCAAAGGAGGTATATCCTTTAATGGTGCCTGTTTCATCTTTATGATTGGGATCACTCTTGTTTTGTAGAAGAACTCATCCTTGTACTCTTGCAGGGCAGAAGTAATTTCATCTCACACTTCTATGTCATGTGCCCATCTGACACAGAGTGTTACATAGGCAATCATATGCCATGCAATCTTATGCCACACACCAACACAACATACACCATTGCACCACACAACCGCATGTCGGGCACTCTTACACCATGCACCCACATGACACTATTATTCCATGCACTCTTATGCCACACACTCTTGCACCAGGAAATCTCATGCAATAAACCGATATGACCTGCACTCTTCTTCCACACACTCTTACCTCACATGCCTTTACACCATGCACTTTTATACCAGGCACTCTTACGCCACGCACTCTTATGCTATGCACCAATAAGACATACACTCTTACGAATTGCACTCTTATTTCATGCACCCATATCACACACATTCTTACATCATCTGCCTTCCATGTTCACTTCACCTGATGTCTCTTTAACAAAGTCTTTTCACTGAATTTGATAGGTTTTTATTAGTGAAACTTAACCATAAGGTCCCTTTAAGAAAGATTCTTCACTGAATTTCATAGGTTTTTACCAGGATACCCTTAATTTGTGTAGATGTACCATACAACATACAACATACTAAAACCCCTGATCCAATGCTGATAACCACAAGGTCCCCGGACTATGCGACTGTTAAGGTAGCATCCACAATGCCCAATAGCTCAGGGGTTGTTTTACATTATGGTAGCGTGCAGCAAACAAACTGAACATGTTTAAAGAACAACACATAATTGAATTGTAAGGAAAAATGAAGTAGGTCTACAAACTCTGCCCAGCAGCAGTGCAATTGCATAGGGTGTGCAATATAATGGAATGCACTAAGCAGGAAAATAACCTGTGCTTCCAACAGTATTACCTCAGTGCTGCTTTACATACAAACTGAGAAGCAACTGTCAGCGGGACAAGTGCAAAGTAGTGACAGGAGAACCGTTCTGTAAACATGACTAGTAAACATTATTTCTCTTTATTTACACTGAATGGCAAGCACCCTGGACTGGAGTGAGGAGAATTTCCCTCTTGATGAACTGAGTGGGACAGTAACTCTAATGGTACACAGTGCAGTTTGAAAAGTAAGAGAATTAATACACATTGCTTCACATGTAACTGAAACAAGTTTTTTTGTTTAAGAGTACATACAAGAAATGAAGGGAATGGCCGGGACGCACCAGCTACTACACAAGTGCATGAGCACATACAAACCCAAAATGACAATGCGGCCGATGAACTAATGAGCCTGGGGCAAAAATTGACCAATTGAATGACAGTTTTGCAGATTTAAAGCTACTTGTCCAAAGGCATGTAATGGAAAATATAAAGTACCACTGACCCACTTGCACCTGTACCCCTTCCCCCTGTCCCAGCCTACCATCCCCACAAATTCCCTGTCAGCAAAAATGTTATGATGAGACCTCAATCCCTTCCTCCCCTGATGACCAGCCTGTACAAAACCCCAATTCCCCTGTATATGTTTCTGCTACCCCTTCCCTTTCCTAATTGTGTGTATTTGTGTGTGTAAATAAAGTTCTATGGGCCTCATTACGAAAATGGAGGTAGCCATGGAGCTATTAGCGCCATGGCTGCCTCTGTTCCGGGCTCCATTACCGGGTTCCTGCATTAGGGACTTACCGGGTTACTCCGACATGGGAGGACACAGTAATTCCTCCTTGCAGGAACCAATCCTCATTCCCATTTGAGCCCCCATAGGGCTCAATGGGAATGGGGAGGGAGGTAATAACGGGCAGATTACAACTGGCCCGTTATTGCCTCCCTCTACACCTCGCGGGACCCGGAAAGCACGCCTGGTTTTACCAGGCATGTGATCCGGGTCCCGCAATGGGAAGCTCGTAATCGGCGCTACGGGAATGAAGGGGGCTGGTCCCGTACCAGCCCCCTTCATTACGGGAGCGCCAGCCTTATAATGAGGCCCTATGTGTTTACTCTTGCTGTGTGTGTGTGTTTTCTTTTTTAAAACTCTCTTTAAGAGTCCTCGGAGCATGCAAATTCCTGGCCTGTCTTTAATCAAAATGGAGGTGTCCTATGGACACCCAGACTGTCCGGGCTGTCCGTGATCAAAATGGAAGTGTCCAAGGGACCCCGGACATGTCCACAAAGTTCTGACGTACCTCTAATTAGTTTAGCGAGCCCACCCCTGTCCTGCGGACACCTGGGCACACGCGCATCGCATTTTCTGCGTCCTACGGACACCATGACTGTCTGGCATGTCTGGAAAGTTGTGGCGTACTTTCAGTTAGTTTGGGGTGCCCCCCCTCTCCGGCGGACACCTGGGTGCATGCACATCTTGTCCCCTGTGTCCTACGAACACTATGCCTGTCCGGCATGTCCGCAAAGCAGTGACATACTTTAATTAGTTCGGGGAGCCCACCCATGTCCAGCAGATACCTGGACACATGCACATCACACTCCCTGGGTCCTACGAACACAGCGCTTGTTTGAAACTGTCCGCTGCACGTGTGTTGCACTTTTAATTAGTTCAGGATGCCCAACCCTGTCTGTAGGACACCTAGGCACATGGATCCCACATAAAAGGTGTTCTATGGACAGCCGTCCCATTCACGAACGTTCGCAATGTCTTCATGTGACTGTACCTACACTGAGCGCCGGCCGTTGTTCCGGATCACTGTCTGGACCCCTGGACACCAAAAAAGTGGTGCTTTGAGCAATCCAAGGTGTTTTACTGTGAGAATTCACCCTTAGATAGGTACCAGACCATGCCCCTGGCGATCTAGAGACCTTTTGCATCTTTTTGAGCCCAACTTGCGGTCCAAAGGTTTTGCGGAGTGCGCAACTGTTCGAAAAGCACTCCCCAGCACCTCTATAAAAGGCCAGACCACATTGCTGCTCCTCATTCTGTTTTTGGCTGATCAGAACAGAGCACTGCTCCACATTGCTGGATTACTGGATTGCTGGATTGCTGGCTTGCTGATTTTCTGGATTAGCGAGATAATGGCATCCACTGCTGTTGCATCTGCTGCCTCTGCCTCAGCACCACCCCCACCACCACCACCTTTCCAGGGGCCTGGGGAGGGGAACAGGCGTGATGATGCAGAGGGGAACAAGAAGAGGAAGAGGATGAGGTAGTGGATGTCCCCACTACCAGATGCCGACGTGAGTCTTGGGTGTGGTGGCTTTTTACCACTGTTGGGGGGGTACCCAAGGCTCAAGTGGCCAAAGTTCGCTGCAATGAGTACCACAATGTACTTAGTCATGGCAAACTTGGGCTGTACAGTTATGGCACCACCTCCATGTGGTGACACCTGAGGTCGAGCCACAATGCAGCAGTTCGGAGGGTCATCCCTTTCGAACAGGGTAGTAGTTTGACTTCCTCTGCAGCTTCCTCAGCATCTGCTCCGGTCACCACAAGGGACATTCTGTGGGGCAGCGGGCCCCTGACTCAGACTCGCAGGCCATATGCACTGCAGTAGACCCTTACCTTTCAAAGGTCACTGTTTTGTGTGTGTACTGTGATGCTGTACTCTGCAGGTGTGAGCAATTCCGCAGTGACTTTGAGGCTGCGGTCTGGGAGCACGACAGAAAGTGCTCCTACCTCAATAAGGCCCACCCAACATATTCCTCTGTCCACCTACCTCTTCTTATCCCTGTAGTTGGTGCCCCTTCCCTGCCCTCCCATCCCTTCCCTTCCTTGTGTGTCTCGTTGAAAAAATACACCACCCAAAAAAAAGAAAAAAAAAAGGTTCTTTTCAGAGCCACCTTTCACAGTTTAAAAATAGAAGTGCCAATGAAATGGTACAGGCCCCTGAGCAGTCCACGAAGTCCACGGACAGCGCTATAGTCTGCGGACTTCCAAATCATGCAGGGGGTGGCGGCATATAAATCAATGCATTCTTTTCCGGGAGAAAGTGGTGGCTCTGTAAAGAGCTTTTTTCTGGTAAGTTTGCAAGTGGCCAACACCTACTGCACAAATGCTTGCTATACTTGCAAGAACGGCTGCAAAACATTTTGGATATTGCGCAAAAGAGGCGATTGCCAGAATCAGTAAGATGGACGCCATCTCTGCAGAAAATGTTGGTGCTACAAAATGTAATGTTTTCATTGTAGAAGGAAGACATACCAACATCTCGCAAAAATGCGCAAACAGCCTTGTTGCCATTGCACCTGGCTTTCTCCATTTGCGGACCAAATTGTAACGCTTACCTGGACTCCTCTGGAGCGTAATATCCCTCCAACCCATAGACCGGTTACCTTGAAACCTTTAGGATTCTTTTTCTGTTAAGACAGACAGATAACAACAATGGAGATGCTATAAATACTGTAAAATTGAGGATAAATGCTAGATGAAATGTGTATCAATACCTAGAATTTTACTCCCCTCTAACTCTAGTGTTAACACCCTTCTTAGCTGTGCTTTGTAATTGTGAAGCTCTCCATTCTGCTTTCAACAAGGGCACGTTGAGATGGTGACATTGCCAAAACTTGGTATGCTGAAGAACTCAGTAATTTTTTAAGGGAGAGAGTCTTTTTTAAAAGAATGATTCTTTAGGTAGGTGAACAAATGAAGATACTGTAGTTCTTCATAGTTTTATATGATTCCTACGTTGGAAAGATCTCTCGTACTAAGTACTTTTGTCTTTTCCCCTTTTTGCAGGTTCTAGGAAGTTGGAAAGCTGGCTACGAATGATGCACACTTTTAAGGATGAGTTTTCTTCATGAAGAAAAGAACCATGGATGTGGAATGGTTGCAGGGATACTCAGGATGTGAAAACATTAAAACGTAAGTTCGTCTATTCTGAGTAATAGCAACCCTCAAAAGCGAAGGGCAGTAAAACTGTGAGGTGATAACTTGGTGAGTGCATAAAAAAACGTCTTCTCTTTTGACTCGGAAATGTTTTTTTAAAAAATATTTAAATACCTTTAGTGTTTTCTGAAGGTTTCGGAAAGCTGAGGGAAAACCTTTGGAAGATACTGCACCTGCGAGTGAAAACTTCGGACTGAAGACATGCTGCAAACAAACAATTATTCTTCTACGAAAAATGACAGCGTCGAAGGAAAGCTTCTGTCAGGTAAGTTTTATATGTGGTCTGTAATATTCTGTAATCTATCGCAAGACTAATATTTCTCTTTTCTTTGGTTTCTTTAGATTCTGTGAAGAGAAACGCTGATAGGGTTACACCACTGTCAGCAAAGCTGACACAAAGTGCACGTTCCAGCAGAGGCGGGGCTTAAGTAGCTCCCATTGACAAATGATTAGTACCATGCTGCTGCTTGTAAATGGACCCTCTAGGTGGCAATCTTATGAGTATGGAATTACTATTGTAACCCAGGGAAGTCTAGGGAATCGGATGCTGTGAATGGTGTAAATGCCATATGTGCCAGGCTAACACCCACCTTTGACCTGCTGATTGATGTAATGGCCCTCAGTACGAGCATGGTGGTCTGGGAAGTACGGCACCGGTAAGCATGCCGGTACCGTACTTCCCAGACCGCCATACTACGAACTCTACTCGTGGAAACCGTTTCACCCGCCAGGTTTTTCCTGGCGGGTGTAACGGCACCCACGAGCAGAGCACGTTGTATGCACCGGCACATGCAGGGTTGTGCCGGTGCATCCAACGTCCCCATCCCCATTCAGCCCTATGGGGCAGAATGGGTATGAGGAGGCCCTTGATTCCGGCACCCGAAAATGGGCAAGTACTGGGTCTGCCTAACTCGGCATGACCCGGTTCTTGCCCATTCACGGGTGCCAGAAAAAATGCAACTCCGGCAGCAGCCATGCTGTTTTTAACGGCACGGCTACTGCCAGAGTTGTAATGAGCCCCAATGTGTTCCGCCTAGCCTGAATGTCTGAGTCAAGAAGTTTGCCGGTCCAGTTCTACCGGACCAGCAAACTACGAGTTCTGCTCACGGGTGCCTTTTCGCCCACCAGGTCTAACCTGGCGTGCGGACCAGCACCCGTGAGCAGACCATAACATGATTGGAATTTGCTATCCATTTGAAATTCTGAATTGCCTTGTTTGATTTACTGCCCCTTGCGCCTTTGTACCTGTTATTTTGGCAATGATGTTTGTTTGGTTTGCTTTTTATCTCTTGCTTGTAACCTGTTTCATTTTTTTCTGTATCAGCCTCAGATGAAGAGCCGGGTTTGGCTTGAAACACATGTCAGGCTGACCACTTCATATCAATAAGTACATCACTGTACTTTGTCAAATTTAATTTGCATCCTTTGGTGCAGTGTGTCTTGGTACCCCTCAATCTGTATCTATTCAACGTGGTAGTGTACTGGCAGTTCACCCACACTCCTTGACACCCGCTGCCTTTTTGCTAATCATAAGTTACTGTACAAGCGCTGAGGATACCCCTGACTTTTTCTGCCAATTGTTACTTGTTTTACTAAACAAACACCTTTTGTTTTCTATTTTTTGGGGTAGGGTTTTCTCTTCTTTTCCTCCTTTCTGCCTTACATCAACCTCTGCAAAGCATCTCTTAGATTAGAGAAAAAACAAACATTTCCAAGAATGGACAACCAAACGCCATCTGCAATGAAATAGTGCACACTAAGGGAGTCTCAGCACGTCGCAAAACTATACCCATGCCTCTATTAACAAGGCGCTTTCTAATATTCTGCTGGGGATTAAAGACATTGGGGTTGTTCCATTGTGATCTAGGTGGTATTTCAGAAAAACACATTTGCAGTGGGAAAAAGCAGCATCTGTTCTTCCGTCAACATCTTTAGTACAGGAACCAAACTTGGAGCACTGATGTAGTCCAAATGTTCTCCTCCACAGTGCTCCACCAAAACATCAGGACTACCAAAAGTACCCATGTCTCTGCAAAAAGCAACCAGTACCTGCAAATTGCGGTGAGGCACACTGCACCACAAAGCTGGCAGGCCTTGAAACCCAATATCATGAGAAACACCTCTTGACTGGGCATACCTCTCCAGATCATACACAAAGTAATCTCCTACTATCCATACAATAAGTCTTTGCCTCTTTCCAACACCAGCCACCTTCACTACACAACCAACAAAGCAATGACTAAAGTATTACTCTTCCTTCCTGTAAAGCACAACCTAAACACCTAATTGGCTGATCCCCACAGTCTCATTTCCATGCCAGCCATGCTCAGTAGCCCCGGATGTGGCATGTCCTATCCGCGAACTACCGTGGTGTCCACAGACCCCGTAACACAGGGGCAGCCCTCCTTCCCTTTCCACTTCACTCTTTGCACCACTCCCTCATTGGCTACTGTTAAGCAGTCACACAGCCATCCACCAATCACAGGCAAAAACTGTACATCAGACTCTGTCACCACAGTTTAACACTTTAGATGTACTGTTTAATACTCAGAGTACAGATCTCCTGTTATTGAAAATTACCTCCATCAAAAGCTACTGCAAAACTCTTCAAGATTTCTCTTTCCACATTCATGCACCTCTGCATCCATCAACACAATCTAGAGGTAATCATATATTTTGTAGAGTACTCTATCACAAATGCATCTCAACAGGCTGCCTGCCACTTACCTTGCATAACCTACAGAATAATTATACTCTCATTTGTCCCATTTCCTGACATCAAGTGGCAGTTACTTACAATGCTGCGTGCATTACAACTTTTCTTTTAAAGACCACTTGCAGAACAGCTGCAAACCACATATTTCAATGTTATGACCACTCTCTCTGTTCTTGTTATAAACCAAAAAAAGAAAACCACATTGGGAACATTTGCCCCGCAAATTCAAGTGGCAGATCCTATGTTAAATGCCCAGAATGCACACAGAGAAGGGAAACTGCATGTATGTTAGCAAAGCATGGCAAGTACAAACATTGCAAAGTACCACAATGCACCATTGCAAGGAAAGAAAAGAAATGCATGTGTACATTGCCAACAGTGCTATCTGTAAATTTGAATAAATAAATGCAAGAACAAGAACCGATTTTGCACTCCTGTAGCATGTGTGAGAAAGTTAACAAAATTCCACACACGGTCAAATTCTCCTTTTCAATCTGTACATCCATCTGCCCTTTTTATCACCCTACTCGGACTTGCACTCATCTGTTTCCAAAGCAAGTAGTGCAACAACATCTCACACACTTCCAAAATGCAGCCCCATAGAGCACAGTTATCAATGCAGCACTGACCCCCATACCAACAATTCTGATGCTCTCAAGTCTCCACTCCTATGCAGTGCCATACTATTGGACACACACACTAACTCTTCCTGCCCACAAATCCTCCTACAGTATAAAATAATGTGTTCTCCTAGTGCTATTACTGTGCCATTAACACACATACCCACTAACTTCCTTCATTTGCAATTGCAGTGAAGAACTGCCTCCTAAAAGCCAGTGGCCTCTCTGCTGGAAGATAAAACGCAGAAGAAACCTATGCCTCACATCCAACAAAGTAAGTGCGGTACTGTAGTAGTGTTCTGCCTGTTACTCAGACAGTGCAGTGTTGTTGTATTGTAACCTAGACAATTCCATCCAACCCCACAGCACTTGCTTCACTCTTACTCATTGCACCTTAGCAGGTCCACTCTTTGTATTGTCATCAGAACACCAGTATGGTAATACCCACTAGTTTTGTGAAAACATCGTAATGTCCTTATTTCTTCAAGCACAGTACACTGTCATACACACTGAGGCAAACCTTTCACACAGCAACACACATACATACCAGTACAACCTTCCCAACCAAAAGTAACAGCCCTTTCCACAATCACACACCCCTCTATCTATGCCTACCCTCACATTCAGACACGCATGCACAGCGCACACAAATACATTGCACAACCCACACTTTCTTTTTTTCTCCAACAGACACAAAAGAATGCCTCACAAAAAGCAACTCTGTAGAAAACAACACAGAAATAGAGCAGATAAAACTCAAACCATGCAAAATAGCCATCCACTTCTAGCAGACTTTGCACAAAAAGTTCAAACAAAACAGCTAATACAGTCACTGAGCAAAACGGAACCAGGTAACAGGAAAAAAGTGTGACTTCTTTTCCAAAATGTAAAACTAAAAGTAAGTGTATTAAGAAGAATGCAACAACCAGTAGTGCTAACACTGCACATACCAATGTGAACATAGCCACAGGTAACCATTCCAAAAAATGTATTTTACAAAAAATGTTCCACCATAGAATCCTTCAGAACCTTATAGAAACAGGTGAGAAATCATGCTCAACCCTTAAAACTTCTCATACAAAAATAATATTAAACCAGTTGAGAAAAAAAGGTAAATACATAGTTAAAGGTTGTGAGGGAAGCTGTCATGATGCCTACCTCTAAGGAGCCAGGCCGGGCCCAGCAACCCCAGAGGCAGACATCATTTTCCCCAGGGAAGTCTCAGCGGGCCCAAGTCGGGGCCCTTTGGACTCAGTCCTGGCGCCTTAGGCGCCAGGCTCATAGCGGACCCCAGTCCTGGCGCCTTAGGCGCTAGGCTCATAGAAGAGGATATGTGTTTAAGAGCTTGGGTGCACACTTACCTGATGCAGACCTTGCTGCTTCATCCAGGCCCTCTTGAGGCCTGAATGGGACTACTTAACCTGTAGGACTACTTCACCACCCGGGTGTGGTCGGGGAAGGATACATACCTGATTGGTGGAAGGATACATACCAGGAACTTCTTCCAAGGCTATTTAAACCCCACCCGAACAGCCACACATGCTTCGCGTTGTTCTGCACCTAGCAGCTGGACGCTCATCGTGTCAGCTCCTGCATCCTGACTTCAGCCACGCCTGCCAGCACCCTGGAACACCTGCAAGGGGAGAAAGGAAGAGAATAGGAGAAGAAAAGCCCTTACCTGCTAAATCTGCATCCCGGAGTCATTTCTCCAACGGCCCTTAAAAGGAAGACATCATTTTAAAGGCATTTCGTTTCGATCGCTGCAGCGCTGCATTTTACTCACCTTTGCAAGGCGCTTCCATCTTCAGCAGCGATCTTCCGGATTCAGCTACGCCCCGGCGCCTAGAGGAAAAAAGACAAGAACAAAGGTGAGAGGGAGAAAAGGAATAAGGAAAGCTCAGTTTCCTTTTAAGTCTTACCTGTTGGATTATTCCCACTGCATTTCGGGTCCTGCCGCTTCCTGGCATCTCCGGACCCCGGCCCCTATGGGGAAAAAAGACAAAGACATTGAATGAGCGAATTCGAAGACATTACCTGAGCGCTCATCCAGAACTGTTTCACTTCGGGTCGGCGCCATATCTCCGGCACTCCGAACCCCGGCCCCTCATGGGAAAAAGACATAAGCATTAGCGCTTGCTGCAATTAGACAACGAACATTATTATTAAGCTTGAACTTTTGAACAGAACTTTTACAGCGCCTTACCTGAACAGTCAAGCTTACCTGAACTCCCATCAATCCTCAATCCAGTGAAGTAACTGGGTTTCAACGCGCCCCTGCATCAGAAGCAGGATGGAGAGCTCATCCTTCCAAACCCTAAGGTGAGGCTTCACGGGGAATCGTGGAGGAGGTATCGTGGAGGGTTGGAAGGGAGTGGGAGGCTTGAGCATTGTTCCACAGTTGGTAATACTCCCTTTTCACGCACAGGAGGGTATCCAATGAGCCAGGGAAGCCAGAATAGAGGGGCCCTTCCTGTCCATCTTCAGAGTTCTGCGCCTTCGACGCCGCGCCTCCGTGGGAACCAGGTGAGCGTTACAGAAGCCTGTTTAAACTTACCAAACACAGCCTCATTAATCATATGAAGCTATCATTTAAAACTCCTCAACATAGAGAACTTTGCTACATGTCCCTACTGCAACTTTTTAAACCATGGCGAGAAGAAGAAGATTCATTGGACACCCATGCCTCCTATGAAGATGCTTTCAATGAGAGTGAAAGCACTATGACAGATATACATTTCAAACAGTACAAAAACATGTTGTACAATGAACGCCAACAAGAGGAAGAACTTCAAGCACAACTAAATGTAAACACTCCAGAGAGCAGTCAACCTTCTCTTACAGGAAGCCAAGAACCACTTGGAGAGCCACTCATAATAAATGAGGCAGGATTAGCCATGACTGAAGTAGAAAACACCATGTGAACATCATCAGCAAGTTCCTCCAACAATTGACAAACAACAAGCTTTCAGCTGTTGTCTCTGGCCCACAGGTTTAGCTGCCTACAACATAGGTGGTGTTACTTTACAGCAATTGCCGCTCCTTCCAGTAGAACACCAAAACAAATTAGACTACTACAAACTTAAAGCAGAAGCTGCTATGGAGCTAAGCAGAATTTTGAAACAAATGAAAATGCTCCTAATAGATGAGGTGAGCATGATCTCCAAATTAATGTTGGCTTTGATTCACCTCAGATTGTAAGAGGTCCTTAAAACGAACTATGAAGAACTATTTGAAGGAAAACACGTTATTGTTTTCGGAGATCTTCTTCAATTAACACCAGTGAAAGGTGAACCTATTTTTAAAACCTTAGGACACAAACTGTGCCGTAACACACTTGGCATCATAGGAAATGTAAATCTCTGGCAACATTTCCAATACAGAGAACCAACTGAAAACATGTGTCAGTCTGCATACCTCACCTATGCTAACATTTTGAAAAGCATTCAGATTGGTGTGCTTTCTAAGGAAGCACAGTCTATCTTAAATAGCAGACTCATCCATGAGCTATACGGACATAACACATCTGCTACTGATGTCCTGTAACTATTAGCACACATAAATGTAAAATGTATGTCCTTAATGCCAACCTAAAAAAAAAGAGGTGGTGGCTGGAAGGTTTAGACTGAATCTTAACCACTGGCAATGCTCGGGGCAACCCTCCAGACCATCGTTCTTCGCCTGCCAAGCCATTACAGAAGGGGAAAGACCATATGAAAATCAAACTTGGCCCCACCCCAAAAGGGGAAGTCCAGCCCGAACTGCTAGGTCACATCCCTTCTGCACGAGACCAGAAGCATCCCCAAACATGTTTCACCCTTGTTGGGGCTCATCAGTGAGGAGTAGCTTGGGTCTCTAGGCCCAGCAGGCACGGGACCCACGTCTGGGAATACCCGTCCCACTCGGGGTGACAAAGCAAAAACAAAGAGGTGATGGCTGGAAGGTTTAGACTTAATCTTAACCACTGGCATTGCTCGGGGCAACCCTCCAGACCATCGTTCTTTGCCTGCCAAGCCATTACAGAAGGGGAAAGACCATATGAAAATCATGCTTGGCCCCACCCCAAAAGGGGAAGTCCAGCCCGAACTGCTAGGTCACATCCCTTCTGCACGAGACCACAAGCATCCCCAAACATGTTTCACCCTTGTTGGGGCTCATCAGTGAGGAGTAGCTTGGGTCTCTAGGCCCAGCAGGCACGGGACCCACGTCTGGGAATACCCGTCCCACTCGGGGTGACAAAGCAAAAACAAAGAGGTGATGGCTGGAAGGTTTAGACTGAATCTTAACCACTGGCATTGCACGGGGCAACCCTCCAGACCATCGTTCTTCGCCTGCCAAACCATTACAGAAGGGGAAAGACCATATGAAAATCAGGCTTGGCCCCACTCCAAAAGAGGAAGTCCAGCCCGAACTGCTAGGTGACATTCCTTCTGCACGAGACCACAAGCATCCCCAAACATGTTTCACCCTTGTTGGGGCTCATCAGTGAGGAGTAGCTTAGGTCTCTAGGCCCAGCAGGCACGGGACCCACGTCTGGGAATACCCGTCCCACTCGGGGTGACAAAGCAAAAACAAAGAGGTGATGGCTGGAAGGTTCAGACTGAATCTTAACCACTGGCATTGCTCGGGGCAACCCTCCAGACCATCGTTCTTCGCCTGCCAAGCCATTACAGAAGGGAAAAGACCATATGAAAATCAGGCTTGGCCCCACCCCAAAAGGGGATGTCCAGCCCGAACTGCTAGGTCACATCCCTTCTGCACGAGACCACAAGCATCCCCAAACATGTTTCACCCTTGTTGGGGCTCATCAGTGAGGAGTAGCTTGGGTCTCTGGCCCAGCAGGCACGGGACCCACGTCTGGGAATACCCATCCCACTCGGGGTGACAAAGCAAAAACAAAGAGGTGATGGCTGGAAGGTTTAGACTGAATCTTAACCACTGGCATTGCTCGGGGCAACCCTCCAGACCATCGTTCTTCACATGCCAAGCCATTACAGAAGGGGAAAGACCATATGAAAATCAGGCTTGGCCCCACCCCAAAAGGGGAAGTCCAGCCCGAACTGCTAGGTCACATCCCTTCTGCACGAGACCACAAGTATCCCCAAACATGTTTCACCCTTGTTGGGGCTCATCAGTGAGGAGTAGCTTGGGTCTCTAGGCCCAGCAGGCACGAGACCCACGTCTGGGAATACCCGTCCCACTCGGGGTGACAAAGCAAAAACAAAGAGGTGATGGCTGGAAGGTTTAGACTGAATCTTAACCACTGGCATTGCTCGGGGCAACCCTCCAGACCATCGTTCTTCGCCTGCCAAGCCATTACAGAAGGGGAAAGACCATATGAAAATCAGGCTTGGCCCCACCCCAAAAGGGGAAGTCCAGCCCGAACTGCTAGGTCACATCCCTTCTGCACGAGACCACAAGCATCCCCAAACATGTTTCACCCTTGTTGGGGCTCATCAGTGAGGAGTAGCTTGGGTCTCTAGGCCCAGCAGGCACGGGACCCACGTCTGGGAATACCCGTCCCACTCGGGGTGACAAAGCAAAAACAAAGAGGTGATGGCTGGAAGGTTCAGACTGAATCTTAACCACTGGCATTGATCGGGGCAACCCTCCAGACCATCGTTCTTCGCCTGCCAAGCCATTACAGAAGGGGAAAGACCATATGAAAATCAGGCCTGGCCCCACCCCAAAAGGGGAAGTCCAGCCCGAACTGCTAGGTCACATCCCTTCTGCACGAGACCACAAGCATCCCCAAACATGTTTCACCCTTGTTGGGGCTCATCAGTGAGGAGTAGCTTGGGTCTCTAGGCCCATCAGGCACGGGACCCACGTCTAGGAATACCTGTCCCACTCGGGGTGACAAAGCAAAAACAAAGAAGTGATGGCTGGAAGGTTTAGACTGAATCTTAACCACTGGCATTGCTCGGGGCAACCCTCCAGACCATCGTTCTTCACCTGCCAAGCCATTACAGAAGGGGAAAGACCATATGAAAATCAGGCTTGGCCCCAACCCAAAAGGGGAAGTCCAGCCCGAACTGCTAGGTCACATCCCTTCTGCACGAGACCACAAGCATCCCCAAACATGTTTCACCCTTGTTGGGGCTCATCAGTGAGGAGTAGCTTGGGTCTCTAGGCCCAGCAGGCACGGGACCCACGTCTGGGAATACCCGTCCCACTCGGGGTGACAAAGCAAAAACAAAGAGGTGATGGCTGGAAGGTTTAGACTGAATCTTAACCACTGGCATTGCTCGGGGCAACCCTCCAGACCATCGTTCTTCGCCTGCCAAGCCATTACAAAAGGGGAAAGACCATATGAAAATCAGGCTTGGCCCCACCCCAAAAGGGGAAGTCCAGCCCGAACTGCTAAGTCACATCCCTTCTGCACGAGACCACAAGCATCCCCAAACATGTTTCACCTTTGTTGGGGCTCATCAGTGAGGAGTATCTTGGGTCTCTAGGCCCAGCAGGCACGGGACCCACGTTTGGGAATACCCGTCCCACTCGGGTGACAAAGCAAAAACAAAGAGGTGATGGCTGGAAGGTTTAGACTGAATCTTAACCACTGGCATTGCTCGGGGCAATCCTCCAGACCATCGTTCTTCGCCTGCCAAGCCATTGCAGAAGGGGAAAGACCATATGAAAATCAGGCTTGGCCCCACCCCAAAAGGGGAAGTCCAGCCCGAACTGCTAGGTCACATCCCTTCTGCACGAGACCACAAGCATCCCCAAACATGTTTCACCCTTGTTGGGGCTCATCAGTGAGGAGTAGCTTGGGTCTCTAGGCCCAGCAGGCACGGGACCCACGTCTGGGAATACCCGTCCCACTCGGGGTGACAAAGCAAAAACAAAGAGGTGATGGCTGGAAGGTTCAGACTGAATCTTAACCACTGGCATTGATCGGGGCAACCCTCCAGACCATCGTTCTTCGCCTGCCAAGCCATTACAGAAGGGGAAAGACCATATGAAAATCAGGCTTGGCCCCACCCCAAAAGGGGAAGTCCAGCCCGAACTGCTAGGTCACATCCCTTCTGCACGAGACCACAAGCATCCCCAAACATGTTTCACCCTTGTTGGGGCTCATCAGTGAGGAGTAGCTTGGGTCTCTAGGCCCATCAGGCACGGGACCCACGTCTAGGAATACCTGTCCCACTCGGGGTGACAAAGCAAAAACAAAGAAGTGATGGCTGGAAGGTTTAGACTGAATCTTAACCACTGGCATTGCTCGGGGCAACCCTCCAGACCATCGTTCTTCACCTGCCAAGCCATTACAGAAGGGGAAAGACCATATGAAAATCAGGCTTGGCCCCACCCCAAAAGGGGAAGTCCAGCCCGAACTGCTAGGTCACATCCCTTCTGCACGAGACCACAAGCATCCCCAAACATGTTTCACCCTTGTTGGGGCTCATCAGTGAGGAGTAGCTTGGGTCTCTAGGCCCAGCAGGCACGGGACCCACGTCTGGGAATACCCGTCCCACTCGGGGTGACAAAGCAAAAACAAAGAGGTGATGGCTGGAAGGTTTAGACTGAATCTTAACCACTGGCATTGCTCGGGGCAACCCTCCAGACCATCGTTCTTCGCCTGCCAAGCCATTACAAAAGGGGAAAGACCATATGAAAATCAGGCTTGGCCCCACCCCAAAAGGGGAAGTCCAGCCCGAACTGCTAAGTCACATCCCTTCTGCACGAGACCACAAGCATCCCCAAACATGTTTCACCTTTGTTGGGGCTCATCAGTGAGGAGTATCTTGGGTCTCTAGGCCCAGCAGGCACGGGACCCACGTTTGGGAATACCCGTCCCACTCGGGTGACAAAGCAAAAACAAAGAGGTGATGGCTGGAAGGTTTAGACTGAATCTTAACCACTGGCATTGCTCGGGGCAATCCTCCAGACCATCGTTCTTCGCCTGCCAAGCCATTACAGAAGGGGAAAGACCATATGAAAATCAGGCTTGGCCCCACCCCAAAAGGGGAAGTCCAGCCCAAACTGTTAGGTCACATACCTTCTGCACGAGACCACGAGCATCCCCAAACATGTTTCACCCTTGTTGGGGCTCATCAGTGAGGAGTAGCTTGGGTCTCTAGGCCCAGCAGGCACGGGACCCACGTCTGGGAATACCCGTCCCACTCGGGGTGACAAAGCAAAAACAAAGAGGTGATGGCTGGAAGGTTTAGACTGAATCTTAACCACTGGTATTGCTCGGGGCAACCCTCCAGACCATCGTTCTTCGCCTGCCAAGCCATTACAGAAGAGGAAAGACCATATGAAAATCAGGCTTGGCCCCACCCCAAAAGGGGAAGTCCAGCCCGAACTGCTAGGTCACATCCCTTCTGCACGAGACCACAAGCATCCCCAAACATGTTTCACCCTTGTTGGGGCTCATCAGTGAGGAGTAGCTTGGGTCTCTAGGCCCAGCAGGCACGAGACCCACGTCTGGGAATACCCGTCCCACTCGGGGTGACAAAGCAAAAACAAAGAGGTGATGGCTGGAAGGTTTAGACTGAATCTTAACCACTGGCATTGCTCGGGGCAACCCTCCAGACCATCGTTCTTCGCCTGCCAAGCCATCACAGAAGGGGAAAGACCATATGAAAATCAGAGTCTAGCCCAAACTGCTAGGTCACATCCCTTCTGCACGAGACCACAAGCATCCCCAAACATGTTTCACCCTTGTTGGGGCTCATCAGTGAGGAGTAGCTTGGGTCTCTAGGCCCAGAAGGCACGGGACCCACGTCTGGGAATACCCATCCCACTCGGGGTGACAAAGCAAAAACAAAGAGGTGATGGCTGCAAGGTTTAGACTGAATCTTAACCACTGGCATTGCTCGGGGCAACCCTCCAGACCTGGTCAAGGGCCATTAACTTTATGCCCTGCAGGGTCTCAATGGACCCATTCCTGGCGCCTCTGGCGCCAAACTCATTTAAAAGTGAGCTCTGCACACAGTATGCTTAGAGCACGTGCACCAAGGCCGGGCGTGGCCATACAGAAGCATTGGAAGCACGTGCAGAAGACAGGGGGAATGGCAAGCTGGGGCCACAGGGCGGGGCCTAAAGGGAGTGACTGGGGCCAGGCTATATAAACCAGCCCCACCCGCATGCTGGCGCTTCGCGTTAGTCTGCTGGAGCAGTGTAATGCTTACCGCGCCTACAGATCCTTATCTGTTTCCAGTTCAGCACAAGCATTTTTAGTCTCCGGAACCCATCCTGCATCTTACCTGAGACCAGCCACGCCATTGCTCGAAGCTCTGCTACCTGACTCTGACTCTGCAGCTACCGCGCGCATCTTACCTGAGGCCAGCCACGCCATCGCTAGAAGCACTGTTACCCGCTTCCAACTCTTCAGCTACCGCACACATCTTACCTGTCTCAGCGAATCCAACTCTTGCAGTGCCTTGCATCCTTACCTGTCCCGAAAGCCCAACAACACAGGGCCTTCTTCCGGCTCAGCATCCTCACGGATCCTTCCCTCTGGCAGCCTACAGGAGATCAGAGCACCGCTCGCAATCAAGCGACGACTAGCTGAACCTGCATAGGAGACAGAAAGCACAAGGTTAGCAGTTGCATAAACTTTTAACGCTTGGCCGCGCAACTCGCAAACTTAGCACATCATCCGGAAACCAAACTTACCTCTTGTAGGTTCTCCGGATTGGCCACGTTGTGGACTCGCTTCCATCACCGCGTACTCGCGGGCCTTCTTCATACCTAAAGCGGAAGGAAAGGTCAGTATAAAGTTACGGACAATAATCATTGGGGAAAATCATCACAAAGGATACAGACAATAATCATTGTTATAAAACACATACCTTCAAGGCGGGATTGGTCGCAGCCGGTCTGGGCCACCACGCATAAGGACCAGTAACGCAACTTGGTCTATCAATGGTGCCCCTGCTGAGAGAAAGCAGGACGGAGAGCTCATCCTTACAATACAACAGGTGAGGTTGTATGGGAAAACGCATGCTCATCTCATTTTGGCACAAAGGGTTCGAGTGGGATCGCTATTCCACTGCAGCATTCTCATTGCCTCTTACCTTCCCCCAGGGGTATAACAGCATCCCGAGCAGTCTACACTACCGCAGTCGAGGGAAGAGCCCGAACCAGAGGAGCTCAGTCCAGGGAGGGCTCTGACCGTGCCCCAATGTCCCCGCAGAGACCAGGTGAGCGTAACAGAACGCGAAGCCTCTCCGAATTTCTGTCTGGGCATTATGAACACCTCAGAGACTGACCAGTTGGCCCAATTGCTGGGGGAACTAAGGGCTTAAGTGCATGCCTCAAGACAAGAGACAAATGCCCTAAGAAGAGATCTAATTGTTGCTCGAGAATGATCTGATGAACTGGCAAGGCAGGTGCTTCAAACTCATGCAGGGCAAGTCCATTTACCTGGAATTGCACCAACCCCTTTGCCACAACCATCACCACCAGTTCAAATGGTACTCCCGGGGGCGGTACCTTTGGCCCCACCCAAACGGTTCACCGGTGACCCCAACAAATATGCCATATTTATGAATCAGTGTCGTCTTCACTTTTTGTGCCGTCCTTGGGCATTCCCTAACGATAGTGCCAGAGTTGCTTTTGTACTTTCATATTTGGGGGTAAGTGCAGCAGACTGGTCTATACCATTAGTTAACCAGGATGATCCTGTATTTCACAATTGTGGGAAATTTCAACAGGAATTGGAAAAGTTGTTTGCGAGGCACACCCAAGGATAGGCCCTAGACAACCAACTGTTGTCCCTAATACAGGGAACCCATGATCTGCTGACGTACATAGCGACCTTTAATCGCCTCATTGCACAAACCAACTGGCCCAAAGAAAAGAGGACCACATTTTTCTATCGAGGACTACGTGGGGAATTAAAGGACGTACTACCCCAAGTGGTCAATCCTCCTGAATGTTGTGCAATATCTATTAATCTAACGGTACAACTGGATCATAGGTTACAAGACTGAAAAATGGACCACACAAGAGCTGAATGGAGGTCGGTTTATATGCGACCCAGGGACAATCAAGTCAAGACCCATGAAACAACCAAACCCATGCGGAGAGAGAAAAAAGGAGGCAACAAAAACTTTGTTTATATTGCGGCAAGGCAGGACATTTTCTTCGGGATTGCCCAACAAAACCACCCAAGAAAATAAATAGCAGGTGCAACAGATAACAGCAATGATGAAAAAGACCAGACCCCGGAAAGCTCCAGCGCCCGACAAGTGTAGGGATCCACTTGTCGATCGAAATGAAGAAAGTAGTTCAGACCTCACACCTAGTCATTCCGGTACTCATAGTCCACCACCAGCAACCATCAAGGGTACACGCTTTGGAAGCGTATATTGACAGTGGAGCGGTGGGTAACCATATCGATCAGGATTTAGCCGCACGAATAGGCCTCCCTCTTCAGCAGAAACTACAAGCGGAAAACGGTAATGCGGTGGATGTCCCTCAGTTGTCATCTGGGCCAGTAATGCAACACACTGAGTGGTTATGCTTATGTTTCTGGACGGTCCTCAGGAAGACATTGCATTCGATATTATTGGGGCCCCCAGTTCCAGATGATCCTAGGAATGCCATGGCTGGAAACCCATAATCCCAGGATAGACTGGAAAACGTGAGTGCTGACCTTTCCGCAAGAATGAGCCAAAACTTGTTACCATAAGGACCTGCAGAACCACAAAATCAAGGCGAAAACGCTCCTGGGTCTTGCCGGTGCCTTACCCCCAGAGTATCTCGACTATCAAGACGTGTTCCAAAAAGACACACCCTGCGTCCACATAGACCTTATGACTGCCAAATCAACCTGGTACCCGGGGCTCAAATCCCGTGCAATAGAATATACGCTTTAACGGAGCAAGAAAATCAACATCTAAGAACCTACCTAGATCAGTACCTAGCTAACGGATTCATCCGCCCATCTAAGTCCCCTGCTTCTTCAGCTCTCTTCTTCGTACCCAAGAAGGAAGGCAACCTCAGAATGTGAATTGACTACAGGGCATTGAATCAGATCACCGTTAAGAACAGATACCCTTTGCCACTCATCCCCAAATTACTCGATATGGTGAAGAGTGCTCGAATCTACACAAAACTAGACCTTCGGGGTGCCTATCACGTCGTACGTGTTAAAAGATGCGACGAGTCGAAAATAGCATTCCAAACCAAATACAGACTTTTCGAGTATCAGGTGATGTCCTTTGGGTTATGCAATGCACCGGCGGCATTCCAGTTTTTTATGAACGATGTACTCCACAAACTGTTGGATGTTTGCATCCTAGTTTACATCCATGATATCCTGATCTATTCACAGTCCAAGGAAGATCATCGGCTTCTTCGAACATTATGACACCTAATGTCTTTATAAGGAATCCAGATATTCCCATTTTCAATTTTCATTCAATAACTGGAACTGAACTTGAAAAAATAATAGGGCAGATGAAACTATCACAGTGCAGAGGTGATGCATGCTTTTCTACGATCATCAAATCCTGTGCTCCGTCCTTAGTCAAAGCAATTTGTTTCTTTGTTAACGCTTCACTTAAGGAAGGGAAAGTTCCTTTGGAACTAAAACAAGCTACAGTCACCCCTATTATCAAGAAACCAGGATTGTCAACTTCTGCCCCATTTCTAATACTCCATTTTTGTTGAAAATTCTTGACAGAATGGCTTACCACCAGATTGCCGAACACTTGAATCAACATCCCATACTGCACTCTCATCAATCAGGTTGCAGAAAACATTTCGGAACTGAGACTTCTCTTTTGGAGTTAAAATCTAGGTTATTAACTCAAATTGATAGGAGTGGGCTCTCGTTGATCATATCATTAGATCAATCTGCAGCCTTCGATTTAATCGAACACTCTATACTGAATACGAGGCTTAAGGAAGTGGCTAACTTTTCCAACCACGCTGCCGCTTGGATCGCTTCCTGTTTAGAAAACAGACACAGTAGTGTCTGTTCGGATAACGCAGAAGCTGTTTCTATTCCAGTTCTCTATGGAGTTCCACATGGAGCTAGCACCTCACTATGTATCTACAACCTTTTCATGGCACCGTTTTTCTACATATTGGAGCAGGAGGGTGTAATTTTTTCCAATTACGCCGATGATACCCAATGTGTCGTACATCTAACTGGCTCTCATGAACTGGACGAGCGGGAAGTGAATAGAATCTTCAGTTTGATCGAAAACTGGATGTTGAATAATTATCTGGCGTTGAATAGGGCCAAGACTGAGTTAATGATTGTAGGTTCACCACACTCACTGAAGGTTTTAAATCATGCCTATAGCTCTTTCTCGCTGGGGGACGGTATTATATGCCCACTCCCAAAAACGAAAATATTGGGCGTTACCTTTGACCAGTCTCTTAATATAAAAGCACACGTATCCTCGGTCATGTCTTCATCAGTATATTATGTTAAACTATTGTCACACTTGAGGCCCCTTATTTCTCAGAAAAGCGCTGAAACTATAGCAAGAGCGATAACTGGGGCCAAACTAGATTATTGTTGCAGCCTATTATTAGGTATCAGCAAGTTGGCCCTACAGAAACTACAACAGGTTCAGATTGGGCAATGAGAGTTGTAGTGGGGCTTTCCAGGCGCAAATATGTTTCTGCTGCCAGGAAGGGGCTCCATTGGCTTCCAGTGGAGGCAAGAATTACATTTCAAACACTGGTTATCACATTTAAATGTAGATTGCAAATGATGCCTCCATATCTTCAGTGCTATATCAATGATAAAGTAAACACCAGAGCGTTAAGATCCGGGGTTCAGAATCTTTTGGAGCAACTTAGATCTAAGACCTCTAAAGCGCAGAACAGGGCTTTTGCTTTCAAAGCCCCCATATTGTGGAACTTACTTCCAGACTACCTGCGTGAACCAAAGATTCTGGCCGTCTTCAAGAAAGAACTTAAAACCTTTCTCTTCCCACAAGCAGGATCTCGGGGAAGCACTGTCTAGGAATTTTATTGCCAGTAGCTTGTTCACTGTGACCATCCTAGATAAGATTGGTTTAGGTTAGTACTAGTGCCCTCGTCTTTGTTTTTATGTCTTTTTGTTAGCGCCTTATGCCTATGGGCCCATAGTTTGCGCTTTATAAATGTAATGTAATGTAATGTTGGCCATTTAAGAGCGGTGTTGGAAAAGCTTTGTCAGAACAGACTGTTTGCCAAATTAGAAAAATGCTCCTTCCACGTCACGGAGGTCGAATTTTTTGGGTTTCATGCTTACTCCACACGGAGTTCATATGAAAACACGCAAAGTGGAGGCTATCCTTCAATGGCCATCCCCGACTTCTATCAAAGGGGTGCAGAGTGTACTAGGGTTTGCTAATTTCTACAGACAATTTATTCCAAGATTTTCACAGATCGTCCATCCAATCACATCTCTTCTAAAAAAGAATAAGAAATTCTTTTGGTCTTCCGAGGCAGAGAACACCTTTCAGGAATTAAAGCAAGCTTTCACGACAGCACCTATACTTCGACATCCTCAGCCTGACCTATCATATGTGGTAGAAACGGAAGCCTCCAGTATTGCCATGGGAGCCGTGTTATCACAAAAGGACCCGGAGACGGGGCAACTTCATCACATAGCATTCTGGTCCGTACGTTTTCTGCACCTGAAAAGAATTACGCAATCACCGACAAGGAGCTCCTGGCAATCAAAGGAGCCTTCCAAACCTGGAGACACTACCTCTTAGGGGCTAGACACATGGTCACTATCATCACAGATCACCGTAACCTGCAATATTTAAAAACAGCTAAGGCTCAATCTTCACATCAACTTCTTTGGGCTTTATTCTTTGCCGAGTACGATTTCGTAATAACCTAGAGACCCGGAGTGTGTAACAGAAAGGCAAGCACCCTATCACATAAGGGAGAGGACAAAGATGCCTTTAATCCATCTGAACCAGTAGCCATTATTCCCGAAGAATGGATTCAACATCAGATTGCTGCAACTACCTGATGGGAAGACTTGAAGACTGATCTCCAAGTACAGTTGGACCAGACAGCCCAAAAGGAATGGTTGGGTAAGGGGGACCAGTACTCCATCAAAGACAACCTACCATACTTTCAAGGAAGAGTATATATCCAAGACAAGGAAGTACAAACCAAGATAATAGCGAACTATCACGAGTCGTTGGTGGAAGGACATCCTGGAATTGCAAAGACTAGAGCCAAGATCCATAAAAACTATTGGTGGCCCACCTGGAAAAAGGAGGTTGCCCAGTTTGTTACAACTTGCGGTGTTTGTGCACAAAACAAATCCCAGAAATCAAGTCCCGCATGGTGTTTGAGGCCATTAAGAGTACCACCAACGGCATGGCATACATTATCTATGGACTTCATTACCGATCTGCCACCCTGTGATGGGTTCAATACAATACTGGTCGTGGTAGACCTATTTTACAAAATGGCTCATTTTATTCCATTGAAGGGGCTTCCCACTGCTACTACTCTGGCCACAGTATTCCTGGAACAAATTGTAAAGTTGCACGGTTTCCGATCCTTATTAGTTTCTGACCAGGGAACTCAATTTGTTTCAGCCTTTTGGAGAAGATGTTGTAAACTAGCCCAAATCGACCTTCATCTATCCACGAGTCACCATCCCCAAACCGATGGTGAAACGGAAAGGACAAACCAGACTCTGGAACAATACCTGAGGTGTATGTTGCAGCAAACAGAAGGGTCCTGAAAAAACATTCTCTGGTTAAGTGAATTCGCGTATAACAACTCTATTCATAACAGCACTGGACATACCCCATTTTACACAATGAATGGTCGGCATCCAAAAACATCTTCTTTTGATCCACTTGATGAATTGGAGATGCCAGCGATCACATCATTGCATAAAATTATTACTCAGTCTCTTAAAGAAGCTACCGAAAACTTAAACCGAAACAAAGAACAGCAAAAGAAAGAGAAGCCCTGCAATATCACGTTGGGGATAAAGTATGGTTGGCATCCAAAAACATTCCATTAAAGGGACCTTGGGTCTTCCGGCTAAGATACCTCGGACCATATCCCATTAAAGCCACTGTGAACCCTGCAGCCATGAAATTGGATTTACCAGCCAACATGCGAATCCACCCAGTTTTTCATGTCTCTCTTCTAAAGCCAGTGAAACCGGACACTCGGATTTCAACACCACCAGAACCAGAGAACATTGCAGGTGAACTTGAGTATGAGGTTAAAAGTATCCTGGACTCCAAGAAAGTGCGCTCAAAACTGTACTATTTGATCGATTTGGAGGGCTACGGACCCCAGGATCGCACTTGGGAACCAGCTGAATTTGTCCATGCTCAGTCGAGTAACTTTGCTGAAAATGTTGGGGGGGACAGGGGTGGGGTGGAGGGAGGGCGGGTTTTGGTTCTTAGGGATAGTTTCGGCCAAATTGTTCAATACAATTTGGTTAAATGGTAGATATGACTGAATTCAGTCACCACCATTAGTTCGAAGCCGAAGATACCGAACATGAAGTGCTGGGATTGCGGGGGGGTCCCCCACTCACTCACTATGTTCGGTATTTTTGACTTCAGCGGTTGCAAAAAAAAAAGCAACCCTTCATCGTCAGATCTGACCTGCGTTGGATGGATGGATCTGGCGCTGCAGGGTACAGTAGAGGTGGCGGATGGAGAAAAGGTAACTAGGGGGGGGGGGTTTATGGGTGTACTGGCGGTTTGGGGGGACATGGGCTTGGTTTTTTGTACTGAAGTAAAAACGTATTCACAGCAAAAATGACTACGGTCAATTTCGCTGTAATTTTGTACCTTGGTCAAACAACCTACATCCCTGCGGGATAACACTAGACTATTACACCACAAGAGTCCATTGCTGACGCTCTGTTTTAACTTTCATAAAACTGGTGGCCTATCTTTAAAATTCAATTGGGTCCCCACACATCTCCAGCCGACCTGCCATGTACCCAGTGACACAACATAACATTCACAAACTTAATTCCAATGGAACATACAAACAATGCATTATTTATCATTCATTCCGACACAAAAATCAACACACATATGCTTGCATACACTCTCACTCACACACAAATGCACCCAGCACAACCATTGACATACACTGTGTGCACACATGTATATGTACATATACCATAACACATGGAAACAGTGGCTCAACGTCCATTGAGCAGACCAAACTTTATCACCCCCTGATCCCTGAAATGTTGGGCTAAGTTGGCTTGACCTGTCTGAACTATAAAGCCATGACCGAAAGGACCAGATTCACTGGAATGTCAGCAATTCCCTTGATTTTTCCTTTCATTCAAAGGCAGAGCCATCGGGTAATGCAGTGCAGTGGGTGAACAATTATACTTGGTATCAATTTTTAAATGCCATATATCTCCAAACTCGGCTTCTGCCCAGCACCTTATATGTGTACATGCTGATAGATTAAAATTAAGGTATGTTTTCCTGTGTTCAAATGGCTCCAAGCAGTGGAGGTCCAAGCGGGAGAGGCGGGGGGGGGCAGCCCCCCCCCTCCTGTGGCTCTTTTAAGAGCCAGACTGGGACATTTGTCATTGGGACAACTTTCCCATTCGGCACCTCAAAGAGGGTGCCCAACGGCAAAAGTGTCCCTCTGGCAGGACAATGTGTGCTGAGCAAATCCTGCTCAGCACGCTCATTGTTCTGGCAGAAGGACACCTTACCCGTTCCGAATGGTAGAGGTGTCCCGTTGCCAGGACAATGTCCCAAGGAGCTCCGGCCAGCAGAGGGTACTCGCGTTGCTCGGTATCAACAGAGTATTGCAATGTGAGCCATTAGGCACTGACGGGAGGCAGGGGGGTACTATTAGCAGGGACTTTTGTCCCTTTAGAAATGGGAATGGGAGGGAGTGATCAGAAGTGAAGGGTGCATAATGTTGCATGCTTTATGAAATAATGGCTATGGCTTTAAAACCCAAGGGGGATTTGTCAGGCTCACATTAACCTACATGATGCTATTGTGACTTTGCATGCGGAATGAGGAGAATAAAACTAAAGCCATACTCCCATTGCTCAACATATAATAAATTATTATTTAAGCACATGAAATGTAAAGCAAAACCTTAATAAATATCTATATCAACTTAACCTGGAAAGATGTGCGCGGTCGCTTAAATTGTCCACATCCCAGTTTCACCATTTACCAAGTGTGTGATCCTGAGCAAATCATTTAATCACATTGTGACATATCTGCAGCTCTGCAAGTGACTGATTCACTCCAAAGCTTATGTTAATGTATCATGGTATTCTAATGGGAAAGCCTAATGACCATAGAGTTGCTGTCATGACCCTTGCCCCTGGCCCTCACTGGCAAGTCAGCCTTCCAGTTAGGGCCAGGTCAAAGGCCTTAAAACCTCATTCAAGACTCTCTTATGCTCATAACTATCATGAAGATCAACATTAGAATGGGACTATTTACTTGGGACTATTTAACTTGGGGGCATTCAGCCAACATGGAGGCACACACATAGCTCAGTTACAAGGAACTGAGCTGTGCGGTCTAGTCTTTTAGGTGTGGCAGGCCTGGGACTACTTTACCTGGACTACTTTGGGTGTGACAGGCCTGGGACTATTTTACCTGGACTATTTTACCTGAGACTATTTAAACTACACCCAAACAGCAGAACATGCTTTGCGTTATTCTGCTGTGGGCAGCATAATACTCACCATGTCCAGTTCTTTGATGCCAGTTTACCTGAAACCAAGGACCTGCAGAGAAAGAAAGAACACTACGAAACTTTCCTGGAACAGTATCCTGTCTTCAATCCATCGCTGACTTCAGTTCCACTCACCTGAAGGTACGAATTCCATCATCCGGCACCGCGGAATACCATAACCTGGAAAGAGCAGAAAGAAAGACAGCATTAGTAAGCGTTTACTCACGTTTCCTCCCGAATGAAGAAAGCCACACAATTCTTACTTGGGTAGTCATCTACTGGTCAGTATCATTGCTGGGACATTACGGCGCTCGGCGAGGAACATCGCAACCTGCAAGGAGAGAAAAGTCACAGGTTAGCAATATAAAAGGCGAAACAGCGCCGCGCATCGCGCATTACTCACTGGACAGCATCGCACACACCGCAGTTTCGCCTACTGGCCCATGCTCATCTTCAAACTGCATGACAACACCAAAATACCTTTCCACACCTAAAAGGAAAGAAGCAAGACATTATTATTTGAACTAAGAGGAACATAAGAACTGCATATGAAGACTGTAGAGCAGTACACCTATGGAGTCGCAGCAGGCCTGGATTCCCACAAGGGGGCTTGCACCAGTGAAGTACGATGGTCGCTGCTCGCCCCCCACATCTACGCGCCCCGGCCACGGTGAGCAGGATGGAGAATCCACCTTTTACAATATTAAGACCCATCTTTAACCAGAGACCTTACCAAGGGACCGGGAGAGGGTTCCAGAGTTAAAAATCATCCAACCAGGGCTGGGTGGCGTCCCCGTGGATACCAGGTGAGCGTAACAGTTGCTCCACATACAACAAAAGTGCAATTTAGGTATTTTGCACCACAAAGTTATTCGCCACTTGGCTTATTTATGGCAACTTATTCTAAAGTCACTTCCATTATGCCTCCCAGTATCAAGGACTGATGATGCGCCTTGCAATGTCCTTTTCTGTGAAGTCTCTTCTGTTGGTGCAATCCATATAATAATTAGGAATTTTGCATGTATTTTGCCTCAGAGGGCTTGTACGGAGCACTAATAGATGAATTTCCTGCATCTGGAATGATCCTGCAGTTTAATTTTTGTTGTGTGTTAAAATGTCATCTTCCACTAATGTTACCAAAAAAGTAGATTAGGGCAGGGGTGGGCTCGTTGGGGGCGCCAATGAGACCAGCACCCCAGCTGGGCTTGCGCTGTCCAATTACATTATTGATGATTGCGGCCCCCCTGCCCTCACTCCAAAAGTTCGAGGGGACAAAAAGGCATGCCACAGAAGTTGGGGGGACAAAACCACCTGTCCCCTCCTATAATTACGCCCATGTCCATGCTCCACGACTCATCAAACAATTTCACCGGGACAATCCCACCAAACCGGGACCAGGGGAAACGATAACCGTGAGAGGGGCCTTGAGGGGGAGTGCTGTCATGGCCACTGGTCAAGGGCCCTTAACTTTATGCCCTGCAGGGTCTCAATGGACCCAGTCCTGGTGCCTCTGGCGCCAAACTCATTTAAAAGTGTGCTCTGCACACAGTATGCTTAGAGCATGTGCACCCAGGCCGGGCGTAGCCATACAGAAGCGTTGGAAGCACATGCAGAAGACATGGGGAGTGACAAGGTGGGGCCACAAGGCGGGGCTTAAGGGGAGTGGCTGAGGCCAGGCTATATAAGCCAGCTCCACCCGCAAGCTGGCACTTTGTGTTAGTCTGCTGGAGCAGCGTAACGCTTACCGACGCCTACAGATCCTTACCTGTTTCCAGTTCAGCAAGAGCATCTTTAGTCTCTAGAACCCATCCTGCATCTTACCTGAGATCAGCCACGCCATCGCTCGAAGTTCTGCTACCCGACTCTAACTCTGCAGCTACCGTGCGCATCTTACCTGAGGCCAGCAACGCCATCGCTAGAAGGACTGCTACCCGCTTCCAACTCTGCAGCTACCGTGCGCATCTTACCTGTCTCCGTGAATCCATCTCTTGCAGCGCCTCTGATCCTTACCTGTCCCGAACGCCCAACAACACGGGGCCCTCTTCCGGCTCAGCATCCTCACGGATCCTTCCATCTGGCAGCCTACAGGAGTTCAGAGCACCGCTCGCCATCAAGTGCCGACTAGCTGAACCTGTGGAATCAGAAAAAATACAATATTACGGCTGTTACACCAAGTAAAGGAAAATACACCGACACGGGCTTGTAAAGATCCCCAGAATCTTTATTACAAAACTGCACATTATTCAACAAAGTACAAATAACTATTTGGCCGTCAATACATCACAGAGACCACCAGCAGGGTTCAATGTGAGCAGTGAGCAGAATTTCCTAGCTGGACATCGACGTATTTATACAATTTGTAAAAATGATGTCCAGCCTCTTACAAGTTAATAATACATCGGGCTAGGGTCGCGCCAGGTTGACTTTCCTAATTTACATATTTCGTGCATGCGGTTTACTTTCGAATGCATTTACTAACACACTCCATTATTCTTTAATTTAACGTTACACTCTTTACATACTGTTTTAATACAGACCAAACAAATGTTTCACCTATTGTATTTGGATAGCTTTACTGTTCTTGTATACTTGTAGTTTAACATTGCTGATTCAAGTAATCCCCTGCTCCCGAGGTCAACAAAGGACAAGGTCTACATGACCCTAACATGTAGCCTGAAGGCAGGTTGGACATTAACTCTCCTACAGAGGTTGAAGAGGTTAAGGCAAGAACAAGAGCACACGAGACTGCCATTTTAGATTACAGGGTGACTTTGTACAAAACTCCAAAATGGCGGTTCTAACCTAAAATGGAGGCTTGATTCAAGATGGCGGCTTACATCAATTTCTAAGGTCAAGACCTTGCCGTAGAGAGTTATTCGCGTACAATTTTAAGCAACTTGGCGTAGGCCAATATACGTACAATCGTTACAATAGGAGGCATAATTTAATATTCCAGTTTGACAAACCCTCCTTTTAGCCTATGCCAAGTGCTAACACTACTTCTGATCTCCTTGCAAGTAACTCCATACGTCATCGTCCATACACCCTGAATCATTGTCTGACATATCTATTGCCATTAGGTCTGACACCACTTTCTTTCAACACATACTCTTTGGAAACCTTCTCTGGGGTGTATATTTTATGCCCTACTACACGTGTTGCTTGCGCGCAACATCCCCCTAATACTGAGCATATATAAGGGAGACACTGCTGCCTGAAAACCTGCTTTCACTTAGCTGAAAATGAACGTTTTTCTAATCTGCATTTTGCAGAAACTGCGAGCCATCCAGGTGCTTTTGCTCGCGCGAGGTCGCTTCCTGGAGGAGGCGGGACCCGGCCAGCACACGTGACTCATCACGTGACCTTACCAGCTACAAAGTACAGAGCCAACCAGCCGAGCGGCGAATACTGCTGCCTGAAAACCTGCTTTCACTTAGCTGAAAACAAACGTTTTTCTAATCTGCATTTTGCAGAAACTGCGAGCCATCCAGGTGCTTTTGCTCGCGCGAGGTCGCTTCCTGGAGGAGGCGGGACCCGGCCAGCACACGTGACTCATCACGTGACCTTACCAGCTACAAAGCACAGAGCCAACCAGCCGAGCGGCGAATACTGCTGCCTGAAAACCTGCTTTCACTTAGCTGAAAACGAACGTTTTTCTAATCTGCATTTTGCAGAAACTGCGAGCCATCCAGGTGCTTTTGCTCGCGCGAGGTCGCTTCCTGGAGGAGGCGGGAACCGGCCAGCACACGTGACTCATCACGTGACCTTACCAGCTACAAAGCACAGAGCCAACCAGCCGAGCGGCGAATACTGCTGCCTGAAAACCTGCTTTCACTTAGCTGAAAACGAACGTTTTTCTAATCTGCATTTTGCAGAAACTGCGAGCCATCCAGGTGCTTTTGCTCGCGCGAGGTCGCTTCCTGGAGGAGGCGGGACCCGGCCAGCACACGTGACTCATCACGTGACCTTACCAGCTACAAAGCACAGAGCCAACCAGCCGAGCGGCGAATACTGCTGCCTGAAAACCTGCTTTCACTTAGCTGAAAACGAACGTTTTTCTAATCTGCATTTTGCAGAAACTGCGAGCCATCCAGGTGCTTTTGCTCGCGCGAGGTCGCTTCCTGGAGGAGGCGGGACCCAGCCAGCACACGTGACTCATCACGTGACCTTACCAGCTACAAAGCACAGAGCCAACCACCCTTGCGGCGTTAAGCCCGGCGGGGTCAAGGGCGCTGGCTGTTGTGCGGCTGTTGCGCGAGTGCGCCGCATTCTAACGTCGGAACTGAGACGGAACCTGTTTAACCTAGCATCATATGAGGTGGTAGTGAGGTAAGGTCCCACACCATATGATCTAACTACTATAACACATCCAAGACCCTACGTGAAACTGCGGGATATTACTTCCTTTGATCACGTTAGGATCGCAAAACAGGTTTCGCAACAAAAAAAACACATCTTTAATCCCCGATAAGATATATTTAAGATACTATCAAGATATACAAATCCTTAGCAGCACGCGCCTATGTTCGTAGAAAGTCTCTAATCTTTTTAAGTTTTTTGAAATATTCTTTGGTATACTCTGCTTGAACTCCACTTTCACAAACAAAACACACACTACGGATTGTCTATCAACTAAACAATAAGTTGAAATGAGACTACGCAGTACAAAAGAAATGGAAGGGGTAGGGGATGGATCTTATCTAAACCAAAACGACGTAGCAAGCACACCAACTATTCAACATGCTCAGGAGAATGTAAATTTAAACACCCCATTGCAAATCCAAGCACTGGTACATGCTGAAGGAAACCATAGCACACCAGTAAAAAGTCCAACAGAGAAAAATCTACATGTTGCTATAATGCAAAATTGGAAGCGGGGATTGGAATACACCATTACAACAAAAAGGATGCAAAGTAAAATAGACAACTTTTTTGGGAAAAAGCGACATAAAAGCCATAGTGACATTGAAGGTGAATCACTCATTCTTTGGGAAGACCCAAGGAACACACAAACCCCCACGTCTAGCACAGAAATACACACGATATCAACAAATCTGGAAAAAGAAGGCCCCGTATGCCAGGAGGAGGATAAAGTGCCTTCTCCAATCCCTGAAAGCTCACATCTAACAACAATTGGAACACAACTTTTTCAGGGACAAAGGGAAACAGACACAAAAAATGAGGAGAAAGCACAAACAAATGTAAATGCAGATACACTGAAAGCCCTGAATTTTGTTCTCAATTCATTGGTCTCAGTCTTTGAGATGTCAAAAGGAGAGGTTCAATCGCAAAATGGGACATTGTTAGAAATAACAAAAGAAATTACACTCTGCGATTCCACTCTAGTGGGTTTGGGGAATGCTATCAATACAAAATTAAGCACCCAAATTCAGGCCTTAAACCTCGAGACTATAAAGCAAGGACTCGATATCGCATCCATCCAGCAATCAATGAAGGAAACAAATTAAACTGGAAAACAAAACAATAGACTGCTACAAGAGGTTCTACTAACTTTGAAAGGACATGCGTTCCCAACCCAAAAAGAAAAAACTCCACAAAAAACTCAGGAATACTCACTTGATGATTCACCACTTTCAGAATCCATAATGGAAGAATTTCTAAGACTTGCAACGGTACTAGAGGAAGACGTAGACGTTGGAAAAAATCCGCAAAAAAAAAAAGAAGGACTTGAAAATCAAAAAAGCATTCAAAAGGGACAAATGCAAGAATGGCAAGAACTAGGAGAACAAACATCAAGAGGGAGAAGAAAAAGAAGGAATTGCCTTGCAAAGAGAGAGAGATCCAAATACACACAACCAAGAGGAAAAAGGAAACAAAATAAAGGAATAAAGCATAATAGAAACAGAAAAGAGAAAGGAAACGCACAAGAACAAATGCGATCAACTAGGTACAGTGAAGAACAAGAAAGCATTCTAGAAGATCCTAAAGCCCCTTACAACGGCTCAAAAAAAAAAAAAAAATATGGAAAAGGAGAATCAGAAATGTAGGACTGAAGTTTCTGCAAAAACCAAAACGATTGAAGAAAAACAACTGGATGACATAGCCTTAATAACAAAAGCAAGTATTGGTTTGCAAACAGAGGAGGAAATAGGGCAAAAAGACAACCTAAAAAAGAAAATCACAGAGGATGAAAAGGAAATGAAACAGCAACTAAACCTGGAGAAATTACCAGCAAAAAACAACTTAGATACACAACACCAAAAAGAGACTATAACAAAAGCAGTTAAATGGGCTCCTATCTTCATTAAAAAAAACCTCCAGCCTGGAAAAAATAAAGCTGTTAACAAAAATACTGCTATAGATCAATATGACAATATAAAAATTGCCCCAATTTTCTTATCAAAGAAGCAAGTGGCCAATAAGGATCCTAGATCAAATCTTCCTAAGTCATTGGCCTCAACAAATACGATGGGAAAAAACATACCCGAAGGAAATGATATTAAAATTCAAAATGGAGAAGGAAAATTTGTTAGGCTTGACACTGTTACACATCACGAGGAAAATAAAATAGGGTCCCAATACTCCTCGGTAACATGTGGTCAACCAATCCAAAATACAACGCTGGAAAACAAAATCAGTAGGGTATGGTTGAGACTACGATCAAATCAGGGTCGCCACAAAGCTTTGAATCGGGGAGTGATCTTAGACATAATACAAAAAACTGCAAATCTTCACTCCTTCAAATCTAAAGACATCGAGAGCGTGAAATTCCCACTGTCAACTGATCCATTTTTGGTTGAACTCCTCTTGTCCTCTAAGAATGCAAAAAATTATATTCTACAAAACTCAGTTGAACTAGAATCCTACGGGCTAGAGGTCTCATGCAGCGACAGGGAAAGCAATGTTATGAGTAAACAATACAACCCAATACAATCAACCAAAGGAAAAATATCCCAAAACGAGGCGATTCCTACAAAGAAAGGAAATTCAGAAAAAGACAACACTCTTTTGCTCCTCCCAGAAATACTGACAGAAGTATTACAGAAACTGGGCCTAGGCACACAGCGTCTTTAGAAGGAACAATGTAAATATTTTTAGTTGGAATACAAGGGGCTCAAGTGTCATTAGAAGCAAAGAAACACGATCATATCTATTTAGCCAGGGAGATGTAGTTCTATTGCAAGAAACCTGGCTGGTAAACCCACTAAATATTGAAGGATACACAGTTTACTGTCTATCAGCTGCGCAAAAACCACTAGGACGTCCCTCAGGAGGACTATTGATAGCACTAAAAAATCACATTTTTAAAAATGTCACAGAAATATGGAAAAATCCCCAGGGGATCCAAGCATGTAGAGCCGAAGTAAAATTACAAGAAACTATTACAACTTGGGTCTTTGTAAATATTTACTGGAACCCTGCAACATCGAAACTAAATTGCTTCTTAGAAAACCTAGCAGCACTATTCGAACTACTAAAAACAACCTTAGTCGCTTGTAAAATCGTGATGGCAGGAGATTTTAATGCAAACTGCCTACATCCCCAAAAAGGAGGCTTAGATCGAATGTCTCAAGGGAAAATCAGTCAGGGGAAAAAGTGGCAGGAATTTATGGAAGAATGGGATCTTCACATGGTAATGTGCACACTAGAAGGCGACCAAGAACCATATACAACCTGGAGAAGAGGGAATACATCCTCTGCCATAGACTATATTTTCGTTTCAAAAACCCTACATGCTTTGCCCTCTACTCTAAAAATAAAACAGGAGTTAGGCAGTGATCACAGTAGATTGGAGCTGTCATTTGAAAATATTATAATAACGGAGGCTGAAAGAGAACTTCAGCTGCTAGAAGGTAAAAAAGGAAAACTCAGAGTTACAAAATATAAAGATGGGGGAATCAAACTAAATGAAAAACTTAAAGGGCTCCCGGAACACTTTTGGAAAACGCAATGTGACCCAGAAGGATTTACCAATTTTCTATGGACAACTCTAAGGCCCAAATATTTAACGGGAGAAACCAAACAGAAACATCTTCATGCCTTCGATGAACTCACACAAAGAAAGAAAAGAGAGCATAGAAAAGCTCTAAGAGATATAAAAAGAGCAGGATACTCATTTGGAAAAATGAAAATGGAGATAAGAAATCAAAAAGCAAATTATAAATCATGGTCAATTTCGCACAAAGCCCATCGGATGCAAACAGATGGCGAGCATATACTTAGCACCCAGAGAGAAACAGCAAGAACTTCTGGGAAATATTGAACAAATTCGAAGGGGACCAGACACAATCATTATGTAATCTAGTGTCAGAAGATAATTGGGTGAGATATCTGACAGAAACATTCAAGAGTAAAATCAATTGCGAATTCAAAAACAAAACAGATATCCACTGGCAACTAAACTTTAAGGAGGAGGATATACTCGAAATCATAGCCAACTCATCGACATCTAAAGCTTCGGGACTAAATGGCCTGACTTATCAGGCATTGAGAAATGAACCATTGTTGTGGTCAAAACTTTTATCCACTCTCTTCAAGGAAATACTAAAACAACGAACATTCCCAGCTTCTTGGAAAACGGCTCTCATAGTACCCTTTTTTAAAACTGGGGATCGAAGAATAGCAAGTAACTACAGACCAATAGCATTGCTGGACATTGAAAGTAAAATCTTCATGAAACTTCTACTGAATCACATCATGAAATGGGTTGAAGAGTCCAATATTTTATCACGCTATCAAACAGGATTCCGCAAAGGCCACTCAACATCCATTAATGGCCTGATCCTAAATATCCTAAACGAACAAAAAAGAGGGGGAAAAAAACAAATAATGTACAGAGCTTGGATAGACCTTTCCAAAGCATTTGATCAGGTAGAACGAGTACTACTTTGGGAAAAACTCCGAAAATGGGGAATGCCAGAACCACTATTATCAATTCTAGTGGAGCTATATAAAGATACCAATTTGAGAATACGGCTTGATGCAATGGGACATCTCTCAAGACTGGTTGAAGTGAATAGAGGAGTAAAACAAGGCTGCCTGGGAGCGCCCCTGTTCTTCAATCTGTTCTTGGCAGACATGGGCCTTTTTTTGGAATCATCTGCTTTGTTAAGCCCAATGTTAAATGGGAGGAAGATCTGTTGGCTTGCATATGCAGACGATATAGTTCTCCTCGACAGAACACCGGTCGGTTTACAACATCTACTTGATAAAATGAATGAATATGTGGAACTAAATAAATTGACAGTTAATCCAGCCAAATCAAACATTTTGATCTTTAAACATCCACTATCAAAAACGAAATGCAGAAACTGGAACATGGGAGGAGAACAGATAAGAACCGTTGAAACCATAAAATACCTGGGATATAACATCCATGCTCATCCAGCAATATACAAAGCAGAAAACGAAATTAGGGCAAAAGTCAAACAATTCACATCACAAATGATCAAGCTAAATTATACATTTTGCAAGTTCTCCATCCTCCCATTGGTGAAGTTCTATCTAGCCAAAGTGGTACCAGTCATCCTATATGGCTTAGAAGCAAAACCGGATCTCTGGTTTACAAACTGGGACAATTTTGAGAGCCATCTATGGAAAAAAGCTCTGGGCCTCCCAGATTGTGCCTCTTTAAAAAGTCTGAGATTTGAATTAGGTCTAAAATCACTGAACTGTATGGCAGACTGGAAGCTCATCTCATTATATCGAGAAATAATAACGAGTAAAGACTTGACAATGTATGGAGATCTAAGACACGAAGCTCTACAAAAGAGATCAACCATCCTCGCCTCATTGGAAGAGAAAACGATGGAAAGACTGGATGCAGTAGATCTAAATGAAGAGATCTTGGCCCTAAATCCACTTAAAGTAAAAAAAAGACTCGAACAATGGGACTGGATTAAAACGGTAGAAAAAGTAAGAGAAGACCCAACACAAAACATATTCTTGAAAGGAGAAAAGAAACTCGGGTGTCTCTCCCGATATCTCCTGAAGTCTCCCAATAGGAAATTGCGTTCAGACGTCCTTAGAATGAGACTGAACCTTGTCCATTGTGGTGCTGTTCTAGTGAAACGTAACCAAGGAGCCATGGCAAAAAAACTATGCTCAGTCTGTGAAAACCCTGCCAAACAAACACTAAGACACGTACTAATGGATTGTGAAGGCACGTGGCCACTACGATTTAGACTTTTTAGAGATCTCGTGCGGAGGGAGGAAGACATAGTTACAGACTTCCTCTGGGATAGAATTATCTCAGGCACCAACGCTGCATTGATGTTTGCAGCAACCCAGGTCATAATAGAAAGTGGCCTGACAATCTAATATAAAGTAAAGTAGAAGTATTTGTAAATTTGGAACCAGCAAAAATTAGGAACATTTGGCAGGGTTGGTGGATATCAATGAAATACACATGCAAATTTTATAATTTTATTATTTTGTAAAGGCTTGTGCCAAAACAAATAAAAAAAAAAAAAAGATAGTTCTGTCTATGCAAAGAATCTCTAGGCGACAAAGTATGCAATTGCACGGAAGAAGTGGGAATAACAGATACATTTTCAATAGGTAAAAAGTCCTCTAATGGATATGCTTCCTCCAGATACCATAACCCAAACCCAACAGTTACTAAAAATCCAGTAATTATCACAAAAAGGCAACAATACACTTTGGGGGTCCCCTTACATGCTTGATAATTGTCTCTGCTAGTCAAATGTTTATCTAAAAGTTCGGTACAAGCGGTAGCGGGTGCAGGCATTGTCGTCTTCAACCAAAAAAACACCAATTGTTCGTTTGCTGGCGACTCCAGTCGAGAGTCTTCTTAATGTCTTTCCCACAACCCTTAGCCAACAGAATCTTCCCGTACAGTCGGGCCAAAAGACAAGCCCTCAAATGATTTTCTCAATCGCACAGTCAGACGATGCTGTACATTTACTTCCTTGGGCGCAAATTATATTTTGCAGTTTCTGGTGAGGACAAAGTGTCGTCACTTCCTCCTGGAAGTGGCGAATGAACGGAAATGGGATCAGAAAAGGATTGATCCGGAAGTTCCACCGTTGGGGAGTGCGGAGACAAGATGGCCGTTTTGTCCGGCCTTGCGGATTCTGAAGCGGTCTCCGATTCTCCCTTGTTGGTTGTTGCTGTTTCAGGTACACTAGTTACAACAGTGGAAAGGGATTCTGTGTCTTCTGTATCATATGGCACGGGCTGTGGGATCCGTTTGGTGTGCGTCACATGAATCCAGTTCTTACGACCCGCTACCCGCACAGCAGTCTGGGTGACTAGCAGGACTTGGTAGGGACCCCTCCACCGAGGTGCAAGGCAAGACGACCTCTCAAAAACTTTCGTGAGGATCCAGTCCCCCAGTCGTAGACTGTGACCAGGACCCTCGTAGCGCACAGGTAATGCCTCTCGCACCTGGTGATAAATTGAAAACAGATTTTTAGTCAACTGGTTACTGTAATCTGAAAGAAGCACATTTTCTATGTCCCGCAATGAGCAACTTTTTGGCATACCCCAATTATTAGCAGGTCTCCCCATTACCACCTCAAAGGGAGAGAGCCCAGTCTTAGTTTGAGGGGTTGTTCTCATCGATAGCAACATGATCGGTAAGGCGTCCAGCCATTTTAGCTTGGTGCCAGCACACGTTTTAGCGAGTTTGTTCTTTATAATGCCGTTGTGCTTTTCCACTAATCCGGCACTTTGGGCATGTCTGGCTGAATGGAACCGCTTGTCAATCTGTAATCCTTTGCAAATTTGTAGGATTACAGTGGCAATAAAGTGTGGCCCATTATCTGACCAGATGACTCTCGGCAGCCCGAACCTAGGAAAAAACTCTTTCAACAGAGTTTTTGCTGTGGTTATGGCTGTTGCATCTCTAACCGGGAAGTCCTAGACCCATTTACTAAAGGCACAAATGACAACCAACACATATTTCAGATTGTTACAACGTTCCATTTCAATAAAATCACAATGAATAACCTCAAACGGAACAGAAGGTGGAGCGAAACTTCCTCTAGGAGTCGAGGTACCTTTTCCTACATTGTGCTGCAAGCAGAACATGCAGCTTTGGACAAAACGCTCCGCAGTTTTTAAAATCTTATCATTGGCCCATACACTGTGTAGCATTTTAGTCAATTTTCGCGCACAAACATGTGTCGGACCATGAGCCATAATAACCATCATTGTAATGTAGGCGTCAGGGAGTAACCATTTCCCTTCAATATTGTCTACCCAACACCCATCGTCATCCAATCTCCCTGAACCCTCGATCCATCTCTTAGTTTCCTCTATGGTAGCATCTGCTTGAATATGTTTTACAGCATCGATACTTTCACCCAAAGTGCAAACGTTTACAATTTCTTTTACAGCATACATTTCTGAACTGAAATCAGTGGCAGTTTGTTTAGCTATCTGATCGGCGAAAGCATTCCCTTTTCCTACATTATCTGTAACCTTTCGATGTGCTGAACATTTTATGATAGCTAACTGAACAGGGAGTGCGAGTGCTGAAAGTAATCGCACTATTAAAGTGCCGTGCTGGATTTTCGTTCTGTGCGAGGTCAAGAAACCTTGTTCTTTTCAAAGTCTACCGAAATTGTGGGCCACCCCAAAAGCATATTGACTATCGGTATATATATTCACTGTAAGCCCTTCAGAAAGTTCACAAGCTCGAGTTAACGCTATAATTTCTGCGGCCTGCGCAGAGTTATGCATAATTCTTTTAGTTTCCACAACCGTGCTTAAAGTAGTAACAGCATAAGCAGCCGTGGATGTACCGTCTGGAAGTTTAAAACAAGAGCCATCACAAAATAGCTCTCTTGTGGGCTATTCAAAGGTGTGTCTTTCAGATCAATTCTGCCTTTAGTCTCCTGTTCTGTCATATAAAGGCAATCGTGTGACGTATCGTCACCATCAACAGTATCTTGCGAGACAGGTAAAAGATCAGCCGGATTTAATAGACAACACCTCTGAATTTGAATGTGGGGGGCAAACAAGATTAGTTCATATCTTGTCAATCGTGCAGAAGTGAGGTGTTGCGTTTGAGTTCTATTCAATAAAATATCTACAGAGTGAGGTACCATTAGGGTTAACGCATGAACCAGGACCATTCCCTCACTCTGTTTTACAGACGCAGCAGCAGCAGCAACAGCGTGCAAACATCTTGGCAAAGCGCATGCTACAGGTTCAAGGGTGGAGGAATAGTAACTGCACGGCCTATTCTTCCCTCCATGCTCCTGCGTTAATACAGCCAAAGCACATCCATCACGTTCATGCACAAACCATACAAAGGCCTTGTCATAATTCGGAGTTCCTAAAGCTGGCGCTGAACACAGCGCGGATTTGAGCAAATCAAATGCTGTCTGTTGTTCCAAAGTCCATGGCAATAGCAAAGAAATGCCCTTCTTTGTCAAAGCCAGCATTGGTTTAATTGTTAACGAAAAGTTAGGGATCCACAATCTACAATAAGAAGCCATACCTATCAGGGCTCTAACTTCCTTTTGTGTATTTGGGACAGACATGCCAGAAATAGTCTTTATTCGTTCAGGTGTCAACCATCTTCCCTCCTTTGACAGGAAGTAGCCTAAATAGGCGACCTCCTGACAACAATACTGGAATTTTTTAAGTGAAGCTTTGTGGCCATGTTTCGCTAGATGACAAAGCAACAACATGGTGCCTTCTTTACAGGCGCTCTCAGAATCAGCAGCCAAGAGGAGGTCATCTACATACTGTAGTAATGTGCAAGTAGTAGGCAACTCGAGAGTATTGAGCTGCTCTTTCAATGCCCTACTATAAATACTTGGACTCTCAGTGTACCCTTGGGTTCACGGGTAAGGGGCCGATTCATGGAACAAACGTGCGCCGAAAATCTTTGCGCAAGCGGAAAGAAACAGGTGCACGCGCATGCGTGCGATTCATTGAAGTCCCTGCCCGTGTACACCTCGGGATGTGCGCCAAACCCGTGCATGGCGCACAAGTCACTGCAACATCCCGAAAGGCGTGCGCGACGCGCACAGTGAAAGCGCACAACCTCGGCGCATACACCAGAAAGTGGGCGGGACACGGGGCGTAACGCACGGAATGGGGAACAACGCGCGAAAATAAGGGCGTAACTGGGGATGTACTGCAGGGAAGCAGACGGAACGCCCACACGCACTCGAACCACACGCATTCATGGAATCGAATAGGGCAAAGCCACGCACAGCCAAAGACACGCACAAGCTGAAACACGTCCGCCACACGAAGGCAGGCGGTAGAGTCCCAGCGCATCACAAAAGTGGCAACATACAGCAATTGGGCCTGTGCGAGCGGGGTACGTGTATTTCGGGGGCGCGCGGGAAGTTGCACAACCTCGGCGCATACACCAGAAAGTGGGCGGGACACGGGGCGTAACGCACGGAATGGGGAACAACGCGCGAAAATAAGGGCGTAACTGGGGATGTACTGCAGGGAAGCAGACGGAACGCCCACACGCACTCGAACCACACGCATTCATGGAATCGAATAGGGCAAAGCCACGCACAGCCAAAGACACGCACAAGCTGAAACACGTCCGCCACACGAAGGCAGGCGGTAGAGTCCCAGCGCATCACAAAAGTGGCAACATACAGCAATTGGGCCTGTGCGAGCGGGGTACGTGTATTTCGGGGGCGCGCGGGAAGTTACACACGCGATTGAGCGGGGTACGTGTATTTCGGGGGTGCACGGGAAGTTACACACGCGATTGAGCGGGGTACGTGTATTTCGGGGGCGCGCGGCAAGTTACACATGCGATTGAGCGGGGTACGTGTATTTTGGGGGTGCGCGGGAATTTTCACACGCGATTGGGCCCGTGCGAGCAGGGTACGCGTATCTCAGGGGTGCGCGGGAAGTGCCACACGCGATTTCAGCAGGGTACGTGTATTTCAGGGGTGCGCGGTAATTTCCACACGCGATTGGGGGTACGCATATCTCGGGGGTGCACGGGAAGTGCCACACGCGATTTCAGCAGGTTACGTGTATTTCAGGGGTGCGCTGGAAATTCCACACGCGATTTCATCATGGTACATGTATTTTGCGGTGCGGGGGAATTTTCACACGCGACATCAGCAGGGCACGTGTATTTCAGGGGTGCGCGGGAAGTTCCACACGAGATCTCATTAGGGTACGTGTATTCCGTGGTGTGGGGGAAGTTTCACACGCGACATCAGCAGGGTACGTGTATTCCAGGGGTGCGCGGGAAGTTCCACACGCGATTCCATCAGGGTAGGTGTATTTCAGGGGTGCGCGGGGAGCACCACATGTGAATTGCACGTGTGGGTCCTCCCAGGTATTCCCTCTACACCCTCCACGGCCCCTGCAGGTGGCTCACACCACAGGGGCCTACCCTGTACATGTCCTGCAGGCACACCATCCACCATGGCCATGACCCCCAGCAAACCCACATGTCAACTTGCACTACTGCCCACCAACGCATGTCCCCCTGCACCCCCAGTCACCAGGGGCAACCTCCACCAGGCCCCCACCCATGTCTCCCAGCACCCCCATCCCCCAGCAGTGCAGGGGCACCCACCACCAGGCCCCCACCCATGTCTCCCAGCACCCCAACCCCACAGCCACCAGGGGCACCCACCACCAGGCCCCACCCATGTCTCCCAGCACCCCCACCCCCCAGCAGTGCAGAGGCAGCCTCCACCAGGCCCCCACCCATGTCCAACTCATGTCTCCCACCCCCCCCACCCCCCAGCACTGTGGGGCACCTGCCAGCAGGCCCCCACCCATGTCCAACTCATGTTCCCCACCACCCCCACCCCCCAGCACTGTGGGGCACCTGCCAGCAGGCCCCCACCCATGTCCAACTCATGTTCCCCACCACCCCCACCCCCCAGCACTGTGGGGTACCTGCCAGCAGGCCCCCACCCATGTCCACCTCATGTTCCCCACCACCCCCACTCCCCAGCACTGTGGGGCACTTGCCAGCAGGCCCCCACCCATGTCCAACTCATGTTCCCCACCACCCCCACCCCCCAGCACTGTGGGGCACCTGCCAGAAGGCCCCCACCCATGTCCAACTCATGTTCCCCACAACCCCCACCCCCCAGCAGTGCAGGGGCACCCACCACCAGGCCCCCACCCATGTCTCCCACCACCCCCACCCCCCAGTCACCAGGGGGAGCCTCCACCAGGCCCCCACCCATGTCTCCCACCACCCCCACCGCCAGCCACCAGGGGCAGCCTCCACAAGGCCCCCACCCATGTCTCCCAGCACCCACACCCCCCAGCCACCAGGGGCAGCCTCCACCAGGCCCCCACCCATGTCTCCCACCACCCCCACCCCCCAGTCACCAGGGGCAGCCTCCACCAGGCCCCCACCCATGTCTCCCAGCACCCCCACCCCCAGCACTGTGGGGCACCCTCCACCAGGCCCCCACCCATGTCTCATACCACCCCCACCCCCCAGCAGTGCAGGGGCACCCACCACCAGGCCCCCACCCATGTCTCCCAGCACCCCCAGCCCCCAGCAGTGCAGGGGCAGCCTCCACCAGGCCCCCACCCATGTCCAAATCATGTCTCCCACCCCCCCCACCCCCCAGCACCGTGGGGCACCTGCCAGCAGGCCCCCACCCATGTCCAACTAATGTTCCCCACCACCCCCACCCCCCAGCACTGTGGGGCACCTGTCAGCAGGCCCCCACCCATGTCCAACTCATGTCTCCCACCACCCCCACCCCCCAGCACTGTGGGGCACCTGCCAGCAGGCCCCCACCCATGTCCAACTCATGTTCCCCACCACCCCCACCCCCCAGCACTGTGGGGCACCTGCCAGCAGGCCCCCACCCATGTCCAACTCATGTTCCCCACCACCCCCACCCCCCAGCACTGTGGGGTACCTGCCAGCAGGCCCCCACCCATGTCCAACTCATGTTCCCCACCACCCCCACCCCCCAGCACTATGGGGCACCTGTCAGCAGGCCCCCACCCATGTCCAACTCATGTTCCCCACCACCCCCACCCCTCAGCACTGTGGGGCACCTGCCAGCAGGCCCCCACCCATGTCCAACTCATGTTCCCCACCACCCCCACCCCCCAGCAGTGCAGGGGCACCCACCACCAGGCCCCACCCATGTCTCCCAGCACCCACCCCCCAGCCACCTGGGGCACCCACCACCAGGCCCCCACCCATGTCTCCCACCACCCCCACCCCCCCAGTCACCAGGGGCAGCCTCCACCAGGCCCCCACTCATGTCTCCCACCACCCCCACCCCCCAGCCACCAGGGGCAGCCTCCACCAGGCCCCCACCCATGTCTCCCAGCACCCACACCCCCCAGCTACCAGGGGCAGCCTCCACCAGGCCCCCACCCATGTCTCCCACCACCCCCACCCCCCAGTCACCAGGGGCAGCCTCCACCAGGCCCCCACCCATGTCTCCCAGCACCCCCACCCCCAGCACTGTGGGGCACCCTCCACCAGGCCCCCACCCATGTCTCCTACCACCCCCACCCCCCAGCAGTGCAGGGGCACCCACCACCAGGCCCCCACCCATGTCTCCCAGCACCCCCACCCCCCAGCAGTGCAGGGGCAGCCTCCACCAGGCCCCCACCCATGTCCAACTCATGTCTCCCACCACCCCCACCCCCCAGCACTGTGGGGCACCTGCCAGCAGGCCCCCACCCATGTCCAACTCATGTTCCCCACCACCCCCACCCCCCAGCACTGTGGGGCACCTGCCAGCAGGCCCTCACCCATGTCCAACTCATGTTCCCCACCCCCCCACCCCCCAGCACTGTGGGGCACCTGCCAGCAGGCCCCCACCCATGTCCAACTCATGTTCCCCACCACCCCCACCCCCCAGCACTGTGGGGCACCTGCCAGCAGGCCCCCACCCATGTCCAACTCATGTTCCCCACCACCCCCACCCCCCAGCACTGTGGGGCACCTGCCAGCAGGCCCCCACCCATGTCCAACTCATGTTCCCCACCGCCCCCACCCCCCAGCACTGTGGGGCACCTGCCAGAAGGCCCCCACCCATGTCCAACTCATTTTCCCCACCCCCCCCACCCCCCAGCACTTTGGGGCACCTGCCAGCAAGCCCCCACCCATGTCCAACTCATGTTCCCCACCACACCCACCCCCCAGCAGTGCAGGGGCACCCACCACCAGGCCCCCACCCATGTCTCCCAGCACCCCCACCTCCCCAGTCACCAGGGGCAGCCTCCACCAGGCCCCCACCCATGTCTCCCACCACCCCACCCCCCCAGCACTGTGGGGCACCCACCACCAGGCCCCCACCCATGTCTCCCCTCCCACCACCCCACCCCCCCAGCAGTGCAGGGGCACCTGACAGCAGGCCCCCACCCATGTCCAACTCATGTTCACCACCCCCCTCACCCCCCAGCACTGTGGGGCACCTGCCAGCAGGCCCCCACCCATGTCCAACTCATGTTCCCCACCACCCCCACCCCCCAGCACTGTGGGGCACCTGCCAGCAGGCCCCCACCCATGTCCAACTCATGTTCCCCACCACCCCCACCCCCCAGCACTGTGGGGCACCTGCCAGCAAGCCCCCACCCATGTCCAACTCATGTTCCCCACCACCCCCACCCCCAGCACTGTGGGGCACCTGCCAGCAGGCCTCCACCCATGTGCAACTCATATTCCCCAGCCAACATGTCATCACAATCTAGATCCCTGGTCCCTATGGTCAGCCTCCAAATGCAAAACATCCACCCGAGTATTGCATCCACCCACTCATAATTTGCAATTACATCACAGAACACCAACTGCAAGTTCCGAAACAAACAAATTTCCCTCACATACACCCAATGGGTGTCAATGAATCTCAAAACACATATCATGAAATGCATGAAACCAATGAGATACCACACATTGAACTTCACCAAAAAAAATATGTATTAAAGGAAACATAAATAGAATAAAAAATGAAGAAACAGAAATGTGAATGTACAAAAATTAAAAGAAGCATGTCCGTGAAAAAAAGCTAAACCAAAAATAAAATTCCAAAGTAATGTTGTCCAAAGTCAATGTCCACAAAACAAAATCCAATGGGAAATAAAAAAGAAAGCCATTGCTCCATGGTTAAAAAGTGAAAAAAAAATACAATTCAACAGTGAAATATGTACATTGGAACAAGCCAGGGTCCATTATCCCAACAAAAGAAAGGAAACCTCTCTAACTACACTAACTAATAAAATAAACTATATACAAAAATGTGGCCAATGTCCGAAAGGTCCAAATAAAATCAAAACAAAAATGAAATCTAACACTACCTACATAACTATGTACAAGGGCAGCGGGCTAGTTTCACGGCTCACTTGTGGATGTCCCGGGCCAGGGCATCATCGAACTCCTCCTCAATGTCCCGGAGGCGGTCCTCCTCCATGGCCCCGAGGGTCCGCAGGGCCGTCAACGTCTCCACCTCCAAACCCCTGCGGATTGCCTCGAGGCACTCGGCCCGCCTCAGGGCCCTCCGCATGGAGTTCTCCGCCCTGACCATTGTGAGCCGTGCCTCTTCCGCCCGCTGCCGCTCCGCATCTATGGCGTGGCCCAACCGCTGCCACACAGGAGACACTCTCTGTCCTGGGTCCTCCTGCCCTCCGGCCGATGCCTGCCCCTCCGATGTTGAAGGCCCAGAGCCTTCATGGCTCCCACCACGTTGCTGCTGCTGCTGTGCCTCTGCCCGTGCACTGCCTCCTGCTGCCTGCACATCCTCCGCTGGCTGGGGTGCAGTCGTAGATGTGGCCACCCCTGCTGGACGTCCGACTCCCGACTGTGGCAGGGATGCCTCCTCCACCAGCCTGGCCGCACCGTCAGAGGCAGCTCCACAGGGCACCCAGGTGACTGATGGGTGGGAAGATGGCACAGAGGACGACTGGCGCGTAGGTGGTCCAGTTGAGGAGGGGTTCGTAGCAAGCCCCATCAGACGGAGGAATCCGGCCTGGGTGACCTGTCCCAGCAGGCTGACATGGTCAACGAGCCATTCAAGATGACGTGCAGTCTCTTCATGAAATGACTGCAGGTCACCTCGCATGGCCCGTTGACGCAACGCCACACCAGCCAGGACAGGCTCAACCCGGACCTAAATAGCCACGTCCGCAGGCAGAGGAAGGCCAGTTGACGTGAGCTCATCCCCTGCCTGAAAACGGGTCTGGACGTAGGCATCCCTGCTGGTGCAAGATGATGCAGGGACAGGATTGCACACAGGCACCTCCGCGGCAGCCTGTGCTGCCTCCTGTCCCTGGTCCTGCACTGCACCACTAGCACCAGTGGGATCCCCACCTCCAGACCCCGTCTCTGGTGCTTGCACGGCCTCCTCCTCCACCAAACCCCCCACCAACCTGGATGACTCCGTGCCATCTTCCCCGGTTGGGCCCTGTGGGGTCCAAGCTGCCCCTTCTGCTGCCGAGGAGTCCAACTCCAACCTCCGCCTCCTGGACCTCCCCCCGGCAGCTGCGGCCTGGGACGCGGCACCGGACTCCTCACTCCGCAACGAGATCACAACATGGGAGGGGAGCCGGGCCTTGCGTCTCCGGCTGGCGGTGGGATCCCCGCCGCTGTGCTCCACAACACCTTCTCCGCCCTCTTCATCAGTTGACGCTGCAGACAGGGAGAAACAAAACACAGGCATCAGGGCACTGTACAATGGACACATACACACATGACAGTTGTACATGAGTGGCATTGGCAAACCTCAGACATGTCATCACAATCCCCAACACACATGTCATTACAACTCGCACACATGAGCCATACCACAGCCATATCGCAACTGCCACCACCATCCATACACATACAACAGCATGAGCAGCCAAAGGTGAGCCAGACATCACATGCAACCCAGGAAGTGCACCACACATGTACACACACCACCACACTTGCATGCATGTGTACACCTCTGCCAAGTGTCGCAGTGTTCAGACGGGCATCCATGTCACATCTGCCAATCAGGCTTCCACATACCGCTGTCACATGCATCCATGTTGCATCACTGTTGCACCCTTGTCAAATACACACACATGCACATGTACACAGTGCTGATACATGCAGCCAAAAACAACATACATGCGTGACATCACGGACATGTCTACTTACATACACATTCATCCAAACATGTGTGCCCACACAACTGCATTTGGCATGCAAGCCTACACACACAAGCACCATCCATGTCTCACACATTCCAGCCCTCGCATGTGACAGCCCCACGGCCCTGTACACCCCCACCCATACTCGACCCCATACAAACAGATGTGCAACCTGCACACTACTGAATAATCACCACACGCACTGCTCACAATCAGGATGCATGTACACTCACCGCTCGACTCCAGACGGGTCTGCCTCTCAAGGACCTGGACGTGGAGCGCTGGGGATATGCGTTCCAGGACCCTTATCTGTTCTTCCGACAAGTGGCCCCGGCGCCCCTTGGCATCCGCTGCCTTCAAGAGGCGCCGGGCCATGTTCAGGGTCCTGGACCTGAAGTCCTCCCAGCGCTTCTTGACATGTTGTAAGTCGCGGACTGCCACCCCCTCCGCGTTGATGGCAGTCACGATGTCAGTCCAGATCCGAGTCCGTCCTTCCTTGTCGGCACGGGAACTTCCGAAGAGGGCATCATACTGCCGCAGGACTTGCTCCACCAGGACACCAACCTCGGTGGCACTGAAGCTGGTGCCCCTCTGCCTCTCTGGCCGGGGGTTGTCAGTGGTCCCAGATGGTGTTTGCCCCGACATGACAACCCCAGAGGCAGGAGTGGGTGGGCAACTGGGTCCTGGGGCTGGGCTGTGGAGCGATGGAATCCCAGTCGGGAGTCTTCGGTTCCAGCAGGGGTGGTCACAGCAACAGCACCCCTGGCTGATGTGCAGGCAGCAAATGGCAGGGCACATGGGCAGCAGGCAGTCAGGCAGCAGCAGATGGCAGGTGGGAGCGTGCTCGGGGCTCTGGGGGGCAGTAGTTCGGCCTTCTGGGCAGGAGCGTGGTCTTCCGTGTGCTTACGTGTGGCCAGCTTGATACAGAGTGATTTGGCACGTGAAAAATCTGCACGTCAGCGTGTAATTCGAGGAAAGGCCCTTAGCGCGTAAGCGCGTCTGCACGCATACGCATTTTCATTGGACAGAAGGCCCCTCAAGTGCAAGCGCCCCTGTGACGTGACGCGTACAGACGTGCATGGGCATTTCAGCGCGTGTGAAAAACTGCACGTCCGCGTGTAATACGAGGAAAGGGCCCATGCGCGTAAGCGCGCGCGGAAAACTGCACGTCCGCGTGTAATACGAGGAAAGGCCCTTAGCGTGTATGCACGGCAGCACGCATATGCGATTTCATTGGACCAAAGGCCCTTAGCGCGTGAGCGCGTCTGTGACGTGACGCGCACGGGTGTTTCCCTCATTGCACGTGATGACAGAACACACGTGGATTTCCACCAATCGCGTGTGAAAGTTCCCGGCACCCCGGAACACACATACCCAGGCTTATCGCGTGTGGAACTTCCCGCGCACCCCGAAACACACGTACCCAGGCCAATCGCGTGTACGCTCACTCCCCTCCGATCACACGCGATGACACTCGGACCTACAGTCTTACCATGTATCCGAATAATGGAAACCCGCGCACGGCAAAAGACGTGCACAGGCGTCAACGCGTCCGCCCACACGAAGGCAGGCGGAGGCGTCCCCGCGCACAGCATAAGAGTGCGCGCAAACAACAAACGCGTATATACAGCTACAATGAATGCCCCATTTGTCGCTGCACTGATCGTGGGACACCGCAGGAGGAGGAGAATAGCCAGGGCACGCATTTTCGCACCACGGACAAGCCTTTTTGGGATGCCTGACGACCAGGTCTACGGCAGGTATAGGTTTCCACCCCATATCATCCTAGACCTGGTCAGGGAGTGGGAAGATGACCTCACATCTCCCACCCTTTGCTCCCAAGCATTGAGCCCCTTGGAGAAGCTGCTCAATGTCCTGCATTTTTTGGCCACTGGGTCATTTCAGCGGACCACTACCACAGTGGGGGGGGTCTCACAGGCCACGAAGTCACGCTGCCTACACCAGGTACTGGCAATCATGACAGCGCGCCCCTCAGTCCGCAGGCACATATACATGCCCAGAACACCCGCAGAAAGGCAGGCCATTGTCCTGGATTTTTTCAGGGTGGCACACTTCCCCAAAGTGCTCGGTGCCATAGATTGCACCCATGTGGCCCTACGTCCACCTAGGGCCATTGAGCACATCAACCGAAACCGCAAGCACTGGCATTCCATCAATGTACAGGTGGTATGTGATGCAAAGGGAATCATCACCTCTGTCTATGCAAACTACCCTGGCTCCACCCATGACAGTTTCATATACAGAATGTCCGCCCTGAGCCGGGCCCTGGAAGCTGGGCAACATGGCGACACATGGCTCCTAGGTCAGTACAAATGCCCTTGCACATGCATGCAAGTCACACACAGACAAATATCCAAACCCTAATAATCTCAACTATTATCACCTCCCCAGGGGACAGTGCCTACCCTCTGAGCAACCACATGATGACGCCAATCCGGAACCCCACCACACCACCCCAGGTAAGATACAACGCCGCCCATATTGCAACCAGGGACATAGTGGAGCGCACATTCCGAGTGCTCAAGTCACGTTTCCGCTCCCTTGACCGCTCTGGTGGGCAACTACTCTATGCACCACCAGTAGTGTGCAGGATCATTGTGGCAGCATGTGTCCTGCACAATGTTGCAACACGGCAGGGCGTCTCGGTGGACATGGTGGTGCCCCCACACCCCCAACCACAGGCACAGGCGCTGCCCATGGGAGGGGACAGGGCACGTGGCGAGGAAGCCCGGACCCAGCTTGTGGCCACATTTTTCACCTAAACTCCCACCCCTGCGGAGTGCACACAGGCCTGGCACATACCAGGTGACAATCGATGATGACAAAGAGACAGTCAACTGTCACAACCCTACCACCCTGAGATAGTTGCCATGGAAGTGCCACATCGTCTGCATCCCTAGCTACTTAAACACAAGCTATCCTGTGTGACCAAAAGGCACACATATGACATATGACATGATATGGGCCATACACAAGTATTCCAAGGCGCAATGAGGCAGGGAGGGGGGAACAAGGGTACACAGAGAACGGTACTACTAGGCGAGGTATCATTGAGATCGTGCAAGTGCAGGGGTAGGGGGAATGGGAAAAGTGCAAGGGGAAGGGTGGGGGGGGTGTCCAGTACAGGGGAAGTAGCCCAAAAAAATAATACATAGGTCGCCTGGTGGCAACTACAAAGGTAAGTGCAGACAAGTGCTGGGAAGGGAGGGCTGTAGGGATAGAGAGACAGTACTGCAGTGCAGGGGTTGCCAGGGAGGCAGTGCAAGTGGAGAGTGGCTGGGCCAGGGACCAAGGTCGGTGAGAGTGGCCCAGTTGCAGCTCCTGTGCAGTTCCAGTGAAGAATTCTGCAAGGGAGAGGCAGAGAGTAAGCAGAAGCAAAGAGGAAGGTCTTGAGGTGCTTCCAGAACTGGAGATGGTTCCCCTCAAGTTCAAGTCAGGCCGGAAGTCTGTTCCAGGGGGAGGGCCCTGCTGCGGAGAGAAATCTACCCCCAGCTAGTTGCTCTGAGAAGCGGATGACCCGGACATGCAAGGTGTGCATCACACACACCTGCAAAACAGGCCATGGCCATCACTGTCATGTCACTCAAACTCTCCCAAACATCAACATGACATGGCAAGCAATACGCATACACCAACGCATTAACGATAAGGTACACATTGCCATGTCCTAAATGTACAGTGGCATCGGACACTGCTGCCTGACCCGGAATCAGATGAAATGACAGACCAACAAAATCTCCCACCCAAAATAAGTCATTTCCAAATGCATTACAACAGCCGTAGACGTAACATCACAATGAATGCCTGTCTACATGCACATTATGCATCTCAAAATCAACACTGCAGCTCATGTGTGCAGTGTCCTACTCCTGCATCACACTGCTCAGCGCACAGCACAGTGAACAGCCATTGTGTGTGATGCACACCCTGAGCATCACGACAGACCACGTCAAACATCAAATTAGGCATGTACTGGATCCATAATCGGTCACAGAACATGTGCTGCCGCACACAGTGGGCACCAGAAGGCAAACAGTGTACACGTGGATATGCAAGGGTGGGAGTACATGTAGTGCATCAGAGTGCAAGTGTGTGGTTCTGCAAGGACATGCACTCCACATATGCATGTGCACTCAAGTGACCATCAGTGTTCCCTACACATCACATGTGAACATCCACCATGTGTACACACCAGCATGTCAAACCACAACTATCCCCTCGCACCTGAAAGGAAAACACAACACATGAACAGGCATTGATCAGCAGAACACAACATGTACATAGGATACCACCATTACTATGTCAGAGTTCCCATCACATTGCAGGGCAAGGCAACTATCAACAACAACCCCCCCCTCCCTCACAAATGACCATGACCCACTGAACAACTGCACCTGGGTCATGGAGCCTCCAAACCTCAATTCCACCTGGCCACAGGATCACCTTTACCCTTCGTCACCATCTCCCACCTTGTGTGTAAAAAGATGCCTGAACCCTCAGAATCCACACTCATTTCCAAAATCACAAAATCCAAGGCATAAAAACGAACCGAACACCCTCCAGTAGATGACTTGACGTAGCAGTACCTCACAAAGGCCAAGTACTACCACAATGATGCAATAACCAAGGTAGCACAGCAAAACAATGTCACGACAGGATGTGAGACATGTGTGGTACATGACATAGGATGATGCACCGTGAATGGATGTGTACTGTCACAGGTCCCCTGTACAGGCACGGGAGTGTCACGAAACAACCACCCCCACCATGTCCCGGGTGCCAGCAAGGTCAAACTCACACAGGCCCCTGAGACCCTGGTGGGGAAGGAGGTTCAGGGATATACAGTCGGGACAGGTGTTGACACACTGGATGACTGGAATGAGTGGCAGGAGAGGGGAGGAGGAATGACACATGAAACTAGGGAATGCACGAAAATGTACAACCTGCATGAACACATACACAATCCAAACAAACTTGGACATCATTGTCATGGCCTTCTGTAGTCCAGGCTCAGGAGTTGTACAAACCAACCACCCCCTCTAGGGTTTTGGCGCCTGTAAGTTCGGGGCTTACACAGGCATCCGCAACCCCAGTGGGGAAAGAGGGTCAGGGAACGTTGCTTGGATAGGCACTGGAAGCAGGAATACCGGGTAGAGGGTACAGGTTTCAAAATTGCATAGGATCACGGGTGATTAGGGAGAAAAAACATACCAAATTGAACCACACATACATCCATGCATCAGTACACTCCCCAGCAAGCCTATGCAGAGCAGTTCGTAAGAAAAACAATAAGACACTTAGCTCTGGTTTTGAGTGCTGGCCTCCTGCCTGCGCACTCTCAGGTCCGGTTACAGGAGCACTGCAATGCTACAAAGAGAGCCACAGTCAACAACCTGTACGTGCCAATTACACAAAAACACAACACAAAACATGCCCCATAGCGACAAACTACTCTACAAACAGACAATCTGTGCTCGATGCTTCGTATCTATATATAACATCACCCCTGTGACGGGTCATACACAGTCAATGCAGTAAGTCAGCCGCTGGTGGGTGCGTGGCAAATGGAACACCAATGTGTCACAATTCACACAACATGCAATGTTCCCTGGGTAAGCAGACAGACCCATATAGCAAGCCATGACTACAGAGCAAGTTGCGTACCACCATGACCGAAACAAAGTTGGCAGTGCATTTATCATGAAGTACGTGGAAAAGACATGCACTGCACCCGAGTATGTCCCTTGCTGTATGTCCCTGTGAACTGCCCCTTTCCATGTCTCGGAAGGCTACATGGTTGATACAAGTGCCTCAATGGACCTTGGTGTACTGGAGGGTATGTGCCACTGCCCCTGCATGTGTCCCAGACAACCCTACTATCAACAGCCATCAGTCCATAAACACATCTGAGCTGCATTGTGTGCTTCAACACCAATATTTGTCTAAGCTCACCCTCAGTGCTGTGACTAAGCCTGCATGTGCAACTCGCCTGGTGCAAGCTTTGCTGTGTCGTGGCCCCCCTGTGATGCTCACCTTGCCTGGAGTTCCTTGGAACATGTCAGCAGTTCTAGGATGTGGGTCTGCAATCACTGTTCCTCTGCTTGTGCACACATGTGCATGCGGGCACCAGCAAACGGGTCCAGAATTCTGTCGTCCAATGGGCCATGTCTGCTGGCAAAGGTGCTCTGGAGGCTCATCCCCCTGCAGAAAGGGCATGAAACACATGATTAATGCTTCAAAGTCATCTGTGTGTGTCTCATCAGGCATCTCATTACTTGACCATGTCAGAGAGTCACATCACGAATCACACCATCAGTCCGTCTTTCACCTCCAAAGTGTGGAACACTATCTACAGCATGAATTGCAACAAGCACGTGTACAGGAAAGATATGAAACATACTACACAATGCATAGCAATCAATGTCCACATTAATCATGACACACCCCATCTAGCAAAAGCTGAACAGTGGACAATGACACCTAAATCATCCCCACTAGGGGTGTCAACACAAGTCACACATCACCAGACATGCCACAGATATGACAGTCCAAAGCCCTTGTGTAAAATGCTGTAACACCGAACCATCCTTGCGAGCCCTTGGATAAGGGAGGCAGGAGTGGCATATGTGAGTCAAGGACCCCAAGCAGCAAACACATACACAAGACAACCATGAAGGGCCCAGCTGGAACAGACAGTGGATGCCTTCAAAAGCCACAAAGCACTGCACCGTCACATGAAAGCACAATAGACTAGCAATTTTAAACTAACTCAACTATTAACTAATTACACTAACTATGGAAAACCTACATTATCTATTTAAACTAACTATCAAACAGAAACTTAACTAACTAAACTAAAAGAAAAATCAAAAATGTCCACATACGACCCGGGGGGGAGGGGAGGCACCCAGGAGGGGGGAGGTACAGGGTGCTGCTCAACATCCACATGCGATGATGCTGAGCCAAAAAAAAAATCCTCCATGGGCTCAACGCCTGCACAGCACAACCTATGTGGGAGATAGATGGTCGTCCGAGTCTGGCTCATCCTGGAAAGGAGGACGTGGCACAGTAGCCTGGCCACGCCTAGCCGCAGCTTGCCCCTCGTCGGCAGCAAGTCTGCCGGACGGGTGAGCCTGGTTCTGTGTGGCGATGTGACGTAGTTCTGCATGCAGAACCTCACGTGATACACGTGCTTCCTCTTGCAAGGTAGCACGTGTAACACGGAGTTCCTCCTGCAAGGCCTGGCTGGACAACCGCTGCACCTCCCGGCAAGCCTGTAGCTCAGCCGAGATGGTACGCTCAAGCTGTGCAAACCTCTCCTCTGCCTGCTGCCTTTGGGACATCATAAGGACACCCAGAGTGGATCTGAGGGAAGCATACTCCTCCCTCAGGGCATCCCTGTGCGCCTCTGTGTGAGCAGCAATTGCTTGACGCAGAGACGACATTTCAGCCTGGGGTGCCCTGTCTGAGGCCGCCATGCCCAGCCTGAGCGAGCGGGCCGTGGACCGTGCCGCCTGCTGCTGGAGAAGCACCTGCCTAGCAGGGGGGAGCACAGATCGGGCCACACGCTCCATGCTCTCAGCGATGTTCTCCGTTGCTGCCCCCTGCTGTTTGGAATTGGCAGTCATGTCTTGCTCCCACTCAGTATACAGCGGTTGCGCGCGGCGACCGCGTTGTCGGGCTTGACCCCTGCGGGACCCAAGGACCGGGGGTCCTCGCTGTGTTGGCACCGCCTGCGGCTGCACGACTACATGCCCCCTTCGACGTGATGTCCCAGGCACATCAGTGACTGGTGTGGAGGGTGACCCTGCGTCCCGATCCACCACGGGCGTAGGGTCAGACTGTCTGATCCATCAGTGCAGGTGTCGCAGACAGAGGAGTGTCCACATCAGAATTACTCACCCCTGACACATGGACTTGATGCTCATCCAACTCAACATGGACGTCAGAGTCGTCATCAAGGCTGGACTCATAGGCAGTCAGAGAAAAGATGGACTGCAGCACTTGGGGGTTTTCGTGGCCTACCACCCCACGACCCCCACTAGTGCCGGGTTGATGTGGTGTTACCAACCCTGTGTCTGGCATGACAACACCATCCTCTGCCTCCATTGCGTCATCACCTGAAAAATAGAGAGAAAAAGGTCAATACACATGTCAGAAGCACACGACACACACACACACCGACAGCAAAGGCATCCGGCAGACATGTGACACACAACATATGACCTGGCATGCATGCTGGGTCTACTTTGAATAGCTTCTGTGATCAGACCTGTTGAAAGGTGGCAGTTTCCATGGAAGTGGGTCTATGCAGTGCAGAAAATGTGTACGCCACTCACTACCTACATGTACAAGCACTACATGGTGTGTGCCAGGAAATGTGAAGGCAGTGCAATGTCAAATTCAGACATCACGTGCATTGTGCATTCAATGTGTACCATGTCTAGAAGCCAAGCACCCCTCCACCCCAGTACCAAAGCAGGGGTGCCTAGCATGGTATCAAAAGGCTGACCATACACCTGTGTATTGACAGGCAGTGTTGACTGGCATCAACAGCTTAATGTGATTCAAATTACAACACTGCAAATGATGCTGGGACAGTGGGCAGGACACATGATGAAAACTCCGGAGGCCGCCCACGTGTGAAGAAGACACAAGAGTTGGACAGAGTCATTGGCCATTGAACAGGCTGAGGCCTGTGAGCCACACAGATTGTCAGGGCCTAAACATGTGTGCAACGCAGGACTGAGCCACAGTTGACATGAGGAGGCCGATGAGATGGCAGGCAATGTATGTAACCAAGGACTCATATTACAGTGATCATCCAGTCAATGACACATAGGGGCATGTGTGTAATGCACATGGAGCATGAATGGGCACTCATGTCCCTGCGGGACATCTGACCCATGCACAGTACAAGTGAGATACCCTGCATCGAGTACTAAGGCTGTACCACACGGCATATGTCTGGCAGTTTCTACGCTGGAAGTTAGCATCTACACAGGACACATGAACAAGAAACTACACATTGGCAAAATTGGAGCAGACCAGTGCAAAGGTGGAACTGGAGTGCAGAGTGGCGGAGGAGGGGCAAGGGAGCATGCCCACATGGAGTCCCGCATGCAGGCAGAGGAGACATGCATGACGGTAGCATTGCATTACTTACACATCAGAACCATGTACACGTCACATGTAGCAGCAATCATGCACAACACATCCCACAAGTGAAACACACACGTCCTCAACAAACACGCATCAACACTCACTGGACTGGGCATCAAAGTCCAGCATCTCTCCCACTCCTTCGACCAATTCAGGTGGTATGAACTCCGCAACGAGAGCCTCATGCGGAGTGAGTACTTCCTCCTCTGGTGCAGGCCCACCGCCAGTCACCAGAGTCAAGTTGTAATTTGAGGCACGCTTGGCCTTAGTGCTGCGCTTGATGTCATTCCAACGCTTTTTGCACTCCTGCGCCGTGCGCACCTCATGGCCGAATGAACTGACATGTTCCGCAACATGCTTCCAGTGGGTGTCACGTTGGGCAGCTGTAGTCTGACTATTGGGACCCACTAGCATGTCACGGCTGTGGCCCCGCACGTAGTCCACGAAGAAGTCCAGTTCCTGCTTACAGAAAGGCTTCTTCCTCGACGTGCAGGAGGTCGTGGCTGTGTGTGGGGTCCCAGCCTGTGTTGCAGGTGCAACCTTCCTCCTCTTGGACTGTGGCGCAGACCCTGGCTGGCTAATGCCGCCCTGACCAGTATGGCCAGTGGGTTCGGTGGATTGAGCCAAGGGAGTGGCAGGTGGAGGGATGACCAAAGGCCTGACTTTGTGCCCACTAATGGACCCTGCGCAGCAACATCAGCTGTGGAAGGGTCATTGACCGCAACGGTCCTGGTTGGCAGACTCACAACCGGGGTGCTGTTGGGTGCATCTGCCCCTACACTTGCCAACACCCGGCTGTTCGGGGCAGCAGATGACATGACTGCCCCAGGGACACGTGTCTTGGTCTGAGCAGCCCGGCCTGCCCCTATGGTTTCCCCCCTGGCCTGTTGGAGATCTACCAAGGGCTCTTCAAGTGCCAACGCAGCCTGCGCTGGCAGACCCTGAGCCTGGGTGGCGGTGTCCACAGCTGCACCTGCAGCTACCACTACCCTTGGGCCTGTGGCAGTCAAAAGAACGGACTGCCGGGTCATATGGGTGCCAGTGCCAGATGCAGGAGCTGCATCCCCCGGAACCACAGGGGGTGGTGGCATGGCTGCACCGACACATGGCACAACATTGTGCTCAAGTGGCGCACCCCTGCCTCTTCCCCCTCTGTGGCTGCCCTGGACACCCTGGAGTCCCCCTACTCCCTGGTCACCACGGCCACGTCCCCGACCACGCCCGCCACGAGGAGTACGCCCAGCTGAGGCGCCCCTCACCTTTGGTGGCCTCCCAACCATGGCACAGATGTAGTAGTGCTGGCACAGATGGAGTGGTGCCAATGGGAGGTGTACACCACAATTGACCTGGGCAATTGGGGTGAAGGGGGTGGGAAGCAAGAAGTTAACAGCCCCCCTGCACCTGCAAGGCTGTATGTGACCCCGGTGATGTGGTGACGGGTCACGCAACGCTCAGGCACCCCAAAACTGCAGTAAAACCGTGCACGCAACCCTGCAGCCTACGTGCGTGGATTCAACCTCCCGCAGTACGCGGTGGCACCCAGTAACACGAATAATGCGTACACGTGGGACACTCAGGCTACTATGACATCGAAAATGGGTGTGATACACAGGGGCACCCGCAGTGGGAAAAAGAGCGTGTGCGACTCACCGTCTGACTAGCGTGATGCAGAAAAACACGCGTAGCCAATACCCCCGCCAAAAGAAGAGATACGTCCTTGATAGCTGTGAAGTTGTGATGGCGCGCGAAACAACAGGAAGCAGCAATACACGTCGGGCTCCACGAAAGGCACGTACAGCGAACTGCTGGGCCCGCTCACCTTTAACCCGTGCTGAGGGAAACGCACGCGCGCATCACGTCACTTACGCGCATGGGCCCTTTCCTCGTATTACACGCGGACGTGCAGTTTTTCACGCGCGCTTACGCGTATGGGCCCTTTCCTCATATTACACACGGACGTGCAGTTTTTCACGCGGGCTTACGCGCATGGGCCCTTTCCTCGTATTGCACGCGGACGTGCAGTTTTCCACGCGCGCTTACGCGCATGGGCCCTTTCCTCGCATTAAACGCGGACGTGCAGTTTTTCACGCGCGCTGAAATGCCCATGCACGTCTGTACGCGTCACGTCACAGGGGCGCTTGCGCTTGAGGGGCCTTCTGTCCAATGAAAATGCGTATGCGTGCAGACGCGCTTACGCGCTAAGGGCCTTTCCTCGAATTACACGCTGACGTGCAGATATTTCACGTGCCAAATCACTCCGTATCAAGCTGGCCACGCGTAAGCACACGGAAGACCACGCTCCTGCCCAGAAGGCCGAACTACTGCCCCCCAGAGCCCCGAGCACGCTCCCACCTGCCATCTGCTGCTGCCTGACTGCCTGCTGCCCACGTGCCCTGCCATTTGCTGCCTGCACATCAGCCAGGGGTGCAGTTGCTGTGACCACCCCTGCTGGAACTGAAGACTCCCGACTGGGATTCCATCACTCCACAGCCCAGCCCCAGGACCCAGTTGCCCACCCACTCCTGCCTCTGGTGTTGTCATGTCGGGGCAAACACCATCTGAGACCACTGACAACCTCCGGCCAGAGAGGCAGAGGGGCACCAGCTTCAGTGCCACCGAAGTTGGTGTCCTGGTGGAGCAAGTCCTGGGGCAGTATGATGCCCTCTTCGGAAGTTCCCGCGCCAACAAGGAAGGACGGACTCGGATCTGGACTGACATCATGACTGCCATCAACGCGGAGGGGGTGGCAGTCCGCGACTTACAACATGTCAAGAAGCGCTGGGAGGACTTCAGGTCCAGGACCCTGAACAAGGCCCGGCGCCTCTTGAAGGCAGCGGATGCCAAGGGGCGCCGGGGCCACTTGTCGGAAGAACAGATGAGGGTCCTGGAACGCATATCCCCAGCGCTCCACGTCCAGGTCCTTGAGAGGCAGCCCGTCTGGAGTCGAGCAGTGAGTGTACATGCATCCTGATTGTGAGCAGTGCGTGTGGTGATTATTCAGTAGTGTGCAGGTTGCACATCTGTTTGTATGGGGTCGAGTATGGGTGGGGGTGTACAGGGCCGTGGGGCTGTCACATGCGAGGGCTGGAATGTGTGAGACATGGATGGTGCTTGTGTGTGTAGGCTTGCATGCCAAATGCAGTTGTGTGGGCACACATGTTTGGATGAATGTGTATGTAAGTAGACATGTCCGTGATGTCACGCATGTATGTTGTTTTTGGCTGCATGTATCAGCACTGTGTACATGTGCATGTGTGTGTATTTGACAAGGGTGCAACAGTGATGCAACATGGATGCATGTGACAGCGGTATGTGGAAGCCTGAATGGCAGATGTGACATGGATGCCCGTCTGAACACTGCGACACTTGGCAGAGGTGTACACATGCACGCAAGTGTGGTGGTGTGTGTACATGTGTGGTGCACTTCCTGTGTTGTATGTGATGTCTGGCTCACCTTTGGCTGCTCATGCTGTTGTATGTGTATGGATGGTGGTGGCAGTTGCGATATGGCTGTGGTATGGCTCATGTGTGCGAGTTGTAATGACATGTGTGTTGGGGATTGTGATGACATGTCTGAGGTTTGCCAATGCCACTCATGTACAACTGTCATGTGTGTATGTGTCCATTGTACAGTGCCCTGATGCCTGTGTTTTGTGTCTCCCTGTCTGCAGCGTCAACTGATGAAGAGGGCGGAGAAGGTGCTGTGGAGTACAGCGGCGGGGATCCCACCGCCAGCCGGAGACGCAAGGCCCGGCTCCCCTCCCATGTTGTGATCTCGTCGGGGAGTGAGGAGTCCGGTGCCGCGTCCCAGGCCGCAGCAGCCGGGGGGAGGTCCAAGAGGCGGAGGTTGGAGTTGGACTCCTCGGCAGCAGGAGGGGCAGCTGGGACCCCACAGGGCCCAACAGGGGAAGATGGCACGGAGTCATCCAGGTTGGTGGGGGGTTTGGTGGAGGAGGAGGCCGTGCAAGCACCAGAGACGGGGTCTGGAGGTGGGGATCCCACTGGTGCTAGTGGTGCAGTGCAGGACCAGGGACAGGAGGCAGCACAGGCCGCCGTGGAGGTGCCTGTGTGCAATCCTGTCCCTGCATCATCTTGCACCAGCAGGGATGCCTACGTCCAGACCCGTTTTCAGGCAGGGGATGAGCTCACGTCAACTGGCCTTCCTCTGCCTGCGGACGTGGCTATCCAGGTCCGGGTTGAGCCTGTCCTGGCTGGTGTGGCGTTGCGTCAACGGGCCATGCGAGGTGACCTGCAGTCTTTTCATGAAGAGACTGCACGTCACCTCGAATGGCTCGTTGACCACGTCAGCCTGCTGGGACAGGTCACCCAGGCTGGATTCCTCCGTCTGATGGGGCTTGCTATGAACCCCTCCTCAACTGGACCCCCTACGCGCCAGTCGTCCTCTGTGCCATCTTCCCACCCATCAGTCACCTGGGTGCCCTGTGGAGCTGCCTCTGACGGTGCGGCCAGGCTGGTGGAGAAGGCATCCCTGCCACAGTCGGGAGTCGGACGTCCAGCAGGGGTGGCCACATCTACGACTGCACCCCAGCCAGCGGAGGATGTGCAGGCAGCAGGAGGCAGTGCACGGGCAGAGGCACAGCAGCAGCAGCAACGTGGTGGGAGCCATGAAGGCTCGGGGCCTTCAACATCGGAGGGGCAGGCATCGGCCGGAGGGCAGGAGGACCCAGGACAGAGAGTGTCTTCCATGTGGCAGCGGTTGGGCCACGCCATAGATGCGGAGCGGCAGCGGGCGGAAGAGGCACGGCTCACAATGGTCAGGGCGGAGAACTTATTGCGGAGGGCCCCGAGGCGGGCCGAGTGCCTCGAGGCAATCCGCAGGGGTTTGGAGGTGGAGACGTCGACGGCCCTGCGGACCCTCTGGGCCATGGAGGAGGACCGCCTCCGGGACATTGAGGAGGAATTCGATGATGCCCTGGCCCAGGACATCCACAAGTGAGCCCGCTGCCCTTGTACATAGTTATGTAGGTAGTGTTAGGTTTCATTTTTGTTTTGAATTTATTTGGACCTTTCGGACATTGGCCACATTTTTGTATATAGTTTATTTTATTAGTTAGTGTAGTTAGATAGGTTTCCTTTCTTTTGTTGGGATAATGGACCCTGGCTTGTTCCCATGTACATAGTTCACTGTTGGATTGTATTTTTTTTCACTTTTTTACCATGGAGCAATGGCTTTCTTTTTTATTTCCCATTGGATTTTGTTTTGTGTACATTGACTTTGGACAACATTACTTTGGAATTTTATTGTTGGTTTAGCTTTTTTTCACGGACATGCTTCTTTTAATTTTTGTACATTCACATTTCTGTTTCTTCATTTTTTATTCTATTTATGTTTCCTTTAATACATATTTTTTTTGGTGAACTTCAATGTGTGGTATCTCATTGGTTTCATGCATTTCATGATATGTGTTTTGAGATTCATTGACACCCATTGGGTGTATGTGAGGGAAATGTGTTTGTTTCGGAACTTGCAATTGGTGTTCTGTGATGTAATTGCAAATTATGAGTGGGTGGATGCAATACTCGGGTGGGTGTTTTGCATTTGGAAGCTGACCATAGGGACCAGGGATCTAGATTGTGATGACATGTTGGCTGGGGAACATGAGTTGCACATGGGTGGGGGCCTGCTGGTAGGTGCCCCACAGTGCTGGGGGGTGGGGGTGGTGGGGAACATGAGTTGGACATGGGTGGAGGCCTGCTGGCAGGTGCCCCACAGTGCTGGGGGGTGGGGAACATGAGTTGGACATGGGTGGGGGCCTGCTGGCAGGTGCCCCACAGTGCTTGGGGGTGGGGGTTGTGGGGAACATGAGTTGGACATGGGTGGGGGCCTGCTGTCAGGTGCCCCTGCACTGCTGGGGGGGTGGGGGTGGTGGGAGACATGGGTGGGGGCCTGGTGGTGGGTGCCCCTGGTGGCTGGGGGGTGGGGGTGCTGGGAGACATGGGTGGGGGCCTGGTGGAGGCTGCCCCTGGTGACTGGGGGGTAGTGGTGGTGGGAGACATGGGTGGGGGCCTGGTGGAGGCAGCCCCTGCACTGCTGGGGGGTGGGGGTGCTGGGAGACATGGGTGGGGGCCTGGTGGTGGGTGCCCCTGCACTGCTGGGGGGTGGGGGTGGTGGGAGACATGGGTGGGGCCTGGTGGAGGCTGCCCCTGCACTGTTGGGGGGTGGGGGTGCTGGGAGACATGGGTGGGGGCCTGGTGGAGGCTGCCCCTGGTGGCTGGTGGGTGGGGGTGGTGGGAGACATGGGTGGGGGCCTGGTGGAGGCTGCCCCTGGTGGCTGGGGGGTGGGGGTGCTGGGGAACATGAGTTGGACATGGGTGGGAGCCTGCTGGCAGGTGCCCCACAGTGCTGGGGGGTGGGGGTGCTGGGGAACATGAGTTGGACATGGGTGGGGGCCTGGTGGTGGGTGCCCCTGCACTGCTGGGGGGTGGGGGTGTTGGGAGACATGGGTGGGGGCCTGGTGGAGGCTGCCCCTGCACTGCTGGGGGGTGGGGGTGCTGGGAGACATGGGTGGGGGCCTGGTGGAGGCTGCCCCTGGTGGCTGGGGGGTGGGGGTGCTGGGAGACATGGGTAGGGGCCTGGTGGAGGCTGCCCCTGCACTGCTGGGGGGTGGGGGTGCTGGGAGACATGGGTGGGGGCCTGGTGGAGGCTGCCCCTGGTGGCTGGGGGTGGGGGTGGTGTGAGACATGGGTGGGGGCCTGGTGGAGGCTGCCCCTGGTGGCTGGGGGGTGGGGGTGGTGGGAGACATGGTTGGGGGCCTGGTGGAGGCTGCCCCTGCACTGCTGGGGGGTGGGGGTGCTGGGAGACATGGGTGGGGGCCTGGTGGAGGCTGCCCCTGGTGGCTGGGGGGTGGGGGTGCTGGGAGACATGGGTGGGGGCCTGGTGGAGGCTGCCCCTGCACTGCTGGGGGGGGTGGGAGACATGGGTGGGGGACTGGTGGTGGGTGCCCCTGCACTGCTGGGGGGTGGGGGTGGTGGGAGACATGGGTGGGGGCCTGGTGGAGGCTGCCCCTGCACTGCTGGGGGGGTGGGGGTGCTGGGAGACATAGGTGGGGGCCTGGTGGAGGCTGCCCCTGCACTGCTGGGGGGGGGTGGGGGTGGTGGGAGACATGGGTGGGGGCCTGGTGGTGGGCACCCCTGCACTGCTGGGGGGTGGGGGTGGTGGGAGACATGGGTGGGGGCCTGGTGGAGGCTGCCCCTGCACTGCTGGGGGGGGGTGGGGGTGGTGGGAGACATGGGTGGGGGCCTGGTGGTGGGCACCCCTGCACTGCTGGGGGGTGGGGGTGGTGGGAGACATGGGTGGGGGCCTGGTGGAGGCTGCCCCTGCACTGCTGGGGGTGTGGGGGTGGTGGGAGACATGGGTGGGTGCCTGGTGGTGGGTGCCCATGCACTGCTGGGGGGTGGGGTGGTGGGAAACATGGGTGGGGGCCTGGTGGAGGCTGCCCCTGCACTGCTGGGGGGTGGGGGTGGTGGGAGACATGGGTGCGGGCCTAGTGGTGGGTGCCCCGGCACTGCTGGGGGGTGGGGGTGATGGGGAACATGAGTTGGACATGGGTGGGGGCCTGCTGGCAGGTCCCCCACAGTGCTGGGCGGTGGGGGTGCTGGGGAACATGAGGTGGACATGGGTGGGGGCCTGCTGGCAGGTGCCCCACAGTGCTGGGGGGTGGGGGTGGTGGGAGACATGGGTGGGGGCCTGGTGGAGGCTGCCCCTGGTGACTGGGGGGGTGGGGGTGGTGGGAGACATGGGTGGGGGCCTGGTGGAGGCTGCCCCTGGTGGCTGGGGGGTGGGGGTGCTGGGAGACATGGGTGCGGGCCTGGTGGAGGCTGCCCCTGGTGGCTGGGGGTGCTGGGAGACATGGGTCGGAGCCTGGTGGAGGCTGCCCCTGCACGGCTGGGGGGTGGGGGTGCTGGGAGACATGGGTGGGGGCCTGGTGGAGGCTGCCCCTGGTGGCTGGCGGGTGGGGGTGGTGGGAGACATGGGTGGGGGCCTGGTGGAGGCTGCCCCTGCACTGCTGGGGGGTGGGGGTGCTGGGAGACATGGGTGGGGGCCTGGCGGAGGCTGCCCCTGGTGGCTGGGGGGTGGGGGTGCTGGGAGACATGGGTGGGGGCCTGGTGGAGGCTGCCCCTTCACTGCTGGGGGGTGGGGGGGTTGGAGACATGGGTGGGGGCCTGGTGGTGGGTGCCCCTCCACTGCTGGGGGGGTGGGGGTGGTGGGAGACATGAGTGGGGGCCTGGTGGAGGCTGCCCCTGCACTGCTGGGGGGTGGGGTTGCTGGGAGACATGGGTGGGGTCCTGGTGGAGGCTGCCCCTGGTGGCTGGGGGGTGGGGGTGCTGGGAGACATGGGTGGGGGCCTGGTGGAGGCTGCCCCTGCACTGCTGGGGGGTGGGGGTGCTGGGAGACATGGGTGGGGGCTTGGTGGAGGCTGCCCCTGGTGGCTGGGGGTTGGGGGTGGTGGGAGACATGGGTGGGGGCCTGGTGGAGGCTGCCCCTGCACTGCTGGGGGGTGGGGGTGCTAGGAGACATGGGTGGGGGCCTGGTGGAGGCTGCCCCTGGTGGCTGGGGGGTGGGGGTGCTGGGAGACATGGGTGGGGGCCTGGTGGAGGCTGCCCCTGCACTGCTGGGGGGTGGGGGTGCTGGGAGACATGGGTGGGGGCCTGGTGGAGGCTGCCCCTGGTGGCTCGGGGGTGGGGGTGGTGGGAGACATGGGTGGGGGCCTGGTGGAGGCTGCCCCTGGTGGCTGGGGGGTGGGGGTGGTGGGAGACATGGGTGGGGGCCTGGTGGAGGCTGCCCCTGGTGGCTGGGGGGTGGGGGTGGTGGGAGACATGGGTGGGGGCCTGGTGGAGGCTGCCCCTGCACTGCTGGGGGGTGGGGGTGCTGGGAGACATGGGTGGGGGCCTGGTGGAGGCTGCCCCTGGTGGCTGGGGGGTGTGGGTGCTGGGAGACATGGGTGGGGGCCTGGTGGAGGATGCCCCTGCACTGCTGCGGGGGTGGGGGGGTGGGAGACATGGGTGGGGGCCTGGTGGAGGCTGCCCCTGCACTGCTGGGGGGTGGGGGTGGTGGGAGACATGGGTGGGGGCCTGGTGGAGGCTGCCCCTGCACTGCTGGGGGGTGGGGGTGCTGGGAGACATGGGTGGGGGACTGATGGAGGCTGCCCCTGCACTGCTGGGGGGGTGGGGGTGGTGGGAGACATGGGTGGGGGCCTGGTGGTGGGTGCCCCTGCACTGCTGGGGGGTGGGGGTGGTGGGAGACATGGGTGGGGCCTGGTGGAGGCTGCCCCTGCACTGCTGGGGGCTGGGGGTGGTGGGAGACATGGGTGGGGGCCTGGCGGTGGGTGCCCCTGCACTGCCGGGTGGTGGGTGTGGTGGGGAACATGAGTTGGACATGGGTGGGAGCCTGCTGGTAGGTGCCCCACAGTGCTGGGCGGTGGGGGTGCTGGGGAACATGAGTTGGACATGGGTGGGAGCCTGCTGGCAGGTGCCCCACAGTACTGGGGGGTGGGGGTGGTGGGAGACATGGGTGGGGGACTGGATGAGGCTGCCCCTGCACTGCTGGGGGGTGGGGGTGCTGGGAGACATGGGTGCGGGCCTGGTGGAGGCTGCCCCTGGTGGCTGTGGGGTGGGGGTGGTGGGAGACATGGGTGGGGGCCTGGTGGAGGCTGCCCCTGCACTGCTGGGGGGTGGGGGTGCTGGGAGACATGGGTGGGGGCCTGGTGGAGGCTGCCCCTGGTGGCTGGGGGGTGGGGGTGCTGGGAGACATGGGTGGGGGCCTGGTGGAGGCTGCCCCTGCACTGCTGGGGGGTGGGGTTGCTGGGAGACATGTGTGGGGGCCTGGTTGAGGCTGCCCCTGGTGGCTGGGGGGTGGGGGTGGTGGGAGACATGGGTGGGGGCCTGGTGGAGGCTGCCCCTGGTGTCTGGGGGGTGGGGGTGGTGGGAGACATGGGTGGGGGCCTGGTGGAGGCTGCCCCTGCACTGCTGGGGGGTGGGGGTGCTGGGAGACATGGGTGGGGGCCTGGTGGAGGCTGCCCCTGCACTGCTGGGGGGGTGGGGGGTGGGAGACATGGGCGGGGGCCTGGTGGTGGGTGCCCCTGCACTGCTAGGGGGTGGGGGTGGTGGGAGACATGGGTGGGGGCCTGGTGGAGGCTGCCCCTGCACTGGTGGGGGGTGGGGGTGCTGGGAGACATGGGTGGGGGCCTGGTGGAGGCTGCCCCTGCACTGCTGGGGGGTGGGGGTGGTGGGAGACATGGGTGGGGGCCTGGTGGTGGGTGCCCCTGCACTGCAGGGGGGTGGGGGTGGTGGGAGACATGGGTGGGGGCCTGGTGGAGGCTGCCCCTGCACTGCTGGGGGGTGGGGGCGGTGGGAGACATGGGTGGGGGCCTGGTGGAGGCTGCCCCTGCACTGCTGGGGGGTGGGGGTGGTGGGAGACATGGGTGGGGGCCTGGTGGAGGCTGCCCCTGCACTGCTGGGTGGTGGGGGTGCTGGGATACATGGGTGGGGGCCTCGTGGAGGATGCCCCTGGTGGCTGGGGGGTGGGGGTACTGGGAGACATGGGTGGGGGCCTGGTGGAGGGTGCCCCTGGTGGCTGGGGGTGCAGGGGGACATGCGTTGGTGGGCAGTAGTGCAAGTTGACATGTGGGTTGGCTGGGGGTCATGGCCATGGTGGATGGTGTGCCTGCAGGACATGTGCAGGGTAGGCCCCTGTGGTGTGAGCCACCTGCAGGGGCCGTGGAGGGTGTAGAGGGAACACCTGGGAGGACCCACACGTGCAATTCACGTGTGGTGCTCCCCGCGCACCCCTGTAATACACGTACCCTGATGGAATCGCGTGTGGAACTTCCCGCGCACCCCTGGAATACACGTACCCTGATGGAATCACGTGTGGAACTTCCCGCGCACCCCTGGAATACACGTACCCTGCTGATGTCGCGTGTGAAACTTCCCCTGCACCACGAAATACACGTACCCTGATGAGATTGCGTGTGGAACTTCCCGCGCACCCCTGAAATACACGTGCCCTGCTGATGTCGCGTGTGAAACTTCCCCCGCACCCCAAAATACACGTACCATGATGAAATTGCGTGTGGAATTTCCCGCGCACCCCTGAAATACACGTACCCTGCTGAAATCGCGTGTGGCACTTCCCGCGCACCCCTGAGATACGCTTACCTCCAATCACGTGTGGAAATGCCCGCGCACCCCTGAAATACACGTACCCTGCTGAAATCGCGTGTGGCACTTCCCGCGCACCCCAGTGATACACATAGCCCGCTTGCCGTGCTGGTACAGGGTTAGCGCAGCCCTTTGCGCTGGATTGGGTATATTGATGGCTTTTCCCTGCGCGAGAGGCGTTCTTGGGGGCGTAACTGGCGCTGCTGCAGGGTCGCTGCGCCACTGTGCACCACGGCTGGTTTTGGTGGCTGGAATCCATGAATACGCTGTGCGCGGAAATGGATTTTAGCGCACGCGGCTGGCGCAGGGATTCGCACGCGCACACTGTGCGCCAGCCGCGTGCGCCACATGTGCGCTGAATTCTATGAATTACCCCCTAAATGTAAACAAGCGTCCACCTAGGGTAAACGCGAACAAATACCTGCTATCCTTATCTATGGGAATACTGAAAAACGTGTTTTAAGATCAACAACGCTAAAATGAGTGGCAGAAGCCGGAATCATGGTTAGTATTGTTGTAACATCAGGTACAATAGGAAATTGAGGAGCCACAATTTTGTTAATAGCACATAAATCAATTATAAAAAGAAAGGGAATCGCATTATCACCTTTTTTGTATACTGTCAAAATGGGGCTGTTACATATGCTACCCGTAATCTCCTCAATTACTCCACGATGTACAAAATCAGAAACTATACATTTCAAAGCCTGTTCGCCTTCAACTGAGATCTTATATTGCGGGATGCGAGGCAATTTTACTCCATGTTTCAAAATAATTTTAACAGGTTCAATTTGAAGAATTCCCACATCATTATCATCAATTGCCCATAAGCATTCTGGAACATTACTAAATTCTGGCGGTAAAGGTCGAGTCAAAAACTGAGAGGCGAGTGATTGCTGAGGTGAAATTGTTAACCGAACTCCGTCCGGAGAACAATGTATTACTGCATGCAATGCCTTCAACAAATTTAGCCGCAGCAAGTTCTCCCCACAGTTTGTGGTAAGTAGAAACGGACACTGTTCCGTGAAGGGACCCAGTGTTATCGGTACCGGCAAAGAGACCAGACAAACTACAGGTGTGCCTGAAAACCCTACAGAAACGTTGGACTGCCCTGACAGGAGAATATTTGGAACCCGTGAATGATCAATGGAACATTTCTGTGCTCCCGTATCTACTAAAAATAGATGCTTCCTATATCCCACCGCCATCTCAACGTAGGGGCCTTTCTGATGAACGGGAATAGGCATAGGTTCCAAATCCTGCTTCGGGCAATCCTAGCGAAACAAAATATTATCAAAAGGAAGCTCTTCAGAGAGGTACGCGGCAGAAGGGTGATCAAAAATGTTTCCATTATCCACATTTGAAACTTGCTTATCTTGTGAAGGAGGTTGCTGTGATTCTGGTGCAAACTGACCTCTGCCAGGGCCCCCTGCACCTGGGCGACCTCTGGATCGTCTACCCATGTTCACAAATTACCTTTGTTGCAAGGTCGGACATTGTGCGTGCCAGTGGCCTTCCTGCCGGCAATAGGCACACTGGTTAATGGTTACCGGAGCCAAGGGTGCACTTCCCTGTGGAATGTACTGACCTCTAAATTGATTACCCCCTCTAGGACTGCTAACAATCTGCTGTAATAAAACTTTAGATTGCAGGTCACCCTTTTTTTTCTCAAGTTTTTACTTTTCAGTATTTACACGTTTTTCATAGTACTGAGCCATATGCAGTACTTCTGATTGAGACTTCGCCTGCCAAGCGCTTTCAGAAGACATAATCTGTAAGTGGATGTCAGGCAGCAATCCACGTACAAATTTGTCGACAAACAGCCTTTTCCCTGACTCTGTGCCTAAGTCTTGTCCACTGAAATCTGAGAATTCCTTCTCGAACCGATTGAAGAAATCGGTAGCACCCTCAGACTTTCCTTGGACACAGGCCGTAAGCTTGTCCCAAATAATTATTTTTTCTGGAACCATAGTTTTCAATTTTACAATAATTCTATCAGGCAAGGTTAATATCACTTGAGGTGGTCGTTCGCCAGCTGGTCTTTCTCTATCTAACCTAACCATGTTATCCCATGTATCTTCTAACCCAGGTATGTCATCTATAGTCCTAATCTGTTTCCACAAATCAACTGGCAGGAGTACGGGAAATAATAGGTCATTGGGCCTCATTACACGGTAGGCGGTGGACCAAGGTGCTTTTAGCACCTTGGTCCATGCCGGTAAAATACCGGCACTGCCTTGGAGGAAAGGGGAATTACCGCCCTATTCCAAGGTTGGCGGGGCGGTAATTCCCCCTTCCCCCATTGCCCTTCCCCATTCCCATTTTTGCCCCATAGGGCAAATGGGAATGGGGAAGGTGCTAATTACGGTACCGCAAATTGCAGTACCATAATTAGCACCCTGGTCCCTTTGCGGGTTGGTTTTTAACGCCTGCTGAAAAGCAGACATTTAAGTACCAACCCGCAAAGGGACCTCATAGTAAGGCGGTAAGGGTTAACGGTCACCGGTACCATTACCGGTGACCGTTAACCCTTACTGTCTTCCGTGTAATGAGGCCCAATATCACTTAAGGTGAATACCGACGACTGTAAGACCGACTCTATTTCTTTATAGAATCCGGTCGGATTCTTTCTTATATCGGGAATAGATTGCTTTATGGTGTTCACTTCCTGTCTTGAAAACGGGACGTGAACAAACTGTGATACATAATGAGCGGGAATGTTCACAGCGAGTATACCCTGTGCAGCATCGGCCGCAACCTCAACCTTTGGGACAAATGTCAGAGGGACCTCTCTCATAGGCAACTGAGAAGTAGGCAGCTCCGAACGCTTACTAAGCAACAGAGACAAATCAAGCGCTAAGACAGTCGAAGAAGTATCAATCGAAAAGGCTCTCTTATAAACACACAACAATTCTGCGGGACAACACATCTTTCTTCTTACACATTCATTCTGCAGGTGCTCTACCATCACCTGTATCACTTTCATTTGCATTTCTAACGTATACTGACTATATGTGTCATATACTTCATCTGGAGTTATAGACATATCCGAAATCCATCTTATCGCATCCTTTATACAAATTCACGCTTCCTCTCCTTTTAATTCTCGGCAAGGAGAAAACCGTTTCTGTAAGTACATAATACCTAAACTACCACCATCTGCTTCCTCATTCTGTAACTCTTTCAACTCCTTCCTATACTCAAAAATCCTCTCAACATGCTCATATGCCTTCTCCGTAGTATCTCTGGACAACGTTAAGGCGTTCAAATCCCGTAACCCTTGTGGGAAACCTACATCATTTAGTCTATTCCACATTATACTCAAATGAGTCCCTAATCCTTCAATAAAAACATTTTTCTCAGGAATACTTTTTAAATTTTCGAGTGTGGAAAAAACATCGGCTTGTTCACCCTTCTCCATGCAATGTTTAGCCCAAGCAATCAATTCACTCTTTTTGTCTGGGGACACAGTATTATGAGTCACAACCCTTGGTCTCGCTCCCTGGTCTACTACAAGCGATTCAGAATCACTTGGAAGAGGAAGAGTAGGCACATTCTGAATAGCAACAGATGAAGGCAAAGGGGGAGGCAAAGGAGCGACGGCTGGAAGAAGAAAAGGAGGAACAGCAGGGAGGACTGGAGGAACTATAGGAGGTGGAACAACAACGGGAAGGGGCAAAGCGCCACGAGGAGGGACATACAGAGGTGGCACGGAGGCATCGGGCCTTCGTTCATGCAAAAGTTTATTAATCAATTCATCTGACGTATGAAAATCTTTTGAAGGGTAGATTTTCTGAATGCCTAATTGAAACGCCCTGTCCGTGTTCCTAACTGACTCCAATTGTTTATTTTGATCATATAACCGTGCCTTTTCTGACACTTGTCATATGTCTACGCATATGTTTCTCTCTACTCTTTTGGTGCTGCAAAGCTTCTGTTTTCCAACTGTGCAATGCGTCAAATTCTGCAGGTCTAGCCTTTTTCTTTACTAATACAGACTCTAAATATTCTATACGAGGGATTTCAAAACTACCATTGGTTGGCCACCGAAAATTAGAATTATGTCTGGTCTGTCTGTGCCAAATGTCATTAAATGCTATACTACCAAAGCCTTTCTTACAGTACATAGTACAATGCCGGCGACCCCTCCTGTGGTGCGGGACGGCTATCTTCCAAAGATTGTCTGTCGCTGTGGAATAATGCCCTAAAGCAGGCAGACAATTTCCCAGGCATATCAAAGTTCTGGTGTTACCTGGTTAAATAATTGTGCACGCGAGTACAATGCTCCAAATTCAAATTTTCAGGGTTAGATTAAGAATCGGGACACGATTCACCTGACCAAAGGACTGGGAGGCCCGATCGGGTTACTAAGGACAATGCTAAGGACCCACGTGTCTGGTGATTTTCGGCAAATTTACCCACCTCAAATATATGGACCCTCGTCAAGATGTCGTCTCGGCTACAGCTCACCATTCAGGGATCGGATCGTGCAGTTTCGTCGAGGAATTCGCTTCTCGTCTAGAGTGGCCGTTTCTGTTGGCACCGTCCGATCCCAGTCCGATAGCCGAGCCAACCTTCAACGAGACAAAGTCAATCTTGAGGGTCCCTATTCGGGCGCCATCTGTGGAATCAGAAAAAATACAATATTACGGCTGTTACACCAAGCAAAGGAAAATACACTGACACAAGCTTGTAAAGATTCCCAGAATCTTTATTACAAAACTGAACAGTATTCAACAAAGTACACAAATAGCTATTTGGCCGTCAATACATCACAGAGACCACCAGCAGGGTTCAATGTGAGCAGTGAGCAGAATTTCCTAGCTGGACATTAACGTATTTATACAATTTGTAAAAATGATGTCCAGCCTCTTAAAAGTTAATAATACATTGGGCTAGGGTCGCGCCAGGTTCACTTTCCTAATTTACATATTTCGTGCATGAGGTTTACTTTTGAATGCATTTACTAACACACTCCATTATTCATTAATTTAACGTTACACTCTTTACATACCGTTTTAATACAGACCAAACAAATGTTTCACATATCGTATTTGGATAGCTTTACTGTTCTTGTATACTTGTAGTTTAACATTGCTGATTCAAGTAATCCCCTGCTCCCGAGGTCAACAAAGGACAAGGTCTACATGACCCTAACATATAGCCTGAAGGCAGGTTGGACATTAACTCTCCTACAGAGGTTGAAGAGGTTAAGGAAAGAACAAGAGCACACGAGACGGCCATTTTAGATTACAGGGTGACTTTGTACAAAACCCCAAAATGGCGGTTCTAACCTAAAATGGAGGCTTGATTCAAGATGGCGGCTTACATCAATTTCTAAGGTCAAGACCTTGCCGTAGAGAATTATTTGCGTACAATTTTAAGCAACGTGGCGTAGTCCAATATACGTACAATCGTTACAATAGGAGGCATAATTTATTTATTCCAGTTTGACAAACCTGCAAAGGAGACAGAAAGAACAAGCTTAGCAGTTGCATAAACTTTCAACGCTTGGCCGCGCAACTCGCAAACTAAGCGCATCATCCGGAAACCCAACTTACCTCTTGTAGGTTCTCTGGATTGGCTGCGTTTTGAACTCGCTTCCATCACCGCATACTCGCAGGCCTTCTTCATACCTAAAAGGGAAGGAAAGGACAATATAAAGTTACGGACAATAACCATTGGGGAAAATCACCATAAAGGATACGGACAATCCTCATTGTTATAAAACACATACCTTCAAGGTGGGATTGGTTGCAGCCGGTCTGGGCCACCAAGCATAAGGACCAGAGATACAACTTGGTCTATCAACGGCGCCACTGCTGAGAGAAAGCAGGACAGAGAGCTCATCCTTACAATACAACAGGTGAGGTCGTATGGGAAAACGCATGGTCATCCCATTTTGGCACAAAGGGTTCGAGGGGGATCGCTATTCCACCGCAGCACAGCATTCTCATTGCCTCTTACCTTCTCCCAGGGTATAACCAGCAACCCGAGCAGTCTACACTACCGCAGTCAAGGGAAGAGCCCGAACCAGAGGAGTCCAGTGCAGGGAGGGCTCCAACCATGCCTCAACGCCCCCGCAGAGATCAGGTGAGCGTAACACAAGCCTAGCAAGATGTGCACAATTCAATGAAACAATGTTGAAAAAAGAATTGCAACCAATAGTGCTAATTTACTCCACAGACAAACTGGATGTGCACGGTATGACAGTGCCCATGTGCCAACAAGTCACAACACGACTAAATAGCTTAGAAAACTCTATCTCCAAGACGACTGGTTTGGAGAAAATGTTAACATTGTATTTTAACTGCAAAGTAATGCTAAAGCGTAACCTTGACGAGGAGCAAGGTTTATTTAATGGAGCACTTGGTACAGTTTTTGGCTTCCAGACATACCCACGTGAAAACAGCATTCAGTCTGTCAACATCCAGTTTGACAAACCTTCAGAAGTTAAAAGGATAGGACACTCAACAGCCTGATTCCTTCTTTTCAAAGACATTCTATGTACGCACAGAACAGTTTTCTCCGTATTTTGCATATGCAGTCACTATTTTTAAATTGCAAGATCTAACCCTAGATCAAGCATTGATTGACATTGGCAGCAAAGTATTTAAAGAAGGCATGAGTTATGTAGCACTGTCACGTCTATGTACACTTGAAGGAATATTTCTAGCCAATTTTGATGCAAGCAAAGTCAAGGCTGACATTCCTTGCATCGTAGAGTATAACAGACTACGTGCACTCTACACACCCCATTTCAAAATGCACCCTGTTCCTCAAAAAGGAAAACTTGGTAAAAGAAAACTAGTGCAAACCCAATTTATAAGTGATCTCCCAACAGTACCACCTAAGAAACTGAAAGCAGCTGCTACTCCATCAATTAGCACAACCACAGAAGGATGTAGTGAAAAGGCAAATGCGTATCCAACTGCACAAACAAAGAGAAGTACCTCTTTAAAAAAAGCAAGCAGACTTCCATAACATGGCTCAGACACAGAATGTTTCGGGAGGATAGCTCAGCGGCAACATGCTCGCCTTGGAAGCAAGACAACACGGAGCAACACAGGTTCATTCCGCACTTAGAAACCTCTGGGTATTAAGTGTGTTATAAATAACCTATCCTATCCTAACTGTCTGGTCCATTCAAATTTTCCAACACAACTGGTGTAAATTGCTATGCAAATGTAGCAATCAATGTTCTATTCCAATTGCCACCAATTGTCGAAAACATTTACTTAAACAATGCAGGCCAGTTGTGTTTGCAAATGCTACTCCTTCATAGAAATGCAACAAACAATCTTGACAACAGGTACAGTGTCTCAGGAATAAGGCAGGAATTGGACTACTGTCCAGGAATGGTGAGATTCATTATAAACACACAAGAAAATCCACATGAATTTCTAATGTACTTACTGCAAGTACTGGAAAGCAAAAACATACCTATAAATGGAATCTTCCACATTTCATACATGTGGAAACATACATGCAGTCTCTGCAGCCATGTGGCACAGAAACAAGTCCCTAATGAGCGGTTTGTGTATTTATCTATACCTAACTGTGAATCCATTCCATTTCAGCAGCTGGTACAAAATGCAAATCACGGCATATTATTTAGTACTTGCAATTCAGACAATCGTTCCACCTTACAGATAAACTTGCTTAGCCAATACGTAATAGTAATGCTTTTACGATACAATGCAGATGGTACCAAAAACACCTGCAAGCTTGCTAGTTTCACACACGGGCTAGTATCACTTGGCAAGAAAACCTTCACAACAGTAAGCATAATCTACCACATGAGTGCCACAACCACTGCAGTTCAATATAATGCATAGATTAAAAAGAAATGTGGGGGGTTTGAATGCAATGAAACTGTAACGCTTACCTCTGGGGCCCTGCAGGAGTGCCTGGTCTGGTCTGTCGGCGAACTCTGGTCCGGTCTGTCGGCGATTGCCAGCCCTTGCCGCTGCCCAAAAGACTCCCTCCACTCTGCTCACTGCAGGTTTAGTCACCCAGTGGTCAAAGAGTTGGGAGTGGTCTGGATGAATAAGGTTCTGGGGCGCACTATGTTGCCAAGTCTCTTGGGAACCTCTGGGTATGTTGTAGAAAAAAGTCAATCCCAGTCCCTTCACTAGGTCATGGCGGCTCTACAGTCCCCACCCAGTTTCTTCTCTGGGTTACGGTGGCCCAGACCCACTGCGGCGCACCAGTCTGTCTTAAGATTGTCTTTATTCGTAGACACCATAGTGTTTCTTTATGTAAGCACCAGAGTGTCTCTTTATGTGTGTGCACCACTCCACTCTGGTAATGTCTCCTTGGCCCAGCAGTGGCATGAGAGTGGACTGCCCGCATGCCTTTAGTTCAGCTGTTGGATGTCTAATTCCCTTTCTCATGTTCTTTTTTCAGGTCTATTCATCCTGTGGATTGGAGGCCTGCAGCTGTGTACAGATAGCCGCAGGACCCGCTGCGTGGAGAAATGAGTTGAAGTAAGTAGTACGATGGTGGGGGGTATGTGAGGCGTGGACAGTTCGTGGCTTATCCCCGTGTTCTTTTGTTGTTGCAGGAGCAGCGGGTGTACCTGGACGCAGATGCACGGAAGAAGTCCTGTGGGCGAAGCCGACGAGAGATGCAGATCCAGTTACAGGGAAGTCACCGTGAGTATCAGGTAAGTCTATGGAGGCACTGGGTGGATTCTTGACACGTAATGCAGCGCTGGATTCGGGTACGCTGGATACTAGCAGGGAACGCCGGGTCCGTGACAGGCAAGCGTCACGCTGGATCCCAGCTGGAGAAAACGCTAATTGCTGGGGGGTGGCGCAGGGTGGGGTTTATATAGCCCTGGGCCCACCCAGCACCACTAGACCACCATGGATGCTTGTACTGTAGGCCCTCTAGGGGCCATGTTGGATCCTACTGAATGATCTGACCCGGGGGCCATTTTGGAAGGGGCAACCGCCTAAAAGTACTGGCAGTAGCCTGTCCATGCGCCATGTAGCCATCCTCCCAGACCAGAGGCCCCCAATGCTACCAACTGGGGTTTTGGGGGTTTTTGGGGTCATGACAGAAACTTCCATCACTCGGAAACAGAGATTACCAGCACATTTTTGCAAATGCATACTTAATATTCTTGAAACCAAAATGTACTCACTGATCTACAAAAGTAGCATAGCCTACTGCCCAACACACACCAACAGATATGTAACTGCAAGCGAAAAATTACCTTCTGCCCTGTGAAACTGGAACAACTTACCATACAACTGGTCCATGAGTACATCAGTTAAGCTGCTATACCTAGCTATACCTAGCACTTGACACCTGATGTCTGCACTTACCCTTGCACTTGGCACCAGCTGGCCGCACTTTTATTTATCATTTATTGTCTTTATTTATTTTACTGTTATCCTATGTACTGCACAGCCCCCTCTCCTTTCCCCCTGCACCTTTCCGCTTCCCCCTCACCTGCACTTGCGCAATCTCAATCTCTGTCTTCCCTCTGTTTCCCCTCCCTTGCCTCGTCGCACCTTGAAACACTTGTGTATAGGCGCGCTATAAATGCCATATCATATCATATCATAAAGTTTTTTCCCCAATGAGCCAATGATTATAGTCACAGAAACAACAACTGTGGAAAACAAACATTAATATTGTTTCACCCCATAGTACTTAAAAAGAAAAGTACTGAGTATGAGGGTCTACAAACTGTCCTCAATGACCTGTAAAACAACCAACTGTTAGAATAAGGCAACAGCTGTCTAACTATGCCCATGCCTCTGCAATAAATACGCAACTGCATGTAACTACACCCATAATAAATACTGCAATGGCACTTGGCAATAGTGGAAAATGGGAATCCGCCAACAAGAATGAAGGTGCTTGAAAACATACCCTGCAAAACTGTGAAACTGTAAACAGTTAGAATACGGCAACTGGTATCTAACTGCAACCATAATACTGCAATATTACTTCCCATTACTACACAATTTAAAATCCACCAGCAAAAATGAAAGTTATTCTGAGGAAACCCTTCAAGACGTATTAAGTATCAACAACCAGAATACACCAACTGGTATCTTAGTACACCCGCAGTACTGCAATGTTACTTCCAGCGGTAAAACTTCTAAAATCGACCTTGCGCAATCAAACTGCTACAAAACATACCATCAACAACTTTCAAACTACCAACAGTTAGAATACACCAACAGGTATCTAACTACCCCCACACTGCTCCAATATTAGTTTGCAATAGTACAGTGCTTAGAAAACACCTTAAACATTCTTGTAAGTACTGCACACGTCAGTGAAACAGAGTGTGCCACCTATTATCAAATGAATGTAGAAGGTTTTTGTTTTTTAAATCCTGCATGGATTTCTTTTTTCCCACAGACCCAATGATTATGCAAACAAACACAGCAACTGAGCACAATGCACAGTCCACTTGTTTGAAACACAGTGCTTGTAATGTACTAATTATGAGGGTCCACAAAATACAAAAACGTCTGAAATTGAGTACAATACGACATTATGAAGTACCTTCCCCAACATATTATGTTTTTTTTAGCAAAGACAATGAAACAAAGATTTCTCCTGCATTCCCACATGCAACAAGGAAAATATGTGCCCAAAGCGCCACAATATTCAAATGTGCTATTGTCACTTCAATGGTAGTCTATAACTGAGTTCCAAAAAGGTATACAGTACCTCAGCAATATATACAGTGAGTATACGTGTATTAGTTTCATGCGTCTTTGTAATCAGCAAATTTCATTTCGATACACATGTTTGTGCAATCCATATGCCAGTGTCACATTCTTGGGTGCATGGCTGTATTATGCTGTAGTGGTTGTGGCCAGCCACTAGACTCTTGGGTGTCTGGCCTACACCCAAATATATGTCAAGAGCCCACAACCCACACACATAATCCAGACACTGAGTCCCTATCCACTTCTATAAACATACAGTTACTCTTCTTGCAACCAGTGGACAGACTGTAATGCACCCAAGACTCTAGGGCCAGTGCACAACCATCATAGCATAATGCACCCATGCACCCAAGAATCTCGTCACTGCCAACAACCCACACACACAATACAGGTGCCACAGACCGTGTCCACTTCTGTAGACATACTATTACAGTGCTTCCACCCAATGTACAGACTCCACACACATAAGGCAAGCGTCCGATAGCCTGTCCACTTCTGTGCACATACTATTAAAATTCTTGCACCCAGTGGCCAGACTCTCATACAGCCAAGAATCTCGAGGCAGTCCAATAAGGCAGCTGCCACATGCCCTGGCCACTTCTGTACACATACTATTACAATACTTCAAGCCAGTGGGCAGATGCACCCAAGAATCTAGTAGCTGGCCACAACTACCAAAACATAATACAGCCAGGCACCCAACAATCGGCCCAGTGGCCGCAACCCACACACATAAGCCAGACGCATGTGGACCTGTCCACTTCTGTACACATACAATTACCATACTTGCACCCAGTGGGCTGACTCTCATATACCCCAGAATATTGGGGCTGTCCAATAAAGCTGCTGCCACATGCCCTGTCTACTTCTGTACACACACTATTGCAGTACTTGCAACCACTAGGCAGACTCTTGGGTGCATGGCCTGTGGCCATGCAGCCAAAACCATAGTGGCTGGCCACAACCACCACAGCACTGAGGCCCTGTCCACTTCTGTACATACAATTGCAGTACTTGCAACCAGTGGGCAGACTCTTGGGTGCAATAAGCCAACTGCCTGAGGCCCTGTGCACTTCTCTACACATACTATTATAGTACTTGCAACCAGTGTGCAGACTCTTTGTTGCATGGCCTCAGGTCATTGCACCCAAGAGTCTAGGGGCTTGTTACCGCCACCACAGCATAATACACCCTACACAAACATCCTCATAGCAACTATATTCCACTCCCCTACCCTAATGAATCCTGCCTGCAGTCACCAGGTAAGCTGTTCGTCTGAGAACCTACCCGGAACTGCTGAGGTGTCCTGGGACTCCCGCAGACACAACACAGTCTTCTTCCACCTAAACAAATACATCATATGAACCATCGTTCACTCCCCCACCCTTTCCAGCCCCTCTTCCCAACACCAAATGCCCCAAAACATGTTTTGCAGCCCTGTTTGCCACCGCGCTATCCACGAATATCTGTGGATACAACATGGCGGGCGGATCGGAAATAGGTGACACACATCAAACTTCCGTCCAGCCAATCAGTGGGCACATCGTATGTCCTCGGACATCATGCCGTTCTCCGGACCAATCGGAGTCCTGTTCGTGGAGCAAACAGGGAAATGGGTCCACAGAGCAGAGCCAGATAACATACATTTTTTGGCACCTACATTTTGCCTGTTTTAAAAAAAAATACTGGACGGATTTACACCAAATTTACAAAAGCACGCTTTCGGGACCAAGCCGCCGCTCCTGCTGCAAATGAAAATCCGTCTAGTGGTTTCGGCTGTAGGCGTGAGCACAGTTTTTTCCATTGCGTCTATGGAAAAAAAGAAAGAATTTGGGACCGCCCTATAGCTTTGCCCCCCCTTGACTGAACCTCACCAAACTTACCAAAACAATTAAGAGTGGACCACATACTTTGTTTGCAAAGTTTGGTAAGGATTCGTCCAGAGGGAGCAAAGTTATAAGCTGCACAAAAAGTGCTCTTCCTATGAGTTGAGCAACTTAACCATAACCGTGTAATATATATGTTTGTTTTCTCTATGTACTTTTATATATGGAGTAAATACAAAATTATCTACAGAAATCTATATGTACTATTGTATATGGATTATATAAATAATTATTTGTATTGGTATTCCCCCACACACTCTTAATGCACACATGTTTATACTATACTATACACTCCTATGTCACATACTCTTATGCCATGCACACATAAGATATACACTCTTACACAATGCACTCTTATTCCATGCATTTGTATGCCATGAGCTCTTATGCCATGCACCCATACAACATACACTTTTATGCCCCACACATGTATGCCACACACCTATACAACATACACTATTTCTCCATGGACTCCTAAGTAACGCAATCTTGCACTATGCCCCTATGAGACATACATTCTTATGCAATGCACTCCTATGCCACACGCTCTTATGCCATGAACCCATCCGACATTGACTTGCATGCTGCACACTGTTACACCACTCACTTTACACCAGGGATGCACAACTGATTTTGACAGAGGGCCGAAAGTACCTTACATGACGGCTATATAGGGCCGAAAAGTAAATGTGGGCGGGGCGGTAGGCGCGGCGTGGCAAGACAGGAGGCTTTTTCAACCCCCAATTTTTATTAAACACATGGAAAAAGAATTGGTTTTTGAGGTATAATGATTTTTATTTGTATTTCAAACTTACATTTTGTGCTACACATTTTCCATTGTTATCATTTATTTCTATTTAGTTATTGCATATCGTCTGTTTAATTATATATATTTTATTGACCCTTGATTGGACATTCCATTATTTTGGACTGCTATACTTTGCTGTTTGGGTTGCCCAAGAGGAGTATGGCCTTCGTCGAGTCAGGTTTCCACAAAAAGCAAAGGATGTACATCTCCTAACTGTGCCTGTTTTAGCTTTATTATTGGGTTCTCGCTTGGGGTCTGACACTATGCCCCATGGCTCCCACCCACAACCAAACACTATGCCCCATGGCTCCCACCCCTCAAGCAAACACTATGCCTCATGGCCCCCACCCCTCAAGCAAACACCTTGCCCCATGTCCCCCACCCCCAACCAAACACTATGCCCCATGGCACCCACCCCTCAACCAAACACTATCCCCCTTGGCCCCCCCTCACCAACCAAACACTATGCCCCATGGCCCCCAACCAAACACTATGCCCCATGGCCCCCACCCCTCAACCAAACACTATGTCCCATGACCCCCACCCCTCAACCAAACACTATGTCCCATGGCCCCCACACCCCAATACTATGCCCCTTGGCCCCCAACCAAACACTATGCCCCATGGCCCCCACCCCTCAACCAAACACTATGCCCCATGACCCCCAACCCTCAACCAAACACTATGCCCCATGGCCCCAAACCCCCAACCAAACACTATGCCCCATGGCCCCAACTCCACAACTAAACAATATTCCTCATTGCCCCCACCCCTCAACCAAACACTATGCCCCATGGCCCCCACCCCTCAACCAAACACTATGCCCCATGACCCCCACCCCTCAACCAAACACTATACCCCATGGCCCCCACACCCCAACCAAACACTATACCCCTTGGCCCCCAATCATACACTATGCCCCATGGCCCCCACCCCTCAAGCAAACACTATGCCCCATGGCTCCCACCCCCAACCAAACACTACGCCCCATGGCCCCCACCCCCCAACCAAACACTATGCCCCATGGCCCCCACTCCTCAACCAAACACTATGCCTCATGGCCCCCACGCCTCAACCAAACACTATGCCCCATGACCCCCACCCCTCAACCAAACACTATGCCCCATGGCCCCCACACCCCAACCAAACACCATACCCCTTGGCCCCCAACCAAACACTATGCCCCATGGCCCCCACCCCTCGAGCAAACACTATGCCCCATCCCCCAACTCAGCACACAAACTCACAAGCATACACCAATACACTATGCACCCATACCGACCCAAACCCCCCATCCCCCAACTCAGCTCACAAACTCACAAGCATACACCAATACACTATGCACCCGTACCAACACAAACCCCACCATCCCCCATCTCAACATGCACTGGGCAGACATACAAATACAAACATCCATACAGACCCGATACACCACCCACCCCCATCTCAACATGCACTGCACAGACATACAAATACAAATACCCATACAGACCCGACACACCCCCAGCCCCGCATCTCAACATACACTGTGCAGACATACAAATACAAACACCCATACAGAGCCGAAACACCCCCAACCCCATTCTCAACATGCACATCACATACATACAAATGCAAACACGCATACAGACCCGACATGCCCCCAGGACATGCCCCCAGCCCTGCATCTCAACATACACTGCGCAGACATACAAATACAAACACCCATACAGACCTGACACACCCATACAGACCTGACACACCCCCACCCCCGCATCTCAACATACACTGCGCAGACATGCAAATACAAACACCCATACAGACCTGACACACACCCCACCCTCGCATCTCAACATACACTGCGCAGACATACAAATACAAACACCCATACAGACCTGACACACCCCCCACCCCCGCATCTCAACATACACTGCGCAGACATACAAATACAAACACCCACACAGGCCCGACACGTCCCCCAGCTCCGCATCTCAACATACACTGCGCAGACATACAAATACAAACACCCATACAGACCTGACACACTCCCCACCCCCGCATCTCAACATACACTGCGCAGACATACAAATATAAACACCCATACAGACCTGACACACCCCACACACTGCATCGCAACAAACACAACACAAACATACAGAAACAAACATTCATGCACACCCGACACCCCCCCACCCCCGCATCTCAACACACACAACACAAACATACAGAAACAAACATTCATGTACACACGACACCCTCCCACCCCTGCATCACAACAAACACAACACAAACATACAAAAACAAACATTCATGCACACCCGACCCCCCCCCGAACACAGCACAAACATACAGCATAACAGACCCGACACACAAACACAAATAAACAGACCATTTACCGGACGTGCTGGAAGGCAGGTTAGCTGGAACGCTGGCGAGGTAAGTTGTGGAGCGGTACTACAGCTGGCATGGCAAGCAAGGCTGAAATGCCTTCCGGCATCAAGCCTTACTGGCCACGCCAGCCATAGTGCTGGCCCTCCATTGGTGCAACACACACGCACTACGTGGCTCGTAGGAGCTGCGTGGTGCGTGTGTGATAAGCCAATGAGGGCCAGTGTTTTGTTCGGCCTGGAAGACAACAAAGACTTTCCTAATGGAGGGCGGCCGATGCTGTTTGCAGGCCGCACTCCATTAGGAAAGTCTTTGTGCCTCGCGGGTGGACAAAATGGCATGACGGGCCGCAACTGGCCCGCGGACCGTGCGCTGTGCACCCATGCTCTACACCATGCAACAAAATTGCATACAATCTTGTGCCATGCACTGTTTCACCATGCAATCTTATGCCATGCATCCCTAAGGCATACAGTTTTATGCCATGCACTCTTACACCACACACTCTTATGCCATGCATGCATATGATATACACTCTCATGCTATGCATTCTTATATCAGGCATCCATGACATACACTCTTATGCCATGGAGCCTTATATCACACACACTTATGCCACAAACCTATAGAACACGCACTATTTCTCCATGGCCTCCTAAGTCACGCAAATGTAAACTATGCCCCTATATGGCATACACTCTTATGCAATGCACTCCTGTGCCACACACTCTTATGCAACACATTCTTATGCCATGAACCCATCCAACATTCACTTGTACGCTGCACACTGTTACACCACTCATTATACACTATGCACTGAAATTGCATACAATCCTGTGCCATGCACTGTTTCACCATGCCCTCTTATGCCATGCACCCATAAGGCATACAGTTTTATGCCGTTCACTCTTACACAACATAATCTTATGCCATGCATGCATGTGATGTACACTCTCATGCTATGCATTCTTATATCACACATCCATAACATACACTCTTATGCTATGCACCCATATGACATACATTCCTACCTCATGAACTCTTGCACCATAAACCCATATGACTTACACTCTTAAGCCACACGCTATTACACCACAGAAACCTATGCATTGCACCCAAAGGACATACACTTCATGCCACACACTCTTACACTATGTACACTTATGCCATTCAACCATATGACATACACTCTTACAACACACAATATTATGTCACACACTCTTCCATCACATGCCCACATGACATACACTCTTATGCCATACACTCTTAGACCATTACCTCATATGACATACACTCTAACGTCACACACTCTTTTGCCACACAGCCATACAACATACACTCTAATGCCTGGCACTCTTAAGCCACACACTCATTTGTCACATATTCTTACACCATTCTGTCTTACACAATGCACGTATACAACATACAGTCTTTCCCCACACACTCCTATGTCATGCACTTTTACACTGTGTGCTCATAGGGCTCTTACACAACTCAGTCCACACCACACACTGATACTACATACGCTCTTATTCGGCGCACTCTTATTGCATATACCCATATTCCACACTATGCATTATTATGGCATGCATTCTTATATCATGCACCCATATGACCTGCAGTCTCACACCAATCACTTTTACAACATGCACCCATACAGCATACACTCTTACACTACACACTTTTATGTCACACACCCATATGACAAACACTATTACACCAGGATCTCTTACATCACACAATCTTTCATCACACACCTTTGCAACATGCACTCATATGCTACACACTCTTACCATATGCGCCCGTATGACATATTCTCTTACACCCTGTATTCTTACACCGCACACTCTTACACCTAGCACCCATATAGCATACACTCTTTTGCCATTCATTCTTACTCCATCCACCCATATAACATACACTCTTATGCGACACACCCATACAACATACATTCTTACGGCACACACTCTTACGCAATGCAATCTTAAGTCACACACCCATATGACACACACCGTTACATTACTCAATTGCATGCTATGCAGTGTTATGCCATTCGCCCTTATGGTATGCAGTCTTATGCCATTCACTCTTAAGCCACACACCCATACAATATACACTCTTACATCACACAATCTTACATCAAGCACATTTACACTACACACCAATAAGGCATGCACTCTTATGCCATCTACTCTTTCGGGACCAAGCTGCCGCTCCTGCTGCAAATGAAAATCCGTCCAGTGGTTTCGGCTGTAGGCGTGAGCAAAGTTTTTTCCATTGCGTCTATGGAGAACAAAATAATAATTTGGGACCCACCTACAGCTTTGCCCCCCTTGACTAAACCTCACCAAACTTACCAAAACAATTCAGAGTGGACCATATACTTTGTTTGCGAAGTTTGGTAAGGATTCGTCCAGAGAGAGCTAAGTTATAAGCCACACAAAAAATGCTCTTCCTATGAGTTGGGCAACTTAACCATAACTACACACCCGCTACCGCAGGCCGTGTAATATACATATTTTTGTTCTCAACATACACTCTGCAGACATACAAATACAAACACCCATACAAACCCGATACATCCCCCACCCCATCTCAACATGCACTGCACAGACATACAAATACAAACACCCATACAGACCCGACACACCCCTCAGCCCCGCATCTCAACATACACTGTGCAGACATACAAATACAAACACCCATACAGACCCGAAACACCCCCCAACCCCCATCTCAACATGCACATCACATACATACAAATACAAACACCCATACAGACCCGACATGCCCCCAGCCCTGCATCTCAACATACACTGCGCAGACATACAAATACAAACACCCATATAGACCTGACACACCCCCACCCCCGCATCTCAACATACACTGCGCAGACATGCAAACACAAACACCCATACAGACCTGACACACCCCCACCCTCGCATCTCAACATACACTGCGCAGACATACAAATACAAACACCCATACAGACCTGACACACCCTCCACCCCCGCATCTCAACATACACTGCGCAGACATACAAATACAAACACCCATACAGACCCGACACGTCCCCCAGCTCTGCATCTCAACATACAAGGCGCAGACATACAAATACAAACACCCATACAGACCTGACACACCCCCACCCCCGCATCTCAACATACACTGCGCAGACATACAAATACAAACACCCATACAGACGTGAAACACCCCCCACCCCCGCATCTCAACATAAACTGCGCAGACATACAAATAAAAACACCCATACAGACCTGACACACCCAACACCCCTGCATCGCAACAAACACAACACAAACATACAAAAACAAACATTCATGCACACCCGACAACCCCCCACCCCTGCATCTCAACATACACAACACAAACATACAAAAACAAACATTCATGCACACCCGACACATCCCCCGAACACAGCACAAACATACAGCATAACAGACCCGACACACAAACACAAACAAACAGGCCATTTACTGGACGTGCTGGAATGGCAGGTTAGCTGGAACGCTGGCGAGGTAAGTGGAGCGGTACTACAGCTGGCGTGACAAGCAAGGCTGAAATGCCTTCCCGCATCAAGCCTTACTGGCCACGCCAGCCATAGTGCTGGCCCGCCATTGGTGCAACACACACGCACTATGTGGCACGTAGGAGCTGCGTGGTGCGTGTGTGCTAAGCCAATGAGGGCCAGTGTTTTGTCCGGCCCGGAAGACAACAAAGAATTTCCTAATGGAGGGCGGCCGATGCTGCTTGCGGGAGTATATGTGTATTAGTTTCATGCGTCTTTGTAATCAGCAAATTTCATTTCGATACACATGTTTGTGCAATCCATATGCCAGTGTCACATTCTTGGGTGCATGGCTGTATTATGCTGTAGTGGTTGTGGCCAGCCACTAGACTCTTGGGTGTCTGGCCTACACCCAAATATATGTCAAGAGCCCACAACCCACACACATAATCCAGACACTGAGTCCCTATCCACTTCTATAAACATACAGTTACTCTTCTTGCAACCAGTGGACAGACTGTAATGCACCCAAGACTCTAGGGCCAGTGCACAACCATCATAGCATAATGCACCCAGGCACCCAAGAATCTCGTCACTGCCAACAACCCACACACAGACCGTCTCCACTTCTGTAGACATACTATTACAGTGCTTCCACCCAATGTACAGACTCCACACACATAAGGCAAGCGTCCGATAGCCTGTCCACTTCTGTGCACATACTATTAAAATGCTTGCACCCAGTGGCCAGACTCTCATACAGCCAAGAATCTCGAGGCAGTCCAATAAGGCAGCTGCCACATGCCCTGGCCACATCTGTACACATACTATTACAATACTTCAAGCCAGTGGGCAGATGCACCCAAGAATCTACTAGCTGGCCACAACTACCAAAACATAATACAGCCATGCACCCAACAATCGGCCCAGTGGCCGCAACCCACACACATAAGCCAGACACATTTGGACCTGTCCACTTCTGTACACATACAATTACCATACTTGCACCCAGTGGGCTGACTCTCATATACCCCAGAATATTGGGGCTGTCCAATAAAGCTGCTGCCACATGCTCTGTCTACTTCTGTACACACACTATTGCAGTACTTGCAACCACTAGGCAGACTCTTGGGTGCATGGCCTGTGGCCATGCAGCCAAAACCATAGTGACTGGCCACAACCACCACAGCACTGAGGCCCTGTCCACTTGAGTTCACATACTATTACATTACTTGCACCCACTGCACAGACTGTCATACATCCAAGAATCTCAGGGCAGTCCAATAAGCCAGCTGCCACACGCCCTGCCCACTTCTGTACACATACTATTACAGTACTTCTAGCCACTGGGCAGACTCTTGGGTGCATAGCCTCCCGCCATACACCCAAGACTCTCGTGACTGCCCACAACCACTGCAGCATAATATAGCCAAGCACCCAAGAATCTGTCCAGTGGTAACAACCCACACACATAAGGCAGCCACCTGAGCCCTTTCCACTTCAGTTCACATACTATTACATTACTCGCACCCACTGCACAGACTGTCATACACCCAAGAATCTCGGGGCAGTCCAATACGCCAGCTGCCACACACCCTGTCCACTTCTGTACATACAATTGCAGTACTTGCAACCAGTGGGCAGACTCTTGGGTGCAATAAGCAAACTGCCTGAGGCCCTGTGCACTTCTCTACACATACTATTATAGTACTTGCAACCAGTGTGCAGACTCTTTGTTGCATGGCCTCAGGTCATTGCACCCAAGAGTCTAGGGGCTTGTTACCGCCACCACAGCATAATACACCCTACACAAACATCCTCATATCATCTATATTCCACTCCCCTACCCTAATGAATCCTGCCTGCAGTCACCAGGTAAGCTGTTCGTCTGAGAACCTACCCGGAACTGCTGAGGTGTCCTGGGACTCCCGCAGACACAACACAGTCTTCTTCCACCTAAACAAATACATCATATGAACCATCGTTCACTCCCCCACCCTTTCCAGCCCCTATTCCCAACACCAAATGCCCCAAAACATGTTTTGCAGCCCTGTTTGCCACCGCGCTATCCACGAATATCTGTGGATACAACATGGCGGGCGGATCGGAAATATGTGACACGCATCAAACTTCCGTCCAGCCAATCAGTGGGCACATCGTATGTCCTCGGACATCACGCCGTTCTCCGGGCCAATCGGAGTCCTGTTCGTGGAGCAAACAGGGAAATGGGTCCACAGAGCAGAGCCAGATAACATACATTTTTTGGCACCTACATTTTGCCTGTTTTAAAAAAAATACTGGACGGATTTACACCAAATTTACAAAAGCACACTTTCGGGACCAAGCCGCCGCTCCTGCTGCAAATGAAAATCCTTCTAGTGGTTTCGGCTGTAGGCGTGAGCACAGTTTTTTCCATTGCGTCTATGGAAAAAAAGAAAGAATTTGGGACCGCCCTATAGCTTTGCCCCCCCTTGACTGAACCTCACCAAACTTACCAAAACAATTAAGAGTGGACCACATACTTTGTTTGCAAAGTTTGGTAAGGATTCGTCCAGAGGACGCAAAGTTATAAGCTGCACAAAAAGTGCTCTTCCTATGAGTTGAGCAACTTAACCATAACTACACACTCGCTACCGCAGGCCGTGTAATATATATGTTTGTTTTCTCTATGTACTTTTATATATGGAGTAAATACAAAATTATCTACAGAAATCTATATGTACTATTGTATATGGATTATATAAATAATTATTTGTATTGGTATTCCCCCACACACTCTTAATGCACACATGTTTATACTATACTATACACTCCTATGTCACATACTCTTATGCCATGCACACATAAGATATACACTCTTACACAATGCACTCTTATTCCATGCATTTGTATGCCATGAGCTCTTATGCCATGCACCCATACAACATACACTTTTATGCCCCACACATGTATGCCACACACCTATACAACATACACTATTTCTCCATGGACTCCTAAGTAACGCAATCTTGCACTATGCCCCTATGAGAGATACATTCTTATGCAATGCACTCCTATGCCACACGCTCTTATGCCATGAACCCATCCGACATTGACTTGCATGCTGCATACTGTTACACCACTCACTTTACACCAGGGATGCACAACTGATTTTGACAGAGGGCCGAAAGTACCTTACATGACGGCTATATAAGGCCGAAAAGTAAATGTGGGCGGGGCGGTAGGCCCAGCGTGGCAAGACAGGAAGCTTTTTCAACCCCCAATTTTTATTAAGCACATGGAAAAAGAATTGGTTTTTGAGGTATAATGATTTTTATTTGTATTTCTTAAACTTACATTTTGTGCTACACATTTTCCATTGTTATCATTTATTTCTATTTAGTTATTGCATATCGTCTGTTTAATTAATATATTTTATTGACCCTTGATTGGACATTCCATTATTTTGGACTGCTATACTTTGCTATTTGGGTTGCCGAAGAGGAGTATGGTCTTCGTCGAGTCAGGTTTCCACAAAAAGCAAAGGATGTACATCTCCTAATTGTGCCTGTTTTAGCTTTATTATTGGATTCTCGCTTGGGGTCCGACACTATGCCCCATGGCTCCCACCCACAACCAAACACTATGCCCCATGGCTCCCACCCCTCAAGCAAACACTATGCCCCATGGCCCCCACCCCTCAAGCAAACACTTTGCCCCATGTCCCCCACCCCCAACCAAACACTATGCCCCATGGCACCCACCCCTCAAACAAACACTATCCCCCATGGCCCCCCTCACCAACCAAACACTATGCCCCATGGCCCCCAACCAAACACTATGCCCCATGGCCCCCACCCCTCAACCAAACACTATGCCCCATGACCCCCAACCCTCAATCAAACACTATGCCCCATGGCCCCCAACCAAACACTATTCCCCATGGCCCCCACCCCTCAACCAAACACTATGCCCCATGACCCCCAACCCTCAATCAAACACTATGCCCCATGGCCCCCAACCCCCAACCAAACACTATGCCCCATGGCCCCCACTCCACAACCAAACAATATTCCTCATTGCCCCCACCCCTCAACCAAACACTATGCCCCATGGCCCCCACCCCTCAACCAAACACTATGCCCCATGACCCCCACCCCTCAACCAAACACTAGACCCCATGGCCCCCACACCCCAACCAAACACTGTACCCCTTGGCCCCCAATCAAACACTATGCCCCATGGCCCCCACCCCTCAAGCAAACACTATGCCCCATGGCTCCCACCCCCAACCAAACACTATGCCCCACGGCCCACGGCCCCCACCCCCCAACCAAACACTATGCCCCATGGCCCCCACTCCTCAACCAAACACTATGCCTCATGGCCCCCACGCCTCAACCAAACACTATGCCCCATGGCCCCCACTCCTCAACCAAACACTATGCCCCATGGCCCCCACACCCCAACCAAACACCATACCCCTTGGCCCCCAACCAAACACTATGCCCCATGGCCCCCACCCCTCGAGCAAACACTATGCCCCATGGCGCCCAACCCGCACCCATACAGACCCGAACCCCCATCCCCCAACTCAGCACACAAACTCACAAGCATACACCAATACACTATGCACCCATACCGACCCAAACCCCCCATCCCCCAACTCAGCACACAAACTCACAAGCATACACCAATACACCATGCACCCGTACCAACACGAACCCCCCCATCCCCCAACTCAGCACACAAGCATCTCAACATGCACTGGGCAGACATACAAATACAAACATCCATACAGACCCGATACACCACCCACCCCCATCTCAACATGCACTGCACAGACATACAAATACAAACACCCACACAGACCCGACACACCCCCCAGCCCCGCATCTCAACATACACTGTGCAGACATACAAATACAAACACCCATACAGAGCCGAAACACCCCCCAACCCCAATCTCAACATGCACATCACATACATACAAATACAAACACGCATACAGACCCGACATGCCCCCAGGACATGCCCCCAGCCCTGCATCTCAACATACACTGCGCAGACATACAAATACAAACACCCATACAGACCTGACACCCCCCCACCCCCGCATCTCAACATACACTGCGCAGACATGCAAATACAAACACCCATACAGACCTGACACACACCCCACCCTCGCATCTCAACATACACTGCGCAGACATACAAATACAAACACCCATACAGACCTGACACACCCCCCACCCCCGCATCTCAACATACACTACGCAGACATACAAATACAAACACCCACACAGGCCCGACATGTCCCCCAGCTCCGCATCTCAACATACACTGCGCAGACATACAAATACAAACACCCATACAGACCTGACACACTCCCCACCCCCGCATCTCAACATACACTGCGCAGACATACAAATACAAACACCCATACAGACCTGACACACCCCACACCACTGCATCGCAACAAACACAACACAAACATACAGAAACAAACATTCATGCACACCCGACACCTCCCCACCCCCGCATCTCAACACACACAACACAAACATACAGAAACAAACATTCATGTACACACGACACCCTCCCACCCCTGCATCACAACAAACACAACACAAACATACAAAAACAAACATTCATGCACACCCGACCCCCCCCCGAACACAGCACAAACATACAGCATAACAGACCCGACACACAAACACAAACAAACAGACCATTTACCGGACGTGCTGGAAGGCAGGTTAGCTGGAACGCTGGCGAGGTAAGTGGAGCGGTACTACAGCTGGCGTGGCAAGCAAGGCTGAAATGCCTTCCGGCATCAAGCCTTACTGGCCACGCCAGCCATAGTGCTGGCCCTCCATTGGTGCAACACACACGCACTACGTGGCTCGTAGGAGCTGCGTGGTGCGTGTGTGCTAAGCCAATGAGGGCCAGTGTTTTGTTCGGCCTGGAAGACAACAAAGACTTTCCTAATGGAGGGCGGCCGATGCTGTTTGCAGGCCGCACTCCATTAGGAAAGTCTTTGTGCCTCGCGGGTGGACAAAATGGCATGACGGGCCGCAACAGGCCCGCGGACCGTGCGCTGTGCACCCATGCTCTACACCATGCAACAACATTGCATACAATCTTGTGCCATGCACTGTTTCACCATGCAATCTTATGCCATGCATCCCTAAGGCATACAGTTTTATGCCATGCACTCTTACACCACACACTTCTATGCCATGCATGCATATGATATACACTCTCATGCTATGCATTCTTATATCAGGCATCCATGACATACACTCTTATGCCATGGAGCCTTATATCACACACACTTATGCCACAAACCTATAGAACACGCACTATTTCTCCATGGCCTCCTAAGCCATGCAAATGTAAACTATGCCCCTATATGGCATACACTCTTATGCAATGCACTCCTGTGCCACACACTCTTATGCAACACATTCTTATGCCATGAACCCATCCAACATTCACTTGTACGCTGCACACTGTTACACCACTCATTATACACTATGCACTGAAATTGCATACAATCCTGTGCCATGCACTGTTTCACCATGCACTCTTATGCCATGCACCCATAAGGCATACAGTTTTATGCCGTTCACTCTTACACCACATAATCTTATGCCATGCATGCATGTGATGTACACTCTCATGCTATGCATTCTTATATCACACATCCATAACATACACTCTTATGCTATGCACCCATATGACATACATTCCTACCTCATGAACTCTTGCACCATAAACCCATACGACTTACACTATTAAGCCACACACTATTGCACCACAGAAACCTATGCATTGCACCCAAAGGACATACACTTCATGCCACACACTCTTACACTATGTACACTTATGCCATTCAACCATATGACATACACTCTTACAACACACAATATTATGTCACACACTCTTCCATCACATGCCCACATGACATACACTCTTATGCCATACACTCTTACACCATTACCTCATATGACATACACTCTAACGTCACACACTCTTTTGCCACACAGCCATACAACATACACTCTAATGCCTGGCACTCTTAAGCCACACACTCATTTGTCACATATTCTTACACCATTCTGTCTTACACAATGCACATATACGACATACAGTCTTTCCCCACACACTCCTATGTCATGCACTCTTACACTGTGTGCTCATAGGGCTCTTACACAACTCAGTCCACACCACACACTGATACTACATACACTCTTATTCGGCGCACTCTTATTGCATATACCCATATTCCACACTATGCATTATTATGGCATGCATTCTTATATCATGCACCCATATGACCTGCAGTCTCACACCAATCACTTTTACAACATGCACCCATACAGCATACACTCTTACACTACACACTTTTATGTCACACACCCATATGACAAACACTATTACACCAGGATCTCTTACATCACACAATCTTTCATCACACACCTATGCACATGCACTCATATGCTACACACTCTTACCATATGCGCCCGTATGACATATACTCTTACACCCTGTATTCTTACACCGCACACTCTTACACCTAGCACCCATATAGCATACACTCTTTTGGCATTCATTCTTACTCCATCCACCCATATAACATACACTCTTATGCGACACACCCACACAACATACATTCTTACGGCACACACTCTTACGCAATGCAATCTTACCAGTGTGTAACACCCATATGATACACACTGTTACATTACTCAATTGCATGCTATGTAGTGTTATGCAATTCGCCCTTATGGTATGCAGTCTTATGCCATTCACTCTTAAGTCACACACCCATACAATATATACTCTTACACCACACAATCTTACAACAAGCACATTTACACTGCACACCAATAAGGCATGCACTCTTATGCCATGCACTCTTAAGCCACACAATCTTGCACAACAACAACATAAGTCACAAAGCCATTTGACGTGCCCCGTTACCACAAACACTCTTACCCAAAAAGCCCTTACACCATGAACTCTTAATCCACACACTCTTAGACCATGCATCCATATGGCATTCATTCTTAAGCAATGCACACTGATTCCATGCGACAGACTCTTACATCAAGCACTATTATGCCATGCAGTCTTAGGCCATGCACTATTGCAACACAAATTCTCATGCCACATACCTATCTGACATACACTCTTCCCCCGAACACACTTACCCCACACATGCATATACCATGCACTTTTACACCATGCAGTCTTTTACCATGTACCCACACAACATACATTTTTACACCACACGTTTATGTCACACACTTATATGTCACATACCATACTGCATACACTCTTAGTCCATTAACTCCTGTGCCATGAACTCTTATATTACACACCCATATGACATACACTCTTACATCATACAGGCTCACACCATGAACCCATACAACATATACTCTTAAATCACACACTCTTATGCCACACGCATATACTTATGCTATACACCCATATTACTTACACTCTTATGCCACACGCTTACACTATATATACTTCTATGCCACCCACCCATATGACAAACACCCTGAAACCACACAATATTATGTCACACACTCTTGCACCACCTTCCTCTACAACATATACTCTTATGCCATAGACTCTTACACCATGCATCTGTATGACATATACTCTCATACCCAGCACTGTTAAACCACACGTCTATGCAACATACCAATATTACATACACTCTTATGCCATGCCCTCTTAATACAGACTCCCATACGTTATACACTCTAATACCATGCCCTCTTATGCCACACACTCTTACACCATGTGTTCTTTTACCACATATTCTTACACCATGCACCCATGCCACACATGTATTCCACACATTCTTATGCTACTCAGTATTATCCAACACACTGACAAGACATATACTCACACTCTTATGCCACACACTGTTACTCCATGCACTCTTCTCGCCCACACACCCATACAACATACACTCTTATGCCATGCACTAATACAATATACACTCCTATGCTATGCATTCTTATATCACACACTCATATGACATACACTCTTACCCCATTGCATGAATTCTTACTTTACACATTCTTATGACACATGAGGTACACTCTTACACCATGGACGTTTACGCACATACCCATATGACATACACTCTTATGCCATTCACTCTTATGCCATGCAATCTAACAGTACACATTCGTATACCACACACTATTATGGGGCACACACTCACACAAAGCTGTCTTTACCACGCATCCATATGAGATACACTTTTATGCCATGAATCAAAAGTCATACAATTTTTGCTGCACATGCTTCACAGGGTTACGCCATGCACATTTACACCACACACTGATATGACATACACTCTTTTGCCATGCACTCTCCAATGTGCACCCATATGATATGCACTCTTACGCCATGCCGTCTTATATCACACAATCATATGCCACATATGTTTATGGCATACACTCTTACACCAATCACTCTTTACGCTGAACACCAATTGAACATACACTCTTATGCTGTGTACTCTCTTAGTAGCGCCACACACTCTTACACTACACACGCATGTGAGAACATTCTTACACCATGCACTCTTTTAGTAGCTCACCTATGTGACATACATATTTATGCCATGTACTCTTATGCACATCACTCTTATGCCACACATCCACACAACATACACCTTTATGCCAGGTACTCTTATGGCATGTACTTTTACATCACGCTTCAATACAACATACTCTCTTATGTTGTGCACACTTACGCCACACACTGTTATGCCATGCACTCTTATGCCACACACCCATATAACATACACTCTTATGCCATGCACCCATATTACATTCACTTGTATGCCTCACACTCTTATGCCATGCACCCATAAAACATACACCTTTATGCCATACACTCTTATGCTATGCACTCTTACACCACACACCCATATGACATACACTCTTACTCACACACTCTTACAACACACATTCTTATGCCAGACACCATACAACATACACTCTTATCATACCAATATACCAGCCACTCATATGACATGCACTCTTACGCCACTCACTCTTATGCCAATCAGTGTTATGCCACACACTCATATGAAATACACTGTTATGTCACACACTTTTACATCATGCACCCACATGACATACACTGTTCTGCAACTTACTCTTATGCCATGCAATCGCATGCTGTACACCCATATGACATAGCCTCCCATGCCACACATTCATATGCCACACACACATGACATTCATTCTTATAGCATGCACTCTCATGCCACACACTTTTATGCCACTCACTCTTAAGCCACTCACCCATGTGACATACACTCTTATACCATACACTCTTACACATGCTCTCTTAGACCACATATCCATATGATAGACACTCTTATGCCATGCGCTGATAAGTCATGCACACATATGACATACACTCGTATGCCAACACTCCATCCATATGATATACACACTTATGCCGCACACCCAAACAACAGATATATTCTTATGTCATGCACTCTTATGCCATGCAGTCTTATGCCATACTCTCTTAACTCTCTTATGGTATGCACACATGACATACACTCTTACGCCACGCATTTGATGTCACACACTCATACAACATACACTCTTAAACTACAAACTCTTAAATCACGCACTCTTGCACCACCAAATCATATTCCACATACCCATATGGCATGCACTCTTACCCCACACACTTACTCCCAAGCACTCTTAAGCTACACAGTCTTATGCCATGCACTCTTCTGCCAAACATCCATACTGCATGCACTTACACTACACTCTGTTACGCCAAAAACTCTTATGCCATTTACTGTTAAACCACACAATCTTACATAGCGCACATTTACACCGAAAATGAAGTATCATTTGGCACCTCCCCCATGTAGAAGTATCTTAATGGGCAACATATTAAGGGCAATATTTCTCACTGCACGAGAGATATCATGCTAGAGCATCTTCACATTCAACTGCATCTATAATTGATACAGATTTCCCATCTTTTCGTGCAATAATCTCTCTTCAATCAAACCACCAATCATTTTGATAGACTATTCACAGTAAGGCAAAAGTTGCTAAAAGAGAGTACAACTAATTCACTAGACAATAGTGATATGTTTGGCGGGGCACCTGCGCAGTTCTTTGCACCAACTGACACAGTGTTGGTAAGTACCTGTCATATAGTGAAACCCTACCTTAGTCGCTCTAGCCATGCTTTAACCACAGGACACAGCCTATGATCATTTTATTTCCACACTTCAGGCAGGGCATATCTTTCAGTCATGCAATGTCACAAACGTATATGAGTACAAGGCATAGCAGTCCACACTGCACAAAGATCACAGCCTAGGAGCATGATTCATCCATCCAGAGGTTTTCTCCATACTCTAAGCATCCATGTCACCGCAGGTTTTTACACTCTACTCATACGTGAATGTGTGATTTCTGTAGATATTTATGTGTGCAATGTGACATTATGATTTGCTTAAAATGACTCTGATTAATGCAAAAATTGGCATAACTCCACCCAATCCAACCCAAGGATTTAAAGTCGGATCTGCAGATTCCTTCTCCAAATGTTGTATCACAAATCTAAGCCCCATTTCTTGCATGTCCTGGTGCACTAACATGGTAACCTTGTGCCCAACACCCCAGTCTCATTCAAATTATGGGACAGTGCTGTGGACTCTGTCCACAACTACCACTGCTAGGTTTTCAGCAACATCATCAATGATAGCATGAATTTCTCTATGACAGCTAGGGCTTTGACATTCTCCATAGCCTCTGCTAGGCGCCTAACATGCTGGATCTCTGCATCAAGCTTCCAAATCATTTAACTTGTAATGGGTTTGTGGATGATCCATGCTGCATGCTTGTTCGTTTCAGCCTTGGTTACTCATGGAGTCATCGTTCTTATAAATCTGGTGTCCTAATGGTGCTATGCAATTCCTGACTTTGTCTCCTGTTGCATTACTGAAAGATTGAATGCAATCACGCCATTCCTCTCCTTTAATAACTGGTTGGCATCCACTTTAGTTGCCCATCAGCCAGATGAAGCGCATAAGGATGGCAAAGTGGATCCACACCACCATCTGAATATCGCCACCACAGTTTGAGAGAAAGCAGTCCACAACACCAGTTCAATTACAGAGCATAAGTGCGTTTAGCATGGCAATTTTATTCTAACACTATCAAGTAACTAGTACAATAAGAGACCCTAGGGTACTGTCAGAGCAGGCTGGACATAGAATTTAAAAAACTAAAAACTAAAGTACCTGTTCACCTTGCAAATATTTTTTTTTTCTTTTTGTACTCATAATGAGTTATGTTTCTCTATATTTGTGTATGTGGGAGTGGATGAATCTTGTAATATTGCTAGGTAATATACCTCAATTTAAATATAAACTTGGAAAAAACAACCACGATGGAATTTCATGGGCGGTGATTGTATAAATATTTTGTAAACACATGAAAAATGTTCACCCTATGATGCCCATGTATGTTAAGAGATTATAACATTTATATATCTGTCTTTAGAAAAAAAGATGTCTTTTCTGAATCACTGTGCACCATTAGGAGAATAACAAGCATCGAAAGACTGGCCACGCCGCCTCCCATTATTGCGGTAGCAGCATAGCCTCGATGCCTCAGGAAAGGAGTCCTCTCCTTTCGGTCAAATTGCTCTCTTTGCGTAGACCTGCAATGTGTACATGCTGTCTAGCAAGGAAAATGCTTCTTTTTAATGCCTCTTCTTCCTAAATAAATGTTACCTTCAGGAAGGGTCGGGTCAATTCCACTAGTGGAGGAAGATAATCTGTCATTGGATGTGGAACCTGAATGTTAGTTTCGGTTCAGCTGTCTGAATCTGAGCTGGCTGGATTGCATGAGCTACTACTGCTATTTCTGGATGTGGCGGGTTTTAGCATGTCCATCCATGTATAGACCTCATCATTCATATAATAATATGTGACTCTTTTGAACTTTATAAACTTTTTCTGTTCTAATTCTGAACGGTAGGAGTCAAGATTTTGATTCATATCTGCAAAAGTTCTTTTTTAGAGATCAATTCACTTAATTCTAGTTGAATCTCATTGATGTTTTCATTAAGTTTGTTTATGCATCTGGAATGTTCCAGGATAGTTAAGAGAATTAGATCTAAAGAACCTTTGTTCAGAATTTGTTCGCATTTTTTGAGAAAATCTTTATTCTCTTTACATAATTTAGGTTTACATAATATAGGTTCTAATGGGTTACATAAACCTCTGGGTATGCGCTGGAATTTGTAATATTTGTTTATTGGGTATTTATAATGCTCTTATACACAACTTGTTTCAAGGCGCAGCAAGACCAGGGGGCGGAAACAGGGAAGAAAAACAGAAAATTGCCCTACTGCGCCTTTTGACATTCGGATCGTGCAAGTGCAGTAACACGAAGTGCAGAGGACAGGGGAATAGGGAAGTTCTGGTCAGGGAGGAAGGGCAAGTGGGAGCGAGTGCCATGTGTAGCCAGGTGGACAGAGCCAGGGGAATGCAGAGAGTGCAGGGTAAGGAAGATCTACGTGCTGGGTGGACTGGGAACTAAAAGAGGCCCTGGAAATAAAGTACAAAGTGGCCCCATATGACACATTTTGAGCAGGCCCAATGCTTTTCCTTTGAGAATTTGGAAATACCATACAAAAGAGGCCCAGGGTGCAGAGGCCAGTCCACCCCTGGGCTAAGTGTTAGGTAGAGGGCTGCACGGGCTCAAGGTATGCAAGCCCAGCCAGGCTAATGCAGAGGAAGGTGGCCCGGGAGGGCAAGTGCAGGTTGAGGGGCCGGGGAGGTCAGGGGAGACCAAGTTCAGGTGTAGACTGGACGAGAAGGGCATGGTGTCCTGTAAGAATCTGAAGGAACTAGGCATCCAGTCAAGAGGCAGACAGGGACAGTAGCACGGGAGAGGAGAGGGAAGGAGGAAGGAGGAAGAGAAAAGGAAGGTCTTGAGAATCTTCTGGAACTTAAAGAGATCTGGCTCAAGTCTGAGAGAGTAGGGAGGCCATTCCAGGAGGAGGCACCTGTGGAGGAGAGAGATCTACCCCTCACTCTCTGCTTGGAAATGCATCTGAGCTGCAGAGAGTTGGAGCTTGAAGACTGAAGGGCTCGAGCAAGAAGGTATTTAGGGAGAGAGAGTTGGATGTAGCAGGGTCCCAGGCCCCAGAAAACCTTGTCGATGTTGCAGAGGGTCTTGAACTTGATCCTTGCAGCAACCGGGAGCCAGTGGATAGATTTTAGGACTGGAGAGATGTGGTCCCTGGACTTGATGCCAAGGATTAGTTTTGCAGTCCTATTCTGGATTAGTTGAAGGGGGCAAAGGGACGAGTTAGGCAGATTGAGAAAGAGGCTGTTGCAGTTGTCCATCCTGGTGAGAAACATTGAGTTTCTGGGGGAAGGTGAGGAAAGGGAGAATACCTCTGAGGAGGTGCAGCTGAAAGTAGGCCTTCTTGGCAAGGTCCATGATGTGAGGAGATAAGGAGAGAGAGTAGTCGAAAATAACACCAAGGTTTTTTGCATCACGAAAGGTGAGGGGAGGGAGCCCATGGAGGTCGACCAGAGTGTGGGAGGGAAGGAGGGAGCAGTGGTCCCATTGAGAAGGATCTCTGTCTTACTGGGATTAAGCCAGAGATAGTTGGCAGTGCATCATGCCTGAATAGCAGACTGGCAGTCAATAACGAGGAAGGTTGAGGAGGAGGCAGAGGACAGAAGTTTGAAGTAGAGCTGATTGTCGTCCGCATAACATTTCAAGTTAGGAGAGAAGGTGGAGATCAAATCAGCTAGAGGGGCCAGGTAAATATTGAAAAGCCAAGGCAAGAGGATAGAGCCCTGATGGACACCGCAGGTGGAGAAGTGCCCAGTTGAACCTGGGAAGGTCGGTGAGAGAGGAAGGAGGTCAGCCAGTTCAGAGCCAAGTACGTGATGCCAAGGGTAGCAGAGAGCCCCAGAGATGCGGGCTTGGATATATGCCCTCTTTTTCGAGCAGATCGAGAGTCTGTATTGCCTTTTGAGCAGGTGGCGGGCCAGTTTGTCAGAGGGTGTGCTTGAAGCCTGCCACTTCCGCTCAGGAGCTCTGCACTTGCATTTCAGAGAGGCCAGATCAGAGTGATACCAGGTGTTGCGCTTGGAGGCAGGCTTCATATGGATCCTCATGAAGGAGCAAGAATGTCAAGTGTGCTGGAGATGGAGAGTTGAAGGTTAGTAAGGGATGTGTCAAACTGAGAGTCACTGGAAGGAGTTGGGGGAGTGAAGGAGGTGGAAAAAGCAGCAACTAACACTCGCTTCATAGGTTGAATGACAGAGTAGGAGACTGGCAGTGCAGGCGGCGGCTTAGCAGGGAGACCCAGGAGGTCCAGGTGGGAGGACAGGAGAGCATGATCAGACCAGGAGAGAGGAGAGTGAAAGGGTTGGAGATGGAGATGTCAGCAGAGATGAGAGCATCCAAGGAGTGCATTGGATTGGAAGTAAGAACGGAGAGGGAAAGAGTAACAGAGGTGTGGAAGAGTCCAGAAGATGCATCAGGTGAGTCAAAGTGAATATTGAAGTCTCCAAGGAGGAGATGCGTGTAGGTGGAGGCCAGGAGAGAAGAGGTGAGTTCAGAACACTCTGAGAGGAAGAGGGAGACCGGGCCAGGGGCCTGTAGATGGTAGCTGGAGTCAGCGAGAGGATAGGAGAGACACCAAGCCTGCAGACGAGGCATTCAAAGGAGGAGTAGGACTGAGTGGGTATGATAGTAGCACGGACCCATTCAGGGAGGCTCAGGGCCACTCTGCCCCGATTCAGGTTAGGTCTGGGCTTAGATAGGATCTTGCAGCTCTCTGGGAGTAGAGTGTCAACACTTGTGACAGAGCTGGCCATGAACCATGTCTCGGTGAGAGCGAGGATGTTAAGGTCGAGATATTCAAGGAGTTGGCAGATGTCAGAGGAGTGTTTGACAGCAGAGAGAGTGTTGGGAGTAGCTAAGTGCCACACTTTTATTTCTTTAATTTTTTATTATTGTTTTTCGATAATATATCTTTACAACAAACAAAATTTTATAAAATTAATATAAAAAAAACAGCATAAAACCAATATTCTTATTACTTTTCATTACTAATTTACAAAAATGTCATGATACTAAACATAATTACAAGGCAAGTAAAGAGAAATATCGAACAGATTTAAATCATCCTTATGACATAACTATCGACAACATACTCATACCTTAACCCATATATCAAGAGGAATTTTTGGAACTTTACATTCAGTTACTATTTAGCTTTTACTGATCACTTTATCTCATCCTCACTGGTAATTCATGCTTATTATTGATTCTTTTTCCAGATTGCTTTCAATAGCAGTTCAAAAATAGTACAGGTCAATAACCAATGATTTTCTGTATCCCCACATACATTGTAACCACAGAGATTCAAAATCATAAATATCAGTTTCATTCACATATTTCCCAAGATGGATTTTCCTATCATTTACGAAGAAAGGACAGTATATTACTAGGAGTTTCAGACTCTCATTTGTTGTTGATTTACAAAATCTGCAACCTACTACACCTATTAATAGGCTATGCTGCCAGTTTTTGATCCGATCTGCTGTTCTAAAAAGGTTGAATCTAAAACGCATATATATAACACAGATCTTTTGATCGGGCACGTGCTTGATATATTCCAGTATTGGTTTTTGACTATGCTGAAATTTTGCATATTCCCTATATGATGTATAGGATCCAATTGTGTCAGCTGTAACTGCCCAATCATAGTGACATAATTTCACCTTCACCATTTGTGGACGTTTGATTAAGTCGTCTGTGTTCATAGCAATTTTTTCTAACGTTATTCTGCATTGTTGACCAGTATCATATACAGATTTTGGAGTTCCCTGTTTTAACATGTCTCCAAGATCTTCATACAATGAATTTGACACTGGGTCTAGCATTTTTACGTAACTGGCCATTTTGCGCCACAAATATTTCGTAGCCAACGTGGTGAGCCCCAATTCATGAGTAATTATCGAATTTGGCAGTGACATAGGTAAATGCAAGACTTGCTTCCATATTTTGCCTTGCACCTTATTAAGAATTATGCCAATTTCAAGAGTACATAGGTCTAGCCCATAGATGATTATCGGTTCCACTTTAAGTGTATAAAAATCAATTAGTGGAACTAACGAAAATTGACAAAGGTTCTTGTGTATTAATTTCATTTGAGAAATTAATGGCGATGCTTTGGTGATAATTTCCAACTGCCATTTCGCAAGTGAATCAGCATTTGTTAAATTGTACCATAGATATATCAACCCCAGTGCCCTTGGGATACACAGCCCTTTGATGTTCCATTTGTAGTGAATTAGCTTTTTCTTGTTAGTAAGAACCATAATATTTGATTTCCTTGTATTTAGGTTCAAATTGTGATTGTCACAAAATTCAACCAGACATGTCAGTTTGTTTTGGAGTCCGAATGGGGTAAGATCGAATAGTATTAAATCGTCCGCAAAGGCCATCCAATCCAGACGCAATGCTCCCAGTTTAACCGCGAAAGAATTACAGCCTGACCATATTGCGCCAATCTCTGTTAAATACAAGTTAAATAGGGTAGCTGAAAGGTTACAACCCTGCTTAACTCCTATATGTGTGTCAATTGGGGAAGTAAGAGAACCATTTTGATCTATTTTTATCCTGTAGTTCGTATTAGTATGAAGTAATACAATCATTGCTATAATTTGAGATGGTATATTAAGCTCTTGCATTCTTCTCCAGAGGATTTTTCTTATTACCGAGTCAAATGCTCCAGATATATCGAGCAGAGCCATATATATCAGCCCATGATCTTTCATCCTAGATAACTTTAATAGATGAGCCAGTATGGTACCGTTTAATTGCGTGCCCATCCCTTTCCTGAAACCGGTTTGGATTAGGGCAGCAAATACTTTTGCTGTTGCATCTATAAGAGCTACCGGTCTAAAGTTTGCTGGATCATTGAGTGGCCCTTTTTTATGTATAGGGATCACAATGGCCGATAACCAGGATACCGGTACTCTCTTGGTTTGCAAGACACATTCTATGCTCCTCAATATAATGCACGCCCACAACTTGGGATCATCTTTTAAAACACAGGGAGGGATACCATCCGGGCCAGCAGCTGTTGATGGTTTCAAGTTCCTTATTATCATTTCTATGTCATCCAGCCCCCATGGGCATTTTGGTGGCAGATCTGACATATTAACCTCAGTCTGCAGATGTCTAAATTTAAATGGCAGTGCATATGTGTTGCGATATACATCTGTCCAAACCTCCCCACTTACAGCTGAGCTCAAAGGTGATATTTCCTTCATTAAGGGATCTCTTAACATTGCCCAAATTTCTCTTGTATTTCTTTGAATAAGGTTATGTATCATGTTCTGATTAACTTTTTGATATTTAGCCAATTTTATTTGTTTGATATCATATTTGTAACTTGTCATGATAGCCTTTTTTTGTATGCTGTAAGATGCATTACCATTCCAGAATTTCATCAGGTTACGCAGTGCTAGGTTCTTCTTCTTTTTCCTAGTAGCAATTTTGGCGTTATGCAACCCCTTTTGATTTTTCTTTATATCATTCCCTTTTTTTGCTGCCAACCCTTCAATATGCCTACGTATCATGTTAGCATTTTGTAATTCGATGGTCTTAACCTCGGGTATAGTCATCATATGCGGATTCATTTTAACACTGTCCCTGTTCACCAAGAAATTCAATTCCCTATACAATCTCATGTTCCATCGTATGGATAGGGGTTGTCGATCAATTTCCAGTAACGACAGAGCAGGTAACACGTTATATGTGGGAAGAGTACATGCAAATGAACACTCCAATATGCAGTGATCACTTAGGTGTGAGTTTATAATGTTACACCTAGATGCAGTATTAGCTAGGTATCCAGACATCACAATATAGTCAATTGTAGATTTTTTGTCACCACGAGACCAAGTGAATAATGGATCCCTACCATATTTGTCCCCTTTCAAAGGAAGCTGCAGCATAACCATAATTAGGTATTACTACGACCACACTACTTTCAGAAAGATTACAATTAAAATCACCACCTATAATGATCATAACATTAGGAGAGTCTTCTACAGCTGCCGACATCACATTATTTAATTTTTCGATTATAGAATCTAGATTGATTACCATTGGATTCCAATTTAACGAAATCAGTAATATATGTGGATACATTACATTACTTGGTATGAGTTCTATTGAGAGTATGTCAGCAGATGTAAAAACTTGCCGTGCCTTGACCGCATAGGTATGTTTTACAAAAATTGCAAGTCCACCAGATGGGCGCCCAGTTACGCCCCTCACTGCATGTGCACAAAGTGCTGTGTAGCCTTCTAAATAAATATCCTCGAGAGCCATGGTTTCCTGTACTACCATTATAGCAGGCAATTTACAATGTTGTAATTTCTGGAACCATGCATTCAAGTTCTTCCGGCCACAGCAATTCCATGAACTTATAGTCAATGCATCATTTTATAGATTTACTTTACCTGGCTGCTCACCAATTAGAGTCTTCATTAATGGTTCAAGCCATGCGAGGCTTGTGACAATTTGAGCCACTGCCTCTGATTGTTCTCTTATTTTTTCATGCATGCTTACAAATTCATTCTCCCTTTTGTCAGCATTAGATTCATTTTGGCACAATGGAACCTGATATTCAACAAAACTACTTGCATCTTCCATTGAGTAATACATCGATAGTTCATAACCCAGCATTTCAAAATCTTTTACATGTTGCCATATTAAAGAAGCAATTATTATGTTTTGATATTTACACAACATCCTACAATTAGGAACATATGGGAGCCTAATCCAATCAATATCATTTGATACCAGATTACGCAAGTTTGGAATTTGGTGAAATACTTTCATCAGAGAAGCCCGATTTAAATTTGGTTTTTCAACCTTTGACGGATCTACCGTGCACCCCATCACCAATTTCACCTCTGGGGACCCTTGTTTATGGTTTTTCATACCATTTTGATCTTGTCCATCCTGTATCTTGATCTCTATATTGGGTTTCTCTTTAGCATGTGCATCTAGTTGTATCATATTTGTCTGTGAATTACCAGACCCAGATACCTTAGATGGTTCCATATCTTTTTTCTCATTTTGTGCGTGACTAGTATCTTTACTATTCGCTGTGTCTGAGGTCTGAATCATGTCTTCAGTATTAAGGACAGTACCATACGATGGATGAGTTAGAGAAGTTATTTTTTCATCCATCTTTTCAAAAAAGCTTTGAAGCTGTGTTTGTATAAGTAGAGGTGTAGACATATTAGCAGCATCTTTAGCAGCTACCAAGGTGTCTTCACTGCATCTCTGTTCTGGTGTTTTATTAGACCCCTTTTCAAATACGGCTGCAGACCTCTCCTTTACCATACCATCATTGACCTCCAGAAGTGCCTGGCTTTCCATATTTAATTGGGTTAAGTCAATGGCTGTTTCATCCTTTGTTTTGTTTATATTTATTTTTTGAAGGTCTCTCCTAGCGTCAACATTTTTTTTTGTTTTTTGTTCCCATTTTTTTCAGTTAGGGTACACCCCACTTGTGGTAAGCCCTTTTGTACTCCTGTGATAGCTTGTCTCTTTTTTGCTCTCGCATGAAGTTTTTTTGCTTTGCGAGACATAAAATATAGTGTTTGAATTTCATTGGGCTCTTCGGTTACAATTTTGATAGGCTCGAGTGCTTTCATATTAGCTCCTTCATGTAAGTCAATAAGATCAGTGAGAACCGACAGGCTATCCGGACCACTGTGGGATAAAGAGACAAGGTCATCACCATATACAGCCTGTTCTCCACATGGAACTGCAGCAGGCACTAAGTTTGCAGCCACAATGATTTGTTCCAATACCAAGATTCTCTCATGTTGGAGTTTTGCAATTTCTGCATACGGGGGAATCTGGTTTGTGTTTTTTACAGATGAGCAAGACTCTATATTTACTTCCAAGATATTATCCGTATACCCCAAATTCGTTTGGGTAAATTGTGATTTTAAGACAGGTGCGGTACAGTTGTTTCCCGCTCCTATCGGTTCCAATACATTTGTGTAATTTCTTGTATTGCCTCTAAGAAGTTGTTCAGCCCAAAATGTATGGCATTTTTCCTGTGCCATCATGTAGCCTTCAATTCTGCTCAATCTAGAGGCAGTATCAGTAGTTGATGTACTAAGTGCACCAATTGCTCCATGGGTATATTCGTGTCCCTTATCAAGCAGATTTAAGATCCTTGCCAACATAGGAAAATTTTGTAACTTTTGTTGGTTAAGATCAACCAACGTATCTTCAAGTGGGAAAAGTGGTAATGAAGAATTTGGTTGGCGTGCTGAGTCAGACAATCGTTTCACTGGGAGTGGGTCAAACCCTAGAACAGGTGACTGTGGATATGTTATATCAGGTGGATTGCTCACCAAATCATGGGCAGGTGAACTTGCATTTTGTTTTTTTTCTTTTTCACCCCAGGCCATCTCATTTTTTCTTGTTTCTTTTAATTGATTGAGATTGGCCGCTATTGCTGCATGAAAGTGAAGCTGTTCTCTCAAACCCCGGGAGCTCGCTGTGGGGGTCGAGGGATCGTTTGATAAACGGGTTCTGCTGTGTAATTCTGCCAGAACTACTGGTGCGACTAATGAAGTATCAACAGTAATCAAACTATGTCCCTCGATTACCGCACCCAGCAACGAGCTATCAGTAATGGGTATATTACATATAGGATTTGGTGGATATATCAGTCCATCAGTGTTCTCCATGTGTATTTGAGCTAGTGTCTCTATTTTTTTCGGTGCCTCATTTGAATTTACCATCTCAACCGCTGGTAAGTTTAAAGTGGGTGTGTTTGTTGGCATTGAAGCTAGTTCCTTATCACTTGAAGTCTTACTCATACTTCTCCCTTTTTTGATGTACTTGCTGGGTGCGCGCGCGGGTGCCCTGATGCCGGTGCTTTTGTTTGGTAGCGTGCACCCCAAGGGGCGGGGCTAGACAATGAATACCTTCAAACAACAAGAAAAAAAAAGTGACGTGTTACATTCTGTCCAATAAGTTGCTTGTCACTCCCCCTCACACCACGCTGTTGTCAACGTGCCCAACACAATTACACAACTCTCATTAGTAGCTCGTGTGAGCGACCGATGTTAGCCGCTCGTATTGGCAGATTAAACGGTCACCTTTTTCTATTTCTGTGAACCAGGCAAATCCGTGTTGCTATATCAGACGTCCTCCTTATAAACAAACAGCAGCGCGGCAGTAGTAACACCCTGCTCCACGTTCCAATATACTCCGGTCAGGAAACCGCAGCGCAAGTCCCACGAAGTCCTTCTAACAGTAAACAGTACTTGATGTACTGCTGGGTGCGCGAGTGGGTGCGCTGATGCCGGTGCTTTTGTTTGGTAGCGCGCACGCCAAGGGGCGGGCTTGACAATGAATACCTTCAAACAACAAGAAAAAAAAAGGGACGTGTTACGTTCTGTCCAATAAGTTGCTTGTCACTCCCCCTCACACCACGCTGTTGTCAACGTGCCCAACACAATTACACAACTCTCATTAGTAGCTCGTTAGTAGCTCGTGTGAGCGACCGATGTTAGCCGCTCGTATTGGCAGATTAAACAGTCACCTTTTTCTATTTCTGTGAACCAGGCAAATGCGTGTTGCTGTATCAGACGTCCTCCTTATGAACAAACAGCAGCGCGGCAGTAGTAACACCCTGTTCCACGTTCCAATATACTCCGGTCAGGAAACCGCAGCGCAAGTCCCACACTCTAGAATCAAGTGCCCAGGAAGGGAAAAGCCGAGATTGCAGCATACAACAGAAAAGCAAGATACCTAGAAGCAAGTTTTCTTGATAGAGGGAAAAAATCCTACCCAGCGGGATAGATGGAAAGCCTAATTTTCAAACACAACAGCAAATGCAAGAACACTCAGATTTGACTTTTCTAGATCAAGGGGAACAAGCCTAATTATCAACACACACAAAAGCAAGTGCAAAAATACTCAGATTTGACTTTCCTCAATAAAGGGTAAAAAGCCTAATTTTCACCCAAAAGCAAATGCACGAACACTCATATTTGATTTTCCTAGATAGAGAGTAAAAGGCCTAATTTTCAAACACAAAAGTAAATGTAAAAACACTTAGAGCTGACTTTCTTAGAGAGAGGGGAAAAGCCCCAATGGCTAGCTACAACAATTCACCAATGCCAGATATGGATAACATACAACACTGATGCGCAGCAGACTGCAAACTTAGCTAATAGTAATAATGAAAGAGGAGGAACAGTTGAATAGGGAACAGTAATGACTATTCCCCCTGGCCGCACCTTCCTTACCTTGTCAGTCGCTGCTGGTTGACGACTGCACTGCATGCTCCCATGGGGAACACAGGAAAACACAGTCTGGAGCTGCTAATGCAGGAGCCTCCCTTTACCTCGGGCCCTTCACTGCAGGGGCTGCACAGGCAGTGGGCCTTCCCTGCAGGATTCACTAAAGTGAGGCAGCTTGTACAATCAGGGGTCAGGGGCAGTGTGGGAGGCCGGAGGGAAACAGGAAGCAGCAACCACAATGGGCCGCGATGCAGAGAAAGCAAGTTGAGTCCCCAACAAAGGATAATCCTTTAAAATATGAGCGGGAGCTCAGAGCTGCAGGATGTTAAACACTCACCAACAAGCAGATCCAAAAATGAATTGCCACGCCGAGCAACAGGCAAGTGTAACACAAAAGATGTTCCAGGCACACAGGGCAGCTCACCCAATCAGGGTTCGTGGGGGAGGTGGGAGGGAAACAGGAAGCAGGGACCACAATGGGGTGCGATGCAGAGAAAGCAAGTGGAGTCCCCAACAAAGGAACAACTTTTATAATATGAGCAATAAGCAGTTCCAAAAATTAATTGCAGTGCCATCCTAGTTGACTGCATGTAGCTTCCTATTAATTTCCTTACGGATGAGAAATTCCAATGGTTTAATATGCTCCTACAAAACCTGTCCACCTTCACCAGTTTATTGTGAGTTATCCAGTCTTTTTACTTGATTTCACAATATGGTGTGATTGTGCTAGAAGGATTTCTTTATTTCTTATTCATTTCATTTTATATATCTATTTCTTTTTCTAGTGTGACCAGGTGGACTATTGTCTACCGTCAGGTACTATGAAATATTCTTGCCAACTATCATTTAGTTTTTGCTTTCCTCCTATATTATCTTTCTTGTTTTCTATAATAGAATTCTACTATACTAGTATGTGCTTTGGTGACTTATTCAACATGATCTATTCAGTATGTATTATTTTTCACAGAGACAGACAATATCTGCTGAGAAGGACATGGACTTTGTAATTGTTTTGGTTGGTTTTGTATTTGTTGGTCAGGTATTTCTGAGGGATTATAATAGATTGTCATGTCTTTTTCTCCTTTTATTTTTGATGTGCTGTCAGAAGTGCCCCGGTGAAGGCTTTAGCTTCCAAAATGCATTGGTCATTTTACTTGTCTGCTTCTGTATTGAACTACATGGATTATACACAAGGTATGCCAGGTGCCAGGTACCTGCTCACTCTGTCACCCCTGCACCCGCACCCCTCTCGAGCTCTTTGCTCCTCTACCTCTAACTCCCTCAGGGTCAGTCGTTTTTTCTAAGAAATGAGCTGGGGGTAGATCTCTTTCTTTGGCTGGGGCCTCCCTCTGGAACAGCCTCCCTGCCACTCTGAAGCTTGAGGAGAACCATCTCCGGTTCGGAAGCACCTCAAGACCTTTCTCTTTTCTTCTGCTTTCGACCCCCCTCCCTGGATGATCTGTTCTCTCACGGCACCTGGCCTACCCTCTGTCTTCCGGGCTCTGGTACCTGCTCACCCTGCCACCCCCCCCACTTCCTCCAGGCCACCCTTTACACTGGGGTCTGTATCTGTACCCATACAGCCCCACCGACATTTTCTTCCTGCACTTATCTGACATACCCTGTTTGATGACTTAAACCCAGCACTTGCCGCTTGCTGGCTTCACTACCGCTGTTTGTTGTCTTTTATTTATTATTATTTGTCTGTTTTCTCCCTTGCTCCACACTTTCCACTTTTCCTCCCCTACCATGCACTTCTCCCCTCCCCCTCTCCCATGCATTTGCACATTCTCAATGTCTCTGGGCCTAGTAAGATTGTTGTTTTGTTCTCCCTTGTTTTCCTCTCCCTTGTCTGGTCACGCTCTGAAACATATGTGTAAAATATCATATCATATATGTACAATCAATAAGACTCATTTTACAACTTTGAGAGCCTTTTGTGTTTTTCTTTATTAGGAACTTACCTTTATGAACAGGCCTGGTTATGTTATAACCTGGGTTGTGAGCACACAGCACCTATTTTGATTGCACTGGTTATTCTCTTTATATCTGCATTGAATTTAGACAAGCCTAGCCACATATTAACACTTATGTTTGCTTTAACCTTGATCCACAGTTAACCAGACAAGTGTTATCACTAGCCGACATTCAATGCAGGTCAGCCTATCCAGCTAATAACACGTACAATGTTTACTTTACCCTTGATGCACAGTTATTGTGCATCAAGGGTTAAGCCAACATGATAAGTGTTAATATTACCGGGCTAGACTGTCTTACATTTAATGTAGGCCAGTCCATCCAATTAATATACTTATCTTTGCTTTACCGTTGATGCACAGTCACTAGGCATCAAAGGTAAAGGAAACCTGATAAATGTTATTGCATAGCTAGACTGTCCTCCATTGAATGTAGGCCAGTCTATCCAATTAATCATTCTTATATTTGCTTTACCCTTCATGCACAGTCACTATGCATCAGCAGTAAAGGAAACCTGATAAGTGTTATTGTGTGGCAAGACTGGCTTACAATGATTGTAGGCCAGTCTTGCCTGCCTTGCAGTGACACAGTGACCCTATATAGTAATACTGGCATGTATTCATGCAGCATGCAAGGACGTGAATAGTTAGAACAAAAGAGGTGATGGCTAAAAGGTTTAGAATTAATCTGAACCTCTGGCATTGCTCTGGGCAACCCTCCAGACCATTGTTGGAGGGGACCAAGCCTGATTTGCATATAGCCTTTCCATTTCTATAATGGCATAGCAGGCTGAAAAGTGATGGTCTAGAGGGTTGCCCAGAGCTGTGCACGTGGTTAAAACCTTCCAGCGATCAACATTTGGTTTTACTCATGTATAGGCACAGCCAGCATGAAAATGTTTTACATACTGGCATATGCTGTGGGCAAAGTCATACCGAAAAATAGTCCCGTGCACTGTTGGTAACTTGCATCAACTGGGTTTTTCATGTGCTGACATACAAAGCTGATTGCAAACATTGTGGTTTTTTAACCATTTTTTCACAGAAATTGCTGTAAAATGCACCATTACAACCCATTATTTAAAAGCTTTTCTCGGTGTGAGAATACTGCCAAATCCAGCTTGAGTGGTTTGTGTTCCCTCGCTCCGGTCGATTGCTTACGCATATTAGTCACATACATTTACGCCCCTACATAAAAAAAAATCACCAGCCGCCATTGCATAGTTTCAATGTTTCCTAGCTGCCGATTTGCCTACACTCATGAATAAATGTATAAATATAGTTCTAGCACTTGCGCTCTGTGTTTTCCATTGGTAAATCTGCATGACCCTAGCATAGGACTAGACAAACTGAAGGGGCCAGATACAGGTATGCACAAGCACTACTCACATGCACAACCATTTTAAAAAATGTATTTTGTTAAGCTTTCTTGTACCATGAGACAAAACAGAAATGCATAACCGTTCACCATCAAACACAGGACATAAGGGAGCCGTCTGGGTGCACAGAAGATCAATCAACAGGTGAGTGAAGAGTCAAAACAAAAGTCTTCCTGTGTAAAGTTATTCGATTGTCGCAAGTATGCCCATCTCTTCCATTCATTCACCTGTCTTGAGCAGTTTCTGGGATTTACAGCACAGTAGTTTAACCTGCTTACCGACACTTAAGGACTTTTTGGTCCAGATGATCCCCTTTTTGGTAAGGCTAGTAAATTTAGGGAGTCCCTTAAAAATGATCACAGAAGCGAAGCAAAAATCTCAAGTCTACTGATTGCACCAGGTTTATCCTTTCAATCACCTTTCACCACAGCTGTAACACATTTATAAAATCATGTGGATGTATGAGCCTCTTCCCCATTACAATTCTAGCACATGTGCAAACATACTGTGTATGTGCACATTTAGGATAAACACCAAACAGCTTCCATTAAAGATTGAAATTGACCCCACTCACACTTTCCACATAGTGGGGATCATTTGCCGTTATTCTGGTGGTAAATCCGCCAGAATATTGGCAAACGGAATGACTGATCCTGCCACTTGGTCAGCACCGGTCAACTGACCACATTCAAAGAAGCCTTTCTCAGGATGTATGGGGAAGCCTTTGTGAATGTTAACGATTTTGCAGAACCACTCATGTTCTTTGAAGTCCTGTGTTGCATTGCATCCCCTGGCAAGATTCAACATGTTCTGTTTAAGTTCTGAGAAAAGTACTGTGAGGAGTCAAAAGTAGCCATTTTATTCAAGAAAAAGGGTGAGAAAAATGCCTCACTTTTCCTAACCTAACTAGAATTTCCCTACCTGTCAAACTACGACTAAAGGAAAACACTCTAAGAAGATTTCTGTCCCTTACCCTTATACATACAACAAAATCATAAAGATATCATAAAGGTATCATATGACCAATGAAACTCAACAGAATAATAGTTAGATGCAAACGTAAACTTTGTAAACATGTACCCTTGTAACCTGAGTCAGATCTCCCTTCCCAAGATTAATGCAGGATTTTCCAAATAAAAGTTCAAATCAAGAAAGTTCTTTTCAATATCAACATTTTGCTCCAAATGCAATACAAATTCTCTTCACATAAGTCTTTCACCTAGCACTCGGATATGTAAAACAAGGCCGATCACTCTTCAAATATAATTGTTCAAATGTTTCCACAATCTCCTGCTCAATAAACCAAAAGACTTTGGGCCTCATTACGAGTATGGAGGTAGCCATGCCGCTATTTGCGGCATGGCGGCCTCCAAACTCGGGTCCGGGTTCCCTGAATGGGGATTTACCGGGTCATTCCAACCTTGGAGAACTCAGTATTTCCCCATTCAGGGAAGCCATCCCCATTCGAGCCCCCATAGGGCTCAATGGGAATGGGGAGGGAGCTAATAACGGGCCCGTTAATAACAGGCCCATTATTAGCTCCCTGGTCCTTTAGCGACTCCGGCTAAGGGCGGCTGGATTTACCGGTTTTACCAGCCGCCCTTAGCGGGACCCGCTAAAGGACCTCAGAATGCAGCGGTAAGGGGTATCCTTACCGGCGCCATTAACCCCTTACCGCTGCACTCGGAATGAGGTCATTTGTCTTCACGCTTCCAGTCAGTTTTAAATATCATTTTTCTTCTTTATAAACCTCACATTTTGTCAGGAGGGTTTTACCACAGTTCAAAATATAACACATTCATGGCCTTGCCACTTTCTTTCCACCACAACCTTCACCCACAAGGTAGTACTTCAATGTCTTCTTCCTGGCTCACTAACTTGCCAGGACTACCACTAATAATCCCTTTCCTGGTATACTCGCCTGCCAGGATAAAACTCCTACCACTACTACAAATACTTTGTGGTGATGTTTGCTTCCAGCTTTAAAGAAAGTTTTTGACTTTCACCATCATTGAAATTCATAACCTCTTTCATAGCATCTTTTATAAGGGTGCAATACACATTGATGCTGTTTGTTCCATTGGTATGTTTGCTGTTTGTTATGCAGGTTAAGTTCCTCTCCCCCTTGAGGCTCTCCTGCCACCTTTGGTTTTCTACAACCACACCAGTTAACTGCTCATAATGTCTCTCATTGATATTTTTCTACTTAGGAAAACTATTTCACCTTTTTCTTATAATTGCCTTCTTTTGGTGCAGACAATGCTGGTTGTTATTGTGTTCCAATATCACCCCAGCTTTACTTGGGCAATGATGGTTGTAATCTGGGTTAAATATTTCCCCTTCTTTACTTTGGCAACAGTTATTACACAATTTGTCTCCTCTCGCTTTCCTCCAATGTGTATATTATGCCACAAATACTCTAATTCATTCATTCAGTATTTAAAATGACCGTTAGCAGCCAGTGGTCTAGTGCAGAGTGCCCCAGGGTCACCTAATGAAGGCCAACTCACTTCCTTTGCACGTATGCTCAACCCACTGTTGCTTCAGTCTTCCCTCCTCACATCAGCTCCGGGGTGTTTGACAGCTCCGGTCATACTCTTGCGGCCTGCGCTTACTGCAACAGGAGCTTTTCACTTTCCTCGTGTGCTCGGGACAGCCAGCAACAGCACCACTTCCTGCTGCGCGTCCTCTGCAAGGTTAACTCCCAGCTTCTACGACTCTCTCAGCACAGCACTCTGCTGAAATCACAGCGGCAGGCCCAGCGTCTTCTTTTTGCTTCTCCCACTGTTGCTGTTCACTTCTCCTTCTACTTCTTCTAATGGACTGCACCTGAAGGGGCTTAAAATGCTCAAAAGTCCCGCTCAGATGTGGGCCATTAGAACCTCTAGACTGCGCATTGCAGTTCTGTGCCTCTGAGCCCCTCTTGCTCTTCCCAGTACCTAGGCCATTATGGGACCTGAAGTCCCTAATGTTCTGGTTCCTTTTTTTATATCAAAGTCTTCAATCTTAACCTTATTTAATTCAATCTGTTTAGAGAATACACCTTTAGTGAATTAGAGGAATCAAGTGTTGGTTCTTAATTTCATAACTTAAGCCAGTGGTCTTCAAAAGATTTAGGCAAGGCCCCCCCCAAGCAAAATGTGGGCAGGATGCCCCCCACAAAAATGCCAAATAGACAGTAAGTCCAAATGGCTATGAACAATTGCATGCCGTCACCGCTCCCTACTCCCAGTATAGTCCCTGAGCTCCCTCAACTGCTCCCATCACAGTCTCTGGGCTCCCTCATCCCACTCCTACCCAGTCCCTGAGCTCTCCCCACCCCACCACAGACCCTGGGCTCTCTCCACCCTGCTCCCACCACTATCTCATGGCTCCCGCCCATCCGGCTCACGCCACAGTCCCTGGGCTCCCCCATCCTGCTCCCAGCACAGTCCAAGGGCCAGTGGCGACTGGTGAATTTTTTAAGTGGATGGCCATAAATATTTCCCCCAGATATGCCATAGCGACCAAACGTACCAAGGGATCCCAAACCAATCGAGGGGTTTGGGGGGGTTATCCCCCTTGAATGTTTTTGAAATAAATGGGTTAAAATGTTGCATTTAAGAGCATAATTTTAAAAAGAATTGGGTAAAAAGCCAAACAGTTTGCAGTTGGTGCTGGGGAGCACAGGGTTCAGCCATGATATTTTTTACTGGACAGCTATAATAGTAAAAAGATACCATCCCTATCCCTGGGCCCCACAGTGCCTAGCGCAATCAACGTGATTATGGGTGTATGCACGGTGCTGTGGGGCGCAGGGGGAAAACATGGCATTTTTGACTGGACATCTATGATAGATGTCCAGTAAAGCAAAATGCCATCCCTGTCCCCTGGGCTCCATAGCGCCTCAGAAGGAGAGCTGATTTTGCAGGTGGGTAGGGGAATTGTGCAACAAAGGCATTTTTAAAATGCCTTTGTTGTACAAGACTCCCCCATCCCCCACTCGCCAAAATCAGCTCCACCGACCAACACAAACATACACACATTCACACAGCATTCACACAGCAAGCACTTTGCTCCACCTCGCTCCAGGCTGCTCTGTCCAAATATGCGAGGAGGCGCAGGAGACTCCACCATGCACATACAGACATGCAGTTCCCCAGCCAGCATTTCCAATGAGCTATGCAAGGGTTGCAAAGCAAAACACCCCCAGCTTTGCATGGCTCAGTGATCATGTGAGGCTGGGGATCTGTTTCCCTTCGACAGTTCAGACAGCCGAGGAGCACTCTCTCAGCTGGAAAAAGCAGCTGAGGGAGTGCTCAGTGTTTCACAGTGCCGGCTCCTCGGCTCCTCCATAATGGGTAAGGCAGGCAATGGGTCGACACCACACGCTCATTAAGGATGAGCCGCCAGGCTCGGACTGGCCTATTGGGCGATAGGGCAATGCCTGAACCACAAACGCAAAATGCTAGTGTGGGCCAGTTTTGTTGGTCTAAATGGGCCACTTTTTAGGACAATGTGGGCTAGTTTGATGAGTTACTTCACTATGCAGCTAGTAGTTTGGACCATTTTTGCTGAATAAATATTCCTTAATTATCACAATTTGATTACATTTTAACGAAAAAACACCCCCTTGGGTACTATTCAAACAGTCTGTCACTACAGGAATGAATTGCCATTCGCAACTGTGGGACACTTTTTCATTGTTGCCCGAGACAGTTTTATGCACCAGTCTGAACCTGTGAGCTGCCCTTATCCCTTTCATCCATTAAAAAAAAATGTATCAAAGATATATCTTTTTTTTTTTTTTTACATTTCAGGCTGGGGACTCGTGGCTACCTGCGGGAATGCGCCCCACAGTTTGAAGACCTCTGACGTAAGCCTATGGGGGAATCATGCATATCAGGGGAATCATGAATATCAGAGACAATGCTATTACTGCTTTGATCTTTACATACATCATTCCCCTGTTTACCATGAGAGGTCTCACTGCTGACCTATTGGATGATTTTAGGAAGGAAAGCCTTAATATGGCAACATGCCATTAGGTAGTCGGATATTCGGGAAACATCATCCTCTGAAGAAGATGAATACTGCATCTCTCCTAATGGAGTCATCCCATTCTCGTGGGGGCCCTCTCCGCCCAGATGATCCAACCAGCTAGCCCCCAGCTTTAGGATCAGGTAGCGTCTGCCTTCCCCATGCCACCTGGGATGAGACTTTAGTCAGGGATTCTATAAGGACTCGGCAGAATTCAACATAGTACCCACAAGACGTATGCTTTTAAAACTTTGAGCAATTTGGGGAGTGTAAGGTTGCATGTGTGCGTTCACAACGTTACTACAGTCTGGAAAAGATTGTGCACACCTTGCTACGTGCATATGGATTACACAAAAGGCTTCCAGTTTTATGGTATTTCTTTTTCTGCCATTTCCGTCGGTATTTATCCATATTTATTTGTTGGCCCTTTTTCTGTATTTATCCACATTTATTTTTGTTATATAAAAAATACAATTTGCAACCAGTTTTTTTCTGCATTTGTTCTAATAAAAAAATGCATTTATTAAAGCACACATCCAGCCATAAAGGAAAGAAATGCTAGCTCCATTTTTTCCATAACAACAAACAGTTGCTCCTGTTACTGCTGTTGCCTTAAGATATATGCTGTCAGCAATTTTAAGAACTTTAATGGTATTTTTATACAACTTTTACACTGTCCATGCTGCCAATCTGCAATGTGATTGGCTTGTGATGTATGAGTGACAGCATAGAGAACCAGACAGAAAGACAATTTGTTAAGTTTTTTTCCATTTTTATAAATAAATACATTCAGAAAGCAAATAGACTTCCATCTGTATTCATGTGTAAAAATCAATAAAACTGAAAACGGGAAACCTTAATTTATACACTAACATGCGATAGGTGCAAGAAGTATCCCCATGTTATTCATAGCACCTCTGGAAGATAATTTGAGCATCTGTTATATCAAAGATACCTTCAACTAGCAAGGTAAATGTGCAGTGATAGTTATTGCACAGGAGCATGTTTAGAAAAACATGCTCTGGTGCGATTCTAGGGAGGAAAATGTGGGATTCATCTGAAACTAACAATACATGAATGATTTCCAAGGTGTCACTCCATGGTGCGTGGCATGTAGTACTGATGATTTCATAAATATGACCAACAATAAGTACATCATATCTTCAATATCTCCATTATTGTTTTTTTATTGTTTTTTTTACCATGTTATACAGAAGTTATTATCTTCAGTATCTCCATTATTTAAAGATGGAATTTAGTTTCTAAGGTTTCATTTGAAAGCTATTTTCGGGGCTAAAAAAGAGGTCCTAATAACATTTACTCTAAATTCAAGGGTGTCTAAAAATGTCCATATTTATAACAGGTGTACAATTACAGATACAGCACTAGTGTTATATGTTCAGTTATTCTTTTTTGAATGATTATTTTTTATTATCTGTGTCTGTTACAACTGAGTGGCGGAGGCAGCTTTTGGTACTGGGCGCTGGGTGTCTCCTGAGGGGGCACTGGCATTGTGCAAGATTCAGGGTCAGTATTTTGCAGGTGTATATTGTAGTAAGGGGGTCTTAGCGTCTCCCAATTAGCTTGATGGATCAAGCGTGGCGGGAGGGCTCTCATTTAAATATGGGGGTTCTTCCCCCAAGAAATGTTTTAAAATAATGTGTTCTAATTGTGCATTTTACAGTAAAAAATTAGAAACATTTGAATGAATGCAATGTCACCAACAGTATACAGGAGTATTGCAACATTTTCAGGATGCTGGTGTCCATAATTTATGCCAGCATTGCACTGTAAATAATGATTACAAAGCTGCAGCCACAATCAATCTATGCCAGTATTGGTCACTGTAAATGACTTTTATGAATCTGTGGCAACGATCTATGTATTTCAGTACGGTAGATTCGTACACTGGCATTGTAAATGTTTCAAGGACAGTGGTGGCAGGGGAATTCTTTTGGTGGAGGGACATTAACATCTCCTCCAATTAGCATGAGCAACCCAACCCTTTGGGGACACCTTCAGCATCATGTGAGGAGACATCAATGCAGAAACAGATCTGTTGACAGGAAGTGCCCTGAAACAACTTGAATAAACAGGGCACTTGCCACTGGATTGGAGGGCGGTTGCCTACCAACCTGGGTGCCAGCTCGCACCACGCACAGTCATGTGCACACATTTCTTTTTTTAAATTTAAAAATAAAGAACATGGGGCAACACGCATAAGATCTGGGGCAGACCAGGCACATGAGCAAGGGCCCAAAGGCAGAGAGGGTGGGGTGGACCACCCCGATTGCCCTCCTCTCGGCTCTACCATTGGTACAACTGTTTAAGTGAAGTTATAGAAGGTGTAACGCAGATATATCAACTATCATCATCCAAATGCAAGTGATTGAGTGTAATGAACTTTCATTTGTGATTATCAGCGCCATCAAGAGAAGGATTTAATTCAAATCTCAAACATTTACTGAAAAACTACTTGATTCTATAAGAATTTGAAATGAGTGTTAAGACAGTGATTATAAACACTTGTTAGAAGAGTTAGGACAGGGGCTGCATGGCATTATTTCTTCTGCAGCTATATTTTCTGTTACTAAAATTGTTCACACAAAACTACTGACAGAACATGAAGATTTTAGTGAAAGCCCAGTGAGCAGAAAGGAGGTTCTCTGTGCAAAATCCCCAAGTACTGGTAGAACATTTTTTTTAAATGCATGATTTGTGTTGCCAAAGACCTGAAGATAGGATGCATAGATTATATGTTGTTTGCACTGACAACACAGCTCACGATGTAGGATGATGTTCATTTGAATTAAAATAGCCAATGGAAACTGAAGTTGAGCAGGGAATCAAAAGCGAGTCATCCATATAGCAGAGTATATCACAATGAATGCTATATAAAAAGTGTGCACAAAGTGCAGATTTACCTCCTTAAACACCACTGAATTTTCCACAATGCAAGAGGGACATCGACAGGACATCTATTGCTCAAAAGGTGTTAAAAAGGAATACATAATATTGAGCAATCCCTGAAAACACTTATTGAAACATTATTTTTGACTTGACATTCAGCAATATTATGTTATGTTATGTTATGTTATGTTATGTTATGTTGATTGATACCGTGCACGGTCTCCAGACGTTCTCAATCCTGTCTCCATGAACCAATCACAGCATATTTCATTGAAATCAGGTAACAATGATGTGATTTCACATGCAGAAGCAAGTTCCAACATAAATTAAAATCTGGAGGGTCTATATCAGGCTGCTAGTTTACTACAAGAAAACATACTGGTGGACATTCATAGGTTCTATCATGCAGGACAAAATTACAAAAGCAATCCAACAAGAAGAGCTATCATTTGTCAAATAGCGCATAGATGGGAGAACAATGTTCTATAACTTGCAGGTCAAAAATGCACATTTGAGCCAGAAGGAACAAACTCATATATATGGGTGCCAAACAGAAAGACAGGTCTTGCATGGTGTCATAACTTCATTTAAGTTAGCACACACACAAGATTCTAATTCAGGTTGCTGTTGGTCTAAAAATGCATTCCAAAACGTGCAGCAAATTCTTGGTGCGGCTTAGAAATGGCTTGGGTTTCTCTGTTAACTCTGATAAAGTTCTATGGCTTGAGACAGCTTTAGCAAATGAAATTCTACGCCGCATGGAAGGTAATGCAGGCAAATATGTACCTGTGGGCCTGTAAAAGGAAGATAAATGTATTGTTCTGCAGATCACTTGAACTTCTTTGAGGACACTCCTGGTGGAAAGGGGCCCCTTCATGCAACTGTGATGGATGGTTGTCAAGAATGTCATACACATTTTTGATACAAGCATGCTGAATCTTCACTACAGAAACTACCCTACTACAGGACAAGAGTACAGCTCTTAAGGACTCTCATGTTAACAGACAGGCTAAGGGTTTGAAATCCTTTCAAGAAGTAGACTTGCCATGGTTTCTATGTACAATTGAAAGTATATCACATTTTACTGTCTTGAATATTGAAAGCCCAGACTCGGAAAGCAGGGTGGATGATACAATGGATACAGACTCACAAAATGAATCTAGGAAAACAAATTATTATCCTGAGTGTGTTCCAAACTGGACTGTTTTCAATGTAACATTGCAAGATGTGCTGAAGCTAATAACTTGCATATGTGTTTTGACTTTCATGCACGCTACCCCCAGAGATCATTCAATTCAGATGTCATTCCTTACATATCAGGAAAGCTTAACAAAACATATTTGTTGAACAGATTCAACATGGTTGTGACTTCAGATTTGGGTCTTTGCCATCCTGTGCAGCAACTAATAATGTCTCAACAGTGTATTTCTGATCAATTTGTATTACGGCCCAGAAAACTGCACGCACAAAAGTCTATACTTTGTGCTGTTGGCTCTTTCATTGATGGAGCCACCATTCCTGAAATGGGTGATGGCTGGTACAATGGACACTGTATAAACTGAATGCAATAAATCATCACAGGAAATGTTCCGATAAAGCACACAAATACACAAATGTGGCCCTGTATGTCTGAACGTGAAGGTGTTCTTCAAGAAGCATCCATGTGCAGAAACCCCTAATTAGGTACAAGAAATACAATCATATATATAAATAGCTGTGATAGTCAAGACCTGCCTGGCAAACATGGAGGAATGAAACAAGTCTGACAAAATGAAGGTGCTTGGCAATGCTCAAGGGTTCTATGTTATTTTGCCACCAGTTTTTTTTAATGTAATGTTTATGAAAAAATGACATCGACCAAACTCATCGCAATAGTTTTTTTTAATATTTGGGGGGTTCTCCCACATGCTCCCCTTCCCTATTATTTTATCCCCATCCCAAACCCGTCTACCCTTTAAATCCGCGTACTCCCTACATATTGTGATGAGGTTTTTTTAATGTAATGTTTTCATACATTTTACATTAAACTAAAAAAAAGCAGGCGGAGAACGACTGTATACCTGCTCAAGGACAGTCTTACCCATCATTTAAAATGATACAGGATTATATGGCAAAGTTGGAATCTTGTTGGAAGTAATGAGGAACGTCAGATTTGGTGACTGCAGTGCACACATAAGTGGAAGCAATCATTGTGTATTTCTTTGAATTAAACTTTCATAATTACTCTGAGATGATGGCATAGTGCCTTGCAGAAATTAGTGTTTTGAAAGAGCAGACCCTGCTCTTGGAGCTGAGGAAGTTCTTGAACAAAAGGAGCTTTAATACTACTGGAGGTGTAGTAGGCATAGCACAACACCCTAGGCCACTTCAAATGTATTTATTAAAAGCGGCAATACTTGACTCTATATCAGAACAGACATCAATGTTGCCACATCACAGCAGCCATCATCACATAAACATAATTGTGACCAAGATGACGCAGTAAAAAAAGGATATTGCAATAAATAAACTGCTTATTCAATTTTAATAAATTGGGAATCCATTTTAATGTGATGCGTCAGAACTAAGCCACCAAGGCTATTTGAGAGAGTATTACAAAAGATGTTGGTCAACTCCATGCTCCAGGTATTACTTTTTATGATGATTTTTAAAAAAACAGAGACACCCATCTCCAAAACTTGCACCATGAATGTATGGCATCCTATCAAGAAGAGCAAACTAAATCTGTGGTCAAGCACCAAGATCATATTAAAAATAAATATGGCTGGCATTGTGACAGAGTTAAGAGCAGACAGATCAATGTTTGATGGAAATATGGATCTTTGTCCGAGAAAATGAAGTGTGATTGAAATCTTGAAGTCGATATCACCACCACAAAGCAGCAAAACAAACAGTAAATAACTCCAACAATAGCAGTTATCAATACTCTACCTGAACAGATCGTATCTGTTGCAGTTGTTGACGGCATGGCAGAGTAAACGCTTGGATAAGTCAAAAGGCATTCAGACAGGCATAGATCTGGCTGAAACAATGACCAAACTAATCAAAAGTACTAGGAGTTTAGTGAAACAAACTACTTTCTGATGAAACAAGTCCAGTCACACCTTTTCGTCATTAAAACAACCACAAACTTACAAATGCACCCCGACATGTAACACAAACCTTGTGTGGTTACTCACTTGAACTGGCATGCAATTTTACAATTTGTATTTTCCTTTCTGACACTTAGAAATGCAATTGCATGAAAAAGGTCTTCCATTCAATTACAGTTCCTGCTCAATCCTGGACAGTAAATGCAGAGCTCCTAACATATTAACGTGTTTTGCAATAGATGCTACATTCTGAGAAAACATGCTGGTAACATTCTCATGTGTTGGAACACATTCTTTTAAATATTTATAAGAAAATTCTCTGAGGTAAATGCACCAATGAATACTCTAATGCTCTATTTAATTTTTACATATGCCTTCGAAACCTGTTGCCACAGTTCACAAACAAGATGCAACACATGGTTGGACCTTTTTTCAACTCAAATGGATGGCTTACAAAATGCAGGCGCAGAACACTCCTGATCTTGCCTCCCTGAAAGATATATTAGGTTCTCACAAAAATATGTACAATTCAACCACAAAATGAACTTCAAACCAACAGAACCTGTGTGTATAGCAAAGTCTCTGCAGTGCTTAATCCAGGAAACCCTGTCTAGGAGGGATTCTCTATCACTCACAATCTTGGGGGTTTAATTGTCCCCACTCTCTTTTCTTGGTTATTCGGTCTGTAGATTGGAGTCCTCTGATTCTTGTCCACGACTTATGCGAGAACCCTTCATCCAGGTTCTGGCATGCCTGCATTCTAGGCCTGCATGGTGGCAGAGGGTAGGGCTGAGCAAAGTCTAAGATATAAAAAATTAGCCCAAGAGCTTCCACCAAGAGGTTGGCCACTTGATCTTCTCTACTGCACGGGTGGTATAGCTCAGTGGCAATGCGCCTGCCTTGGAAGCTAGAGCAACACAGGTTTGAATCCCGGATCCGCACTTAGAAACCTTTCCAGTATTAAGCATGTTATAAAAAGACAATTATATATATTATACAGTTTAGTTCCATTGACCTTCTTTGCCTCTCTTTCTTGAGGTCCTGACTATTATCATCTAGACCCTATTCTCATCTTCCTCCTTGACGACTCACAATGGCCTTATGTCCAAGGGAACCTTTCCTGCCACTCCCGACCTGCTGTGTTCTTTCACATTCCTCCTCAGTGCCACACCCTATGCTCATATCTTATTCCCTCTGTCACTTACACCCCTCAATGTTGGGTGTATCTGCTCCTTCCTTAATGCCCTTTCATTTTCTCCTCCAATCTACTCCTCTCTGCATCTCCCAATGTTTTCAGTAGCCTCCTGTTGAACATTCCACAACTTCTCTTCTCTTTGTGCTTCCCATGTCCTTACCCTGCCTCCTGTCCATCTCCTCCTCAATCCTCCTGATGTTTCTCCTCACCACCATCTTATTCTTGTTCACCTACACCTCACTTCTCCTGATGTTCCCCCTCAACACCACCTTAGACCCCTTAATCTCCTCTTCACTCATCCTAAGGTTTCTTTTCGGCTACTCCCATTTGCAGGGCCACTAGTCTCTCTGGTGGATCTGAAAGAGAGGTGGGTGAGGTTAGTGGCGAGAGAGAGGAAATGCCAGATAGCTTTGCTTTTGTGTTGATTAGTGTGTGTCAGTTTCCATGTGCTCTGTCTCTAGAGCATAGAGGTATTTGTGTCAGAATGTGAGCCTCATCTTCCCTTGGTGCAAGGATACATAGGCCCAACGTTTGGTATGTCAGTTGGTATAAGAGGTGTAGTATTCTGTTTGCTCTCTATTGGGAGGCGTGTTTAATTGCCATGTTTGTGTGTGGCTTAGTTGTTGGTATGCGTATTGTTTGTTGTAACATAGAATTTGACAGTGTTAGTGCAGAGAGCAGTAAGAGACCCTGATGGGCCAACAAGCATAAAACTAAATTTAGCACATCATAAAATGGCATAGCAAGGCACGAAAAGGGCAAGAAAGTAATCACAAGACATTAGTAGCTCTAGAAATACATCAAATAGACCTTATCTGGTGTTCTCCCTTGCTAGTACCACTTGCTCTTGCAGGAATACATTATTTCACGTTCTCACGTTGCCACTGTCAGAACCTCTCTCTGTGTCTCTCATGCTCTCTGTCTCTCTCAAATAGATGCAGTTTACCCTATATGCTACAATCATCTGAGAATTGGCAGAAGAGAGAAGGGACAGCCTGGAGACTCCACTCCAAACTTCAGTTTCGATGAACTGAAACCCCAACTTTCATATTCAAATGAGGAGCAGGAAAGATAACAGGTGATTTGTGGATTCCTCAAAGTGCCACAGAGAGCTGGGTGCATCATTCCGTGGCCTAAAGCGGTGTCATGGCTCTTTGCCAGAGATCCTTGGGAAAGCTTTGTGTCAAGCTAACTAATAACCAGGGAAAGGGCAGGTCTACTGAATGTATCCATCTATATGGGCTTCCCTTCCAGAGATAGGGAGAAATGCCAGGGATTATGATAGGCAGATGGTGTAATCTGTTCCACAGGGGTCTCCCAGAGCAAGGAAGGAACAGCATAAACTATCAACAGCTATTTGCCCTACAGAAAGGGGAGGAGGGGGGGAAGTGGCTGCCTCTCTAGAGCACAGCAGGGTTGACGGATTTGTACTGTAACATTTATAATTTTAAACAATTTTGTATGATTTCTGGGATGAGTGTCAACAATTAAACTTGTGTACTTTTGAAGTGAATCCCAAAAGCTACAGAAAGACTTATGTTGTGTCTCTGTGTGCTCCTTTTAGTTGCCTAGTCATGTTCTGCCTTCTTATGACACGCGGGCCATCCGCAGGTCCCAGCTTGCCCTTTCTTGACTGTTGCTGGCCCATCCCGCTACCATGTTGTCTGCCTTCTTTCAACACACCAGCACATTCTGATGTCCAGCTTTAGCTTTGACACACCTCTTCAGTTCCTATTCAGCTTTTGTCTGTACGTGATCTGCTTTCCATTGACACATATGCCCTTCATTGTCTTCATCTTTGCCCATGCCCCTTCGGATCCATTTCTCCCTTTTATCTGTATATGTTTTGCCTTCTTATGACAAGAGGGACCATCAGGCTCAGCAGTCTTTGCGATTCAGGTGGATAGATTTAATGTTAAAAGCCTGACCCTATAAGGTGCAGTATGTGCAACATAGGAGAATCACTCTGCTTTCTTAAGCCAGATCCTGTGTCATTGAAGCTCCATCTTCTATGGCTCTTGCTGCACCTGTTCTGTGTGAGTGAAGCTTGCCTTGCTGTGCCCCTTGCTGTACCTGCTTCATATGAGTGAACCTTGCCTTGCTATGACCCTTGCTGTACTTGTTCTGTAAGAATGAAGCTTGGCCTGCTGAGCACATGCTGTACCCATTCTGTGTGAAAGAGGTTTCCCTGCTGTGGCCATGCTGTTCCTTTTGCATAGGAGGGAAGCTTCCCCTGATGTGGCTCGTGCTGTACCTGTTACATGTGAGGGAAGCTTGCTCTCTGTAGCACGTGCTGCGCCAATGCTGGTTGAGGTAGGCCTTTCCTGCTGTGGCTCATGGTATACCCGTTCGGTCTGAGTGCATATTGCTGTACCTCCTCACCTCCCCCTTATTCTCTGCCACCTTCTCCACACGCCTTCTGATATTTATCCTACACCTTCCTTGATCCCCTAAACCCACTCCTTGCTGATCCTGATGCATACCCTCACCATTTCCTTATTCTCCTTCATCTCCTGCTCGCGTCTCCTGATGTTCCACCTAACCACCTACTCATTCTCCTTTACCTCCTGCTCTTTGCTCATGATTGTTTCCCCTCGATGCCCTTTTAATTCTCGTTATATCACCCTCTCACCTCACCATCTCTTTATCCTCCTGTTGTCGGCTGATCGCCCCTCTCCAGCCTCCATCCTCCTTCTCCAACCTCTTCTTTTCTGGCCTACATCACTCTCCCAAACTGCTCCTTCTCCAAACACCCACAATCTGCCTGTAATAAGGGTCCCTTCTGTACAGGCTAAGCTCCACCCCCGGGACATCTTGTATTTTTGTCTTCCTGCTTGTGATCTGGGAAACAGATGGCTCATACAGAGGCTGCTTTGCTCTTCTTCCATGCCTGCAGTAGTGGGTTATCTTGCAGAGACCTGTTCTGTGGGAGGTGTGAAATAAGCTGGGACACTGCTGCTGGTGGCAAAGTCAGATTGCAAAATTGCCCGGGGTTAAATGCTGCATCCATGCTTTGACGAGCCTCGCACCGTGGAGATACTCGAATGCCTGATTGCTTTTCCTTCATCTGGGGAGCCTTGTTTTGCAAGGGGGTTTGGAGGATAGGTGGAACATAGACTCCTAACATTACCTTGGCTCCAGATATCCTGCCCATATGTGGAGATCTTCCAACATGGACAGGTGCACACACTTGTTTAAGGTGGCAAGCCCCAGCCTCATTATTCGGACATTGTGGGTTAAGACAGGGGATCTTCCCCATCCTGGGCTGAGGATTGCACAGCATGAAGTGGGAGAATGGAAGACCAGGCTCCCGTCCTTCACCTCTCGCGCTTGGCCTAGAGGGTCACGGCCCAGACACCCGCCGCGAGAAGAGTTTGTCCATTTACCAGACGACCAGGTACCCTGGTACAGGAACATACGGATGTGTCCACCTGCCTGCCCAGCAGCCCGCACTGGCCATGCCGACACCTGCGGCTCGGATCAGCTAGACTAAAAACCACACGTCGTTAGAGATGCCATGACGACCTAGACAACGGGAAGCACATCTGTACAAATATACACACTTAACATTTCCACACCAATCTACACGAAGAACATACTCAGTGCTCTGACGTAGGCGACAGGCATATTCACGGACGTGCATCTTTATTATTTTTACATAGGCTTTCAGAACGCAGAAACGCAAGACGCATCATGAACTCATCTATAACGCTTGCTCACGCTTCTCTTGAAACCCGTTACCACCATGAGAGGTATAATGGAAACACGATACTGGTCATGGAAATATATGCCATTATAACCCAAAAGCACCTATGCACCAAACAGACTACTTAAGCACCAGGCCCGAGTAGGCCTCAAACAAGAGCTCCCGTGGACATTAACAAAGCAAGAGTCAGGTTGCTGATCCTGCAGAAAGAACCCGGTGGAGCAACCAGCCAAGGTCGCAATGTTGCAAACCCACATCCAAGAACAAATCATCAAAGGCACGATGTTGCAACCTCGCACTCCGCGCCTCAACGATAAAGGCACGCCGGCAAATTAAACCAGACGCGCAGTAGAAAAAACAATATTAATTGTGCAGAATTCTGCCTCTTTCACGGTCCCTCCCCACGTGACCAAGCCGAACCTGACGAGATGCCAAAACCCAGGAGAGAAAAGGCGTCTGGGTCCCTCACTACGAGACACAGGCCGATACACTTGAAAGGCTCAATGGACATCTGCTACAGTGGGAGCGGTCAGCCTTCCACCTATGAATAAATCCTCACATTGTCTGCACGTACCCATATTGAAACATTGTTGCAAACACAGGTACACCGAGAGCTGGGAACAACGGTGGTCCCAGGCTGGGAAGCTCACGGATGCACCAATCAGAACATGGGGCTCTTATCTCAGACGTCAGTAATACTAGCCAATCCTCAGGAGTCTTCATGTAACAATTCTTATGTATCTAATTGTAGGGACAACCCAGATATACCACCTGACTACACCTTGTCCACTAATATCATTCTCTATATGTGTACTGTACTAACCCTACCACTCGAGCAACCAATTAAGAGTGGCGATAGGTTTTTTGTTAACTTTCTGAAGTGACGCAAGTAGCGCGTCATAATGTAGTAAAAAGGGCCTGCGAGCCCCACGATTGTGTGTGTGTCAGGACGAACGCGTACGCTCCTTGACCCATCCCTGCCGTTTTGTCTAAATAAACAGCAGAGTCACCTTGCTCCTTGTGTGTGTCTCATACTCTATCTCGCCTGGGATATACGGGAGGAGTTGGGGCCTCCCTGCCCGGAGGTCTGCGGACGGCCCGGCCGACCCCGGCAGAATTTCCCCCCGACAAGTTGGAGGCACTGCTGAGATCTGTTTAAGATCAACTTTTATTTTTAGTTTTTCCAGGCACTCCCATTGCGAGGAGGCCCGGCGGCGCGGCCCCCTCTGCCGTTGCCCCCTTCTGAGGACTACAGGACCATCGCGGAGCTGCGAGAAGACCGGACAGCGCAATCCGGATATTGGCCCTCGGGAGCCGGTTGAGAAGTATCCCGCCCGCGGTCGGCGAGTGTCCAGACGTGGTCCAGACGAGGGGAGGTGGCGAGCCGCTTGGAGGGGTGCACGCAGTCGAGCGGCCCTGCATCGAGAGAACTTGGTGAGCATGACACGCACAACAAGCAATGCGAAATTGTGAGGGAGGGGGAGGAAGTAAATAAGGGAGGAGGGAGGTATTGTACAGATGTGCGGCGAAGGTTTAACTGAGTGTTGCCAATGGAATGAATGGTAGCGAAACGAGTGCGAGAACAGTCGGCTAACGTTACGCGAAAGAGGGGGGCGGGGCACGAAAACATCACGTGCAGCCGCTCGTAAGACACTGATGGCCTAAATTGCGACTACGTGTGAGGGTGGGTGTGTGTGGTTTCCTACGACTTGACATTTATTGATCAATGAGTAGATGAGGTTTCCTATTGTTCGAGCAAGAAACTCGATAGGTAGATGACGTTTCCCTGTGGGCGGTAGCTAGTTACATAGTTGCCCAAAACGGAAGATAATTGGCTGGTTAAGCCCTCCTGTTGAGGGGCGTATCACACGCGAGGCGACGCAGCGTGCGCAGTCCGGTTATATTATTGATGAGATTACCTTGTTCCAGGAGAGACAGGAAGACAGCTGTAGGGTTAGCGGGGTAGATTGCAAGTGTATTTTGAACTTAAAGAATATAACAAGAATATACCAGTAGCTCGAAGAAATCGGTGACGTCACCAATAGGGTTTTAATAGGATATCGCGTGCATAAGGAACTTTGGGTTGAGAGTGGGGAGGAAGAGAAAGATGATAAGGGAGCAGACACGGAGATAACGGATAGACTAGAGGATCGGAAAAGGAGAAGGGGAAAGGGGCGTGGCTGCGCACGGAGAACGCCGGCCACGGCAAGTGTAAAAGGGGGAGAGAACGGAGAAACAGGACGACTGTATAAGATCGTCGTAAGGGGTACGCAGCCGCAGGGGGCTGCGTGCGCTTCGGCCGCAGGGGGCCGTAGGGGAAGGAATATAATATAACATCATATTTATTATTATTGCATAATCTGTCAAGGGATTGTCGTAAGTCCCCACACTTGCGGGGCAAGGTAAGCAATACGAGGTTGTATATTGTAAACTGCTGGTAAAGAGAAGGGTAACAAGGGGAGGGCCACTATGTCATACGGGAGAGGGTCGGGAGGGTGGGGGAACACCCTCACTACCCCATTACAACACATATGCACCACACTGCCACCACATAGGGAGAAATTAATTAAGTACAGCATAGAGTGGACCCAGGGGACGGACAACAAAATGTTAACACCATGGCCGCCTAATGGTAGTTTCGATCCATATGCCCAACATTCACTACTAAACCATCTGCACAATACATACAAGGGGAAGAAGTTGGCAAACCATGTGGAGGTGTTTAACTTATGGAGGATGTTCCAGGGGTCCCGACCAGGACCAAATGGAATGTTCACTATGGGGGAAACACCGGAAGAAAAGGAGATTAAGAAAGAAGGAACGGATGGGGAAAAGGGGTGCGAAAGCACAAAGAATACGGGGAACGGAGGACAGGGAGGAGAAAAGATTGATAAATCAAACGACATAAAAAAGGAACGGAACAATGAGACACCCATAACACCGGGAGTGAAAACAGAGGGAGGAGGGTTGTACCCTTTAAAAGAATTAGGAGAAATAGAAGGACAGTTCAGGGCGGCTGAAGGATACTCGAACCCGGCATACAGCCCTCCACCATATGTGGCTCATAGGAAGATACCAATGGGGGAAGAAAGGATTGGAGAAGAGCAGACTGTAGAGATAGGAAACGATGAGTGGGTAGCTGCACAGATATTATTGAAATTACGAGGCTCACTAACTGGAGAAGAAAGGGAGGCGGTAAGGAGAACAGACGAGGATAGTGCCAGAAAGAGTGAAATGAGGGAAGAGGAGCTACTATGGCAGAAGGAAGAGATTTTGGAGGAAAAATTAGCAAAACTAAGGGATGAGCAGAATGAATTGATCAAACAACTTGAGAGGGAGGAAAGAGAGAGAGTGAGGAAAAGGAAAGAAGGTAAGAACGAATTGGAAAAATTAAGGGAACGAAATGAGGAGCAAAAGAGAGAAGCTGAAAGGGTAAAAGCAGCAGCAGATAGGGTATCAAGAGTAGTGCTGAGGGAGAAGAAGAAGGAAGAAGAAGAAAAGGAAAAGGAAATGGAAATATGGAGGAGGAGGGTACTATCAGAGACAGCTAAGAAATATGAAGAGGGGAAGGTAATAGAGAGTATAGTAGAAAGAGAAAGGGTGAAATGGGAAAGGAAGAAAGAGGATGAAAGAATATTGGAACAGATGAGCAACGAAGTAATGGAGGAATTGAAAAGAAAAAGGGAGGAAAATAGTAGGGAAATGGAGGAGAGAAGTGAAGGGGGAAGAGAAGGGAGGAGTAGGGAGAGTGAAAGATGGGGAGATGTATATAAAAGTAGAGAGGTAGCAACAACATCAGCACTAGGGGGAACAGTTGGTAACAACGAAAGGGGAGAAAGAGACTTAATAGACTTAAAAACAGTAACAATAAAAGGAAAAAAGGCAGAGTGGGGGGTGCCATTTATGAATGACTTTTGCAGTGAGGAGGAAGAAGGAGTGGAGAAGGATGGAAGAAAGAGTGAAAGGGAAAGCTTAGATAAGCTATACCTCACTAGAACAAACATAGATTCGCCCTGGATGAGTAAAAGATGGGAGGAGCTGGAGAGAAGTAAGGAGGGAGTGAAAAGAATAGGGGAAACACAAACCCATGAAACCACGCCACCCACATCTCCATCACGCCCTCCCACGTCACACCATACATGTTCAACCACCGCACGCTCACTGCACAGAATAAAGCTTGCGCCCTTCATGAACGAAATTACACCTTATGCATGTCGGCTTAGGGACCTCCCTAGTCGCAGGCAAGACAGACAAATAGACATACCCATATTGAACACAGGAAATGACGAAAAAAGGGGAAAGGAAGAAGAGGGAGGTAGGAGCAGAGGTAGTAAGGAAGAATTTGAAGTAGTAAAGGAAACGGGGGAAGAGGAGGGGTGTGAAGACTCAATATTATGGAGCGTAAAGGGTGACACGAGACAGAATTTAATGCCACTGTTGGAGAGAGGAGGGGTTAGACCACAGTATGTACCTTGGAAACATACGGATAAAGAAAATATAAAATGTAGGCTCCCATCACTAAGTGGAGGTGCGGGTAAGTGGATATATGAAATGGAAAAACACACCGCAGGACAGAAATTAGCAGTAGGAGATGTGAAGGGCCTGTTAATATCAATATTAGGGGATAGAGCGGATGACATTTGGAAAAGAGCGGGATTCCATGGGGTAACAATAACGAACACATCGCATGATGGGGCACCATTTGCAAACTGTAGACATGCGCTATGGCAGGCACTGAGAGTGCAGTACCCAGACACATCAGACATAGGAGCCATTACTTCCCGTAAGATGGGTGAAAATGAGGACCCTGTTGATTATATCCAGGATATTCAAGAGAAGTGGCGCATGGAAACTAGAGAACAATGGGACAAAACACCAGCCATATTTTACCATATACTAGTACAAGGGCTCCCAGAAGGGGTTCAGAAACAACTAAAGAAAGTAGTGGGGATGGAAGCAAAACCATGGCCAGAAATACAACTGACTATAGTACATCACTGCAGGACATGGCAAGGAAAAATGAAACAAAAGGAAGAGGATAGGAAAACAGAAGAGGCCAAACTAGTACAGAAAAAACTTACTAAATACACAATGGAAGGGGCACTAATAACTACGCCCACACCAATGGCCCAAAGCCCAACGCAAGTAGTGGCTGCACAAGATCCCGCCCAAATAGCGCCTCCACAAGGTGTAATACAGCAAGTGCCGCCTCTGCAATTACACGCACCAAACATGGGAGGAGGGTACCCCATGCAAGGAACTGGGTATTATAGTTATAACAGAGGGAGAGGAGGGTTTATGAGGGGGAGAGGATACGGATATAATACCCAACAACAGGCTGGGGGACTTAGAAATTACTACCCCACAGGGCAACCCGTATACCAGGACAACACAGGGAGCTTCCCATGGCAAAGCAGGGAACCACCCGTGTGTTGGAGCTGCGGACTATTAGGACACATGTCACGTACATGTAGGGTCAGGCCAGGAACACCAGCATGGAATGAACAAGCACAACCTAGGACATTACAAGAACAGCAGGGCATACAACAACAGCAGATGTCACAAAAAGGGAGTGACCCACAACAACAAACAACACAACAGCCACAAACCTATTCACTGCCACAACAACAAATAACACAGCAACTGCCACCGCCACAACAACAAGTAGCGTTAATACAACCACCACCCCAAACTCAACAAACGCAATTGGGTAGGGTGACGGTGTTGGGACACAACCCTTACACAGGGAATGGCCAATCATTGTACCCCCAATAGGCCAGCCCACAGACGGCCTTGGTGTGTCCCATCCTGTCAGTAACACCTAATAGTGCGGAGGAACCACGCATAGAGGTAACGATAGGTGACAAAAAAATATCATTTCTTGTTGACACCGGGGCAACCCGGTCTTGCATAAGGGAAGGTAAATTTAAGATGTCAGGCGAAGCCATGAACACCCAAGGATTTTCTGGGGCTAAAGGGTTGGTTCCATTTACTGATAACGTTCCATTATCTATTGGAGATTATGATCTGTCAGTCCCACTTTTGTATTATAGTGCCTCACCAGTAAATATACTGGGGAGAGACATAATGAACAGGTTGAATATGACGATCTCCTTTACAGAGGATGGCATAATTTGCTCTACTCCAGGGATTAACATGCTCGCAGCACGACAGATTTTGCAAGCATACTGTGGACAGACAGCGATTAGGGCGGAGCCAGTAGATGGCGAGCTATTCCAGTATGGAACAGACATGGCATTTGCATGGATGCCAGGGATAGAAGGGAAAATATGGAGGAGGCCAGCAGCCTATCTGTTCCGACCAGAAACACCAGTTAATGAACTGGAAGGGAAGGTGTTTGTAATGGACATTGAGAGCATTATTGCAACAGCTGATTATGTTGCTGTGCACGCCCAAGATAAAGAAGGGAGAGCATGGAGGGCGGTGATAGCACTAGCAGAAGGATGTAGGCTGACCCAGGTGTCAGATGAAGAGCTGTTCTCAGAAGAAAAGGAAGAAGATGAAATGGTGTTCATGATGAGTGTAGAAATATGGCTAAGAGTGGCTCACAAACAAGTAGCACAGAAAATTGCAATGGCACTTGAGGCACCCGCAGGCACCCCAGTCCCATTTTTTAAGGAGGATATGTCAAAGGTGCCCAAATCATTATGGACTATTAGCCCTTATGACGTGGGATGCATAAAAAGCATAGGGGGTGTAAGGATAAAATTGAAAAAAGGTGCCATACTACCAAGAGTGAAACAGTACCCATTGTCAAAAGAGGCAGATGAAGGCATATATGAAACCATAACGGCCCTTATAAACAATGGCATATTGGTCCCCTCAGAATCACCATGTAACACAGCTGTGTACCCGGTGCGCAAGGCTAAAGGGGGGTCTTGGCGCTTCATACAGGACCTCAGACCCTTAAACAACATAGTAGAAGCAGAGTATCCAGTAACAGCAAACCCGGCCACAATATTGTGTGGCATTCCAGCAGAAGCATCACGATTTACAGTGATTGACCTTAAAAATGCTTTTTTCTCAATACCATTACACCCAGACTCACAAGATTTGACAAGCTTCACTTACCGAAATACAAAGTGGAAACATACCAGATTACCACAGGGGTATTGTGAATCACCCTCAATTTTCAATAGAATAATACAGATGGATTTGGGTAACGTTGAGGTGGAAAGCACAGTGTTACAGTATGTGGATGACATAATAATTTGCAGTACAAACGAAAGTAAATGTAGAGAGGACTCCTTAAAAATGTTGACAATATTGGCTGAAAAGGGGTACAAGGTAGACATGGAAAAGATACAATACTGTCAGGAACAGGTACTTTACATTGGCCAACTGATATCCCAACATGGAAGAAGGATTGCACCACAAAGAGCACAGGCCATCTCAAGCACTCCCGTGCCACAGACTGTGAGAGAACTGCAGCAATTTCTGGGGCTGTGCAACTACTGTAGAGCATGGGTATTTGATTACAGCTCATACATAGGACCCCTGCTTGAGGGTTTGAAGGAAGCAAATAAAGGGGAGAAAAAGTTGGGATGGACTATGGAAATGAGGGAGGCATTTGACGAATTGAAAGACGCGATATCAACGGCTCCAGTACTGGCATCCCCAGACTATGAGCGACGCTTTTTTATATTTTCACATTGCGACTCAGCAGTGATGAAGGCAGTATTGGCACAAAAAACGAGCATGGGATATAAACCAGTAGCATTTTACAGCGGACACTTAGACCCTGTGATGTTAGGCCACTTCCCTTGTGAACAAGGTCTCGCTGCAGCTGCCTTTGCAGTAGAAAAAGCATCAGCAATAACTATGGGGTGTCCAACTACACTGTTTGTGGAACATGCACTATTTGCGATATTGAACAAACCTAAGTCCACACTAACGACACAGAGGGCATCAGGTTATGAGATTATTTTGTCTAAGGCTGAACTAGCAATTGTTAGATGTAGCACGGTTAACCCTGCAAGGTTCCTAGCAGAAGTAATTGAAGAGGGAGATTACGCCCACGACTGCACCCAAATAACTAAAATGTACTCATGTACTAGAAAAGTTGAAGAAAACGCACTAGAGGGAGGTGAGCTTTTGTTTATTGATGGGTCATCAACTATTGATCAAGGAGATGGGATACGAAGGACTGGGGCAGCAGTAGTAAAAATGATGGAGGCACCGGTGTGTGTGGCTATGAAGTGTGTACAATTACCACAGCACTACTCTGCTCAAGCCGCGGAACTGGTTGCACTAATATTGGCATTAAAGGAAAGTTTTAATAAAAGAGTAACCATATATTCCGACAGTGCATATGTTACATCCACTGTCCACTCAGGGTTATCAAAATGGAGAAGAAGAGGGTTTAGGAGAGCTGATGGCACTCCAGTACAACATGCCCTATTGTTGGCTGAACTAATTGAAGTAATAAACGACCCCCAAGAACTAGCCCTAGTCAAGTGCACCGCACACACCAATGGAGAAGACTACGTATCAAAAGGGAATGCAGCAGCAGACGCACATGCGAAATATGCTGCATACTTTGGTGAGATATGGAACCCCACAGACTCACAGAGAGGGAGAGGGAGGGGAATAGCTAGGGAGATGTTAATAAAAGAAGGGTACACCCATCTCCCAGCCACACAGATTATGGAACTACAAGCGGCTGCACCAATGGCCGAAAAAGAAGTATGGGTAAAAAGAGGATGTACAATGTCCCCAACCGACGCACTATGGCGCCAGGGTGGCACGGGGAAAGTTGTAATACCGTTGGCACTGTTAAATACCGCCCTGAGCCAATTACATCACCCTGCACATACAGGCAAGGAAATAATCGCAGCACGAATTAGAGAAGATTGGTTTTGTCCTGAGTTAAACTCTCATGTGTCAAATTTTATCAGCAATTGCCTCACATGTCAACAGTTTACGGCCGGTCATACTCTAAAAGTGATAAGAGGTACCATACCCCGGCCAGAAGGACCCTTTCGGCACCTTCACATTGACTATGTTGATATGATCAACATATGTCAAGGTAATAGGTATATGATTGTAGTAGTATGCCCATTTTCTAGGTGGATTGAAGCAGGGCCCTGTTCACACCCTGATGCGTTTAGAGCAGCCAAATTCATAGTAAGGGAGGTCTTCCCCAGGTGGGGAGTGTGCGAGGTGTTAAGATCAGACAACGGCCCACATTTCGCAAACGAAATGTTCCAACATATCACATCCCTGCTGAACATTAAACACAAATTTGCATGTGCATACCACCCACAGGCTAATGGCGTATGTGAACGCCTGAATGGCTTATTGAAGGAGGCAATTGCAAAAATACAACAAACAACAAAGAAAAGTTGGTTGTATTGCCTTCCGTTAGCTTTATTTGAACTTAGAAATAGGCCAGGGTCCGACCACCACCTCACCCCTCACGAAGTGGTTACTGGACGTCAAATGCGCCTTCCCCTAACCCCAACGTCAAGGGCATTCACCGACCACGAAAGTTCAGCGAGTGTGTTAGGTGATGAAATGTATCAATATGTGTCTTCTTTGATTACTAGTGTCGTGTTTGTGTCTCAACAGCTCGAGCGCACACGGGGCGGGTCTACCAGCAATCAAGAAAAAGGCGCAAGTACAGAATTGGGAAAGGAGAACTTGTGCAAACTTGCCAAAGGTGACCACCTGCTACTTCGCAATTTCAATAGAAAGTGGAACGAGAAGAGGTTCACTGGCCCCCATCTGGTAGAGGACGTATCAACAAGAGCAGTAAAACTAAAGGATAAGCGTGCCTGGAACCACCTACATGACGTAAAGATCTAAAAACTGCAGACCCGCCCCAGCGCCAACGACAGGTCCATTGGAAGAACAGCAACAACATCCCCGACAGCGGAAGAAAGTTCCACCACAGACAACGACCCAATTGTTCCCTCGGAGACAATAACTGACGAAGAAGGGGGTGATCCCCATACTGCCCACCCCATGGTCACACGCTCAAAGAGTAAAAATACTTCCGCCATCTGAGCGCAAACCCCCCCCCCCATTGACTGCTAAGTACAGTTGTAACTAAAACTGAAGGACATTGCTTGCACCAATACACATGTAAACACGTGAATGTTCTCCTTTTTTCTCTCGCACATACAGGAACTGCGTAATATTGTATTGTTAAGAAAAAGCTAATTAACAAGTTCAGTGTACAGGCGTAGATGGTGCTGCCAGACGATAACTACCCAGAAGAATTGTCACACCAATTTGTATACGAAATAAAAAGGCCAACATACCTAAAAAGGAGAAGGGTACGTGTCTACTACACAGCCTTCCTCCTGGCCATAGAATATTACATGCCCCACCTCCGCCCATACTTGCCGGTCCTAAGAGACCGATCACTTAGAGTAGCGTGGGAGCAGCTCTTCGCCTGGGCACTGAATGACTACTTGATAGGGAGAGCTTAAAGGAAACAAAACTAACATTTAATAACGAGCACTTTTGAGAATTTTTAGGCGGGCAACTTTAACGTCGCAAGAAAACGCTGCCAGGACTGCAGCAAGGTAAGAGCAAAATGCCGGTGAGATTAGCATATGTAATAAAAATAATAGGGATTTTTATGATCACCGGGTTCTTGGCTGCCTCTGTCTGGCAGTACAGCTATGCTATCGATTTTATTGCTGCACCCAAACCTAATATACCCCCGTTCCCTGCTGCAACAGGTGTTACGTCAGGTGGTAATAGTAATTTTGCACCCAAGCAAAATAGAGTTAAACGCAGCACATACTCAGACAATAAAGGTATTGATAATTATGTACAAGATTCAGCACACGTCGCAAACAACATATGGTACCAGCACATGACCCGTATTGGTAAGCAGACAACCGAGGATAGCTGTTACGTTTGCTCATTAATACCATACGCCATGAGCGCTTCACGAACATTTGTTGCCACAGAAATAGATGAAAAAACAGCACAGTGCATAATATATTTGGCCCTGTTCCAAACGAAAGGAAGATTTCAAGGAACAGTAGTGCACATGACATGGAAAACACGAGACTCATACCCATATGAAAACAACTTCCTCAAGACCTATCTGAGTTATCACAAGACCAGTTTACATGCTGAAGCATTCAGGTACATAACAAGTGGCCCTGCAAAAGGAGAAACAAAGAAGGTAACACTGCAGTATCTACCATGTGATTGGTACGCCACTGAAGTTCCGGGTAAACAAGGATGCTGGGAGAGGCCACTACTGACGATAACAGGAAAGGTGTATCTGGGCAACAGCTGGGAGATAGGAGTGATTGGCAGCAACATGGTAACAAAAGAAACTATCTCAACTATCGAGACACACAATCATCGATGTTGGACGACGTGGATCAAGTATGTACCAATGCTCACGTGGGTAGAAGAAGATGAAGACCCAATAACTATACTACCATTGACTGCGCCCAAAGTATGCTACCAGCATAAAGGAGAGGTGGACGTAGGATATAACACCAATTGTGCAAGCGTGATGGAGTTACCTGAGGGGGGAGCGGGAACAGCAGTAATAATGGACCATTATTGGGCCTGCGGAGAAAAGGCATATCATACACTGCCTCCCCTGTGGAATGGTGTGTGCACAATGGTACACGTCAATGTACCATCACTAGTGGTACCTAAGAAGAATGTCGATGTGGCGAAATTTCCTAAAATGGATGAAGGGGATAGGAGAAGAAAGAGATCTGCACCACTTCAGAAGGAGCAAGAGAACAGGACCAACAGCAATGATACTGTCCTAAATAGGAGAAAAAGACAAGGAGAGCCACTGACAGGAAATTACCTGTGGGGAAGGTCGGAAACGGAACTAACATCAATACCGCCAGAACACAGACTATTCAGCAGAGCAGCAATGTTCTTCTCCTCAATAATACATCCGGGACTGCAGGCATACGCAAACGCAAAATGGCTCCAAATAACCAGATGGGAACTAATGATGACCATCAATTCAACAGTAAATGGGTTCAACGCAATTAAAGAGGAGCTGCGAGCTGTAAGGATGGTAGCACTCCAGAACAGATATGTATTGGACCTTCTCACAGCAATGGAAGGAGGAGTTTGTGCAAAGATAGGACAATCTTGCTGCACGTTCATACCTGCCAACGATGCTGACAATGGTACACTGACAGAAGCAGTTTCACAATTGGCCCAGATGCACTCCAAAATGATGGACGAAAGTAACGGTGTAGACAAGGATAAGAGCTGGTTTTCACTATTATGGTCATGGATGCCATCTTGGCTGTCAGATGGACTGAAAATAATAGTGGGGTGTACTATTTTGGCTGGAGCTACTCTGATCATAATTAGATTTTGGAAGGCCCGGAAGGCACGCACGACTGACGAGTTGCTGGAAATGGTGGGAATGCACCCCTTAATGCCAGCAGATGACGGCCAGCATACAGGTGTGATAATACAAGAAAGGGAGAAGTTGCGCACCCAAATCATCACCAATCATCTAGACCCACCATCAGTGAAGATCGAGAACCCAAGGAACCCCAGGAGCTACATAGGAAGATGGGTATACTGTACTCCTGGAGGAACATGTGAATATATGTATTGGTCATTTGAAGATCATGTAAACCATTATGGACATCTCGGAGGGATAACTAAGATATGGAGGGTAAGAGGAGATAACGAGAAGGATATGTTTGTGGTCGACAAGTCGACCAGAGGGGGGACTGAAGTGGGAGAATGGAAGACCAGGCTCCCGTCCTTCACCTCTCGCGCTTGGCCTAGAGGGTCACGGCCCAGACACCCGCCGCGAGAAGAGTTTGTCCATTTACCAGACGACCAGGTACCCTGGTACAGGAACATACGGATGTGTCCACCTGCCTGCCCAGCAGCCCGCACTGGCCATGCCGACACCTGCGGCTCGGATCAGCTAGACTAAAAACCACACGTCGTTAGAGATGCCATGACGACCTAGACAACGGGAAGCACATCTGTACAAATATACACACTTAACATTTCCACACCAATCTACACGAAGAACATACTCAGTGCTCTGACGTAGGCGACAGGCATATTCACGGACGTGCATCTTTATTATTTTTACATAGGCTTTCAGAACGCAGAAACGCAAGACGCATCATGAACTCATCTATAACGCTTGCTCACGCTTCTCTTGAAACCCGTTACCACCATGAGAGGTATAATGGAAACACGATACTGGTCATGGAAATATATGCCATTATAACCCAAAAGCACCTATGCACCAAACAGACTACTTAAGCACCAGGCCCGAGTAGGCCTCAAACAAGAGCTCCCGTGGACATTAACAAAGCAAGAGTCAGGTTGCTGATCCTGCAGAAAGAACCCGGTGGAGCAACCAGCCAAGGTCGCAATGTTGCAAACCCACATCCAAGAACAAATCATCAAAGGCACGATGTTGCAACCTCGCACTCCGCGCCTCAACGATAAAGGCACGCCGGCAAATTAAACCAGACGCGCAGTAGAAAAAACAATATTAATTGTGCAGAATTCTGCCTCTTTCACGGTCCCTCCCCACGTGACCAAGCCGAACCTGACGAGATGCCAAAACCCAGGAGAGAAAAGGCGTCTGGGTCCCTCACTACGAGACACAGGCCGATACACTTGAAAGGCTCAATGGACATCTGCTACAGTGGGAGCGGTCAGCCTTCCACCTATGAATAAATCCTCACATTGTCTGCACGTACCCATATTGAAACATTGTTGCAAACACAGGTACACCGAGAGCTGGGAACAACGGTGGTCCCAGGCTGGGAAGCTCACGGATGCACCAATCAGAACATGGGGCTCTTATCTCAGACGTCAGTAATACTAGCCAATCCTCAGGAGTCTTCATGTAACAATTCTTATGTATCTAATTGTAGGGACAACCCAGATATACCACCTGACTACACCTTGTCCACTAATATCATTCTCTATATGTGTACTATACTAACCCTACCACTCGAGCAACCAATTAAGAGTGGCGATAGGTTTTTTGTTAACTTTCTGAAGTGACGCAAGTAGCGCGTCATAATGCAGTAAAAAGGGCCTGCGAGCCCCACGATTGTGTGTGTGTCAGGACGAACGCGTACGCTCCTTGACCCATCCCTGCCGTTTTGTCTAAATAAACAGCAGAGTCACCTTGCTCCTTGTGTGTGTCTCATACTCTATCTCGCCTGGGATATACGGGAGGAGTTGGGGCCTCCCTGCCCGGAGGTCTGCGGACGGCCCGGCCGACCCCGGCAGAATTTCCCCCCGACAAGCAGGTGGTGGCACTCAGTCCCCAGGGCAACCCCACCCTCTACCACAAGGGTCAGGCAGGGGGCTTTGCCAAACTACACATACATTAATAAGTAAATTAGCCCCATATCAGCACTCAAATGGACTCCTGCAGAGAACCATTTTAGAATTAAACTTTTACTGAAACTGATATTGTGCCGCTGAGGCAATATCTTCTCTGAAAGGGAGCATAACCCGCACTGTATCACTGAACTATATAGTCAACAATGTAACTGAAAATTAAATCCCCATCTACATGTATCTATGTCCCGTGCCCGCTAGAGGTCTGTGGGTGCTCATGCATGTAATCCTACAAAGATGTGTCAGCATGTGCATGGAGTGTGAGAAGGCGCAGGTGTGTGCGTGTGTGTGCATTCATTAGGTTGTGCATGTGCTGAGGCATGTGCACACAGAGGCGTGTGTGTGTGTTTGTGTGCATGCATGGAGACGCAGAAGAGCAGGCAGGTGTGTGAGTGCATGTGTGCTTGAGTGTGTGTTGGCACCCGCACACGTGGCTGTGTTTGCAAGAAGTATACCTGTGCAGACTGTGAGAAGGTCCCTGCCTGGTTCTAGGGACCACACAGGGGGTGACTCAGGGAACACAAGCTTTACTTTAACCAGATTCCATTTCATTCACACAACATTAGATGCGTTTGTTCTGACACTCTTACAATCATGGGAGAAGCTGGCTATCACGTTCTGCATTGACAATATCACATTTCACACAGCTTGGCATCATTTCTGTGTGTTAACTAGCTTGGCGTCTCAGTACTAGTCCAGCAGTGTATGCTATGTTAATTCTGCATGTACGTTGCCACTGTCCACCTCTACAGTGTGGCTGTCAGTTTATAATTGCACTCATATTGGAAATGATTATTGGCAAAAGGCCACACAGGTGATTGTGTACACAATAGGCTCTGCTTGGATGCCTGTTGTAATCTCGGCTGCTCCTTTTCCTTCAAAGCTATCCATGTGGAGGGAGCTTGAGACATTCTCTTCCCTGGGCTGGATGTTTTTGGTCTCCACGATTCAACCATCGGCGGCTGCTGTCTACCTTTGGTAGATCGGTAGAAGACTGAAGACCCTGGCCTTCAAGTAGTTCCACCATTTTGTTTCTTCAGTCCTCTGAGTGCCATTGCACCATCACCGCAGTCCCCACCTTGTCACTGTTCAGATGTCTGTCCCCCTCTATATGGTGGTTTTGCAGTTGTTGGCACCAAACAGTTCCTCAGCATGCCACCTAACTTTTCAAAAATAATTTGCCTCTCCGCCTAAGTGAATGTGGGCTTGCTGACCTACATTTCAGGCCCCGTCCGTTTCCGTTTCTCACCTTGGGTGGCAGCAGAAAACTGTTGATTTTCAGTGCATTGGGGTTTGAAAAGATGGCTGCTACTCAGCTTCACATTTCTAAAATGACGCTATTTTCGGCTGTAATTATTCCACCATTTTTGGGAATAATGTTTGTGCAGTAATTCCATAAAACGGTAAATCTAACAAAAACCACAAAACATTTGGGGCGCATTATTTGTTGATAGTTCTTGGAGGAAATTACACCAGACGGAATTAACATTACAACCACGGCTCGTACTTCCATGCGGTCATAGTATGGAGGTAATTGATCTGGCCTTTAAGGCAGTAACAGTAATTCTGTCTAGTGGAATCACCCCCATTTGTACTGCCAAAATTGTAATAATGTCCAATATGTATTTTAAATAGTAGAGGCCTATGGGAAATGTGTCAAGACACCATTGAATCCAATGTAAATTTGATCTGGGCTGATATAATGATTGTAAACATGCATTAGCTTTGATTCCAATATGGAGTCAAGATGAAAAGCATTCTGGAAACAAGTGAACATTGGATTTCCAGCTACTGTGAAAGGCCATTTTCTGAGCACAGTGTGTGTTTTGCTGTCTGTTTGCGTGTTCACAGGCTCAGGTTTGTTTTGCATTATTTTCAGCAGCCGTGATGCTGGCTTCACATGGGAATGAAGAGTATTTACAAAAACTCGGTGAAGTTCAGATAACTGCATTGGCCGAGCAGTTCTCTGGAAAAATACTGAGTTGACATGACGAGGAAAGACACCAGAGAGGCAGAGAAATTCAAGTCACTTTTGTGTCCGGCTGGGCTGACAAACAGACGTGTTTGAAAATCCTGTTCCTGTGTGGAAAAGTGAGGCTCTCTTCTGACCTGGTGTGCCAGTGAAGCAATGGAGAAGGGATGAGGTATGATCAAACATTGCCAAAGGTGATGTCATTCTTTGACATTTCTGCTTTCTGTTGTTTTTTTCCTTTCCGTATTCTGATACGAGTTAATAAAGAGGGCCTGATAAGAGCCCATTTTACAAGATGTTTGAATTCCAAAGCACATGGCCTTCCTCCATAAAGGTAAAATATAGTTACATTTACTGATAAAAGTGGAAGATACGACATTTGAATAAAGAAGAAGCCACAAATCTAACACTTTGAAGAGGATGTGAAGTGTTATTACAAAAGACTGTTTGAACCTCATACTTGGTTAGTTCTGCAAATTTGGCCATTGAGGACGTGCATCTGATGGTGTGTTTTCTGTGGCAACCGTTCACATTTTTGCATTTTTGGAAAAGCTCAAGTTGTTAATGAAATAGAACATAAACATGTACCACACAAACGTATTACAGTCGCAACCTGGTGGAGTATAACAGATATTATTGACTCAAACCATGTGACTAATTCATGTTGTGTGAATAATCCTGAACGAGGGTGCACCAAAAATCATGTGTTCTTCAGAGCTGGATGAACTTCAACAGGAGCTCAAACTCATTTGTTTTTGGCTGACAGGTATCAGGGACTGAAGCTTATTTTTTCAGCTCCAGTCTAACAGGGAATCGAGAAAATTCCAGGAGTGCTGTCTACCCTATTGCAAGGTAAGGTCCCTCGCCGTGCATTACTGTGTTTGTAAAATAGCAGGAGCAGGACTCGAAAGCAGAACACTTTTAGGACAGAGCCTATTGGCATTTGATGGTGACTTTTTGTAACCGATACATTTGGCCGACCCAACTGCATCCAAGCACCCACAATATCTCTAATGAAGCAATAGATATTATAGAGGCCAAGAAAGATCAACAACAAACAAGTCCTAAATGCCTTAAGAGCAATGCGCTCCACAGACATGGCACAATGCTGAGAATCTCCGTTCATCCATAGATGTATATCTCCATTGCTCTGAAAAATTCAAAAGGAACTGCTGATTTTCTGAATGAAGACGAGGCTCGGTTTTTTTCAATTTTCAGGTACTGAGGGGCAAGCACATGAATACAATTAAAAGCCAGACAAAGTACCTCAAAGCATTCTCTACAACCCATGGAAGACTAATTCAGACCTTAAAAGCAGAGATACATTCTGTTTTACCGCTGGCAAAAACAAGATGACATGTGGCATTATGAACCAACTGCAATTGCTCAAGGATAACATTGAATTCATCAAGCCTCCTACCATCATTGCATGTTCTTCCTTAGGAAGGAAAAGCATTGTGTGATGAAGTTATCATAGCCTATAGAATACGCTTTTTACAATTGCATAATTTCATGCCTTAATACCCAGATCTGCCTGCCATTAGGCCTCTATTTTGTTAACCTTTTTGTAAAAGGTTAATTGGCGCCAAAAGAATATACGTGGAACGGGAAGGGAGACCTTGCTATACCATCCTGACTTATCATTTTTTGTGAACACTTCTTTCTTTTCTTGTGAACACTATCCCACACTGTTTTTTGGAACTTAGCTGTAAGGACTGGCAATATTTTTCTTTTAGTATCAGCCCTTTTTATTTGACAAGACACCACTAGTACTGCCTTATTATTATTTGATGGTCGTAGCTTGCTCCCATCTTAGATTTAGGTTTCGATTAGGCTTTTTTCTCACCCATTTATACAGTTTAATAAACACCCTTGAACTGTGATCACTTATGTCTGTATTGGGCACATTTTCTTTCGAAATTTAGAATCAGCTCAGCAGCTTGGACAAGCAAGCACTGGCTATTTCCCAAGTTACATCCTAAAAGAGACACACACACAGCCTCGTGTCTCTGCAGCCAGCATCTTAGCAACCTTCCTAACACATTTCTTTTGTTACCAGCATCAGAGCCTTCCTTATGCGTGATAGTACATTCTGAACTGAGAGACCAGGATACAGCAGCAGTTATCTTGAAAATCTGTGCCCACTTCAAAATCAGTTAAAGTGAGTAACAGAATAAAGCCCCCCTTTAAAGATTTGTTATCCGAATGATGTCTAATAGCCTGAAAAGCTAACTATTCATAAAAATGTACATACATGAAAATCAAACTAGGTATTTTGGGGCAACTGCTGCTATATTGAATTGGTTCCCTCTTTCTATGTTGGTCTAATTTCTGTTTTGCGACAGCTGCTGTTATTCATTTATTTATGTATTTATTTATTTGTTTCAGTTCATCAAGAACCTTTACAAAATATAAAATATTAAAACATTGATAAATACATATGCAGTTATACAAATATACAAATATGCATAAATAAGTATACATACACAAGTACTAGTTTTACCAAAGCATAACTTCATAATCTAGGTCCCAAATCCCCAAACCGCAATGCAGTAGGGAGTTATGAGTTAACTAATAGGTCCTGAGGCATAAACCAACAGCAAAACAAAACAAAACAAACATTCACCCATAACCAACGTATACCTTGCGGCATGATTTGTTCTTACCTATATACACATATCCTGATTTTGCATTCTCCATAGGTCTATGGGAAGGACCTCTTATCTCTTACTATTACTTCAGTACCAGCTGGTCTAATTAAAATTTAAATTGACACATCACCAAACTATCTGCGGAAATCATATCACCATCAACCAATTTCTGCGGGTTACTACATGTGGCCCATCTCACTATAGCTTTTTTCTATTTAAGATGACTACACGTTAATTCAGATGTTATAGTACTTTTCTCATCTCTATTATTAATTTCTCTGTACCTTTCTTATTCAGTATGGCACTCTAATCGTGGCCATATCAACTTCCAGACTTCATGTAATGCTATATGTAGCGTGGCCAAAGTCTGGTATCCACCCAATACTGGTAAAAACATTCCTCATTCAGCTAGACATACTCTCGGGCAACCCGGCTATCATGGATTATACCCAAGAAATGTAATGGGGGACACTTCAGATTAGTTCTAGATTTAATATAGAACAATCCTCTCTGTAGCAACAATTGGTTCTTCAAGGACAGTATACCCAATTCCAGTCTTGATGTAAGCCATAGGGGTAGACTGTGGTAGCTGTAATAATGTTCTCCAGAACTGTCCTTCTATGATATTTAGCCAGTCAATGTTCCTCATAGTGATTGCTTCCAGCCCGTACAAAATTGCAGGTATAAACTCTGTTTATATAGTTTAAGCACCCCTTCAATAGATTCCCCCGCCGTATGTTTCTCAACGTATTAATTACTCCTGTCAATTGTCAAGCCTTTCTTTTTTTCCCTTCTAGGATAGCGCTCTAGTCCCCCTGAGCCCTCATCACATGTCCGAGATAGGGTTAGCTATCTACATACTCTATGTACTTTATCAGCCCAAATGTTGACCCTGTTTATTTTCCCTTTCGTCACCACCATCATCTTTCTCTTACCATGGTTTATTTGCACAGCATTTTGTTTGGCATACTCACATAATATCAGAATCCAGGTAGTTGAACTCAAAGAGTAGCCGTAGAGTTCTTACAACCAACGTACCCCTCTACATGGAATAAACATGTATCGGAAGATGGACACCGCCCGAAAACCCAGGAACTGCAACAAAAATAGAACACTGTAATCAGCAAAGATGATGATGAGAAAATTCAGTGACTGGAATACGGACAATATTCATATGTCTAACCTTTGTAAACAGTAATCCAATTTGAAGAAAGTAAACCCTCTATCTTCTGAGTTGTTAATACAATGGAAAGTACCTTGATACTGTCTAAGAACACAGTTAAGGGAAGTATAAGTACAAGAAGGTTTACGCAATAGAGAGGAAAGGTTAGATATAAGGAGATTCGACTTACCATCTGGGCTAGGACAATGACGATGAGTAGTTGGCACGAAGATCCAGAGAAAGCAAACAGTGTACACCACCAAATCTGTTCTAACGACGACGGCACGAGGACGCCTAAAACGGTGAGAGTAGAGTCTCCAGTTTCTTCTGTTCCACCTGTCACAACGGCACAGGGACACCTAGCGACTTGTGCCAGTTGTGGAAGTCTCTAGTCTGAGTGTAGGGTTTGGTGGAGGTAAACTAGAGTGCCTGTTGACAATCGTGGCAGGGATCAGTTATCCGAATTCAGTCCTTATCCTTTCCGGGTCGGGGTTGAGCAAGGTCAATCCAATGTCCAAAGATGTAGCGGTAAGAATGGTTGAGGGACGGTCCGGGTCAGCGTTGAGCAGGCAGCAGCGGAAACAAAATCAGTAACAAGGTGCGTAGTCCGTAAGAATGCTGAGGTTCGTAACGAGTTCAAGATTGGTCAAAGTACAAAAGGGGCAAGCATAGGCAAATCCAAGAGATGTGACACAAGGTCTGGTAACAAGGAAACTTCAAGGTACGAAAAGTTGCAAGCCGCGATTCTTTGAAAAATCAGAAGCGGCAAACAGCAGGAATTCAGAGTTTAAATGCCATAACTCACTTGATCAACTTATGTCCGCGACTCGAGCAGAACATCTCCCGCGCATGCCATGGACGACAGAGTCGCCACGGCAACTGCCAGGTGTAGTGCTTCCGTGAGCGAGAGAGTCTTGGAGCAAGAGGATAAGGATTGTTGCGAAAGACAGGTAGGAATGTCTAGAACCGCTATGAAACTTGCCATGTATTGCTTGTAACTGACAGGAATGCCTTAGAGGTTGTTTCCGACATGTTGTCTGGTTCCCAATCCTTACATATAAGTCTTTGTATTTATTTTTGACTCCCCCTATCGTTCGATCTAATAGAACCAGGCCATCTGCATACAAAAGACGTGTTATATGCCGATTACCCACTTTGATTGAGCAGCCCTCGACCGATAGTGGTCTCCGGGAAAGGTCAGCCAGATTGAAATTGAATAATAATGGTGCCAAAGAGCACCCTTGCCTAAGTCACCAACCCATTATTATTCATACATGCTTGTGCTGTGTTATATAAGAATTGGTTCCCTTTATCTATGTTTGTCTAATCTGTGCTGTATTTAAAAAAATAGGCTTTTTTCCCCTTTATATGAAAGTCAAATCTAGCTGTTCTGTTGTAACTTCTGTTGTGTTTAGTAATGTTTTCCTTATGTCTTTGAAATGGATATGTAGCTGACATGCATGTGGGGGACTACTATAGCCTTTTGTATGTTTTATTGTGTCATAACTTCCTATTTGTGGAAATCGCAAAATCAGCAATCTCCCACAATCACCTCTACTGATAGCAAAGGGATGGACCCCACTCGACCCCTGTGCAGGGTGAATTGGCGGGGCTGGACAAATTTCCTTATCGCCAGTACACCCCAGACTGGTATGCCGACCTTGGTCCTCATTACGATACTGGCGCTAAACCATGGCGCTATTAGCACAATGGTTGGTGCCGGTATCGTAACGAGTCTGCCAATGTTCAATGGGGAATTACCACCCCATTCCAAGGTTGGTGGGGCGGTAATTCCCCATGGAACATTGGCCCTTCCCCATTCCCATTTTTGCCCCATAGGGCTCAATGGGACTGGGGAAGGCGCTAAGTACGGTACCTCAAATTGCGGTACCATACTAGCACCAAGGTCCCTTTGCGGGTCCCTACTTTAATGGCTGGTCTAGACCAGCCGTTCAGGTCGGGTTCCGCGAAGGGACCTCGTAGTAAGGCGCTAAATGGGTTAACGGCGCTGCAGCCTTTTACAGCGCCATAACCCATTAGCGCCAGGGTCGTAATGAGGCCCCTTGTGTCCTAACTTCCTATAACTGGAAAATCATCAATCTCCCGAAATCGCCTATACTGATAGCACGGGCCGAACCCTGCCCTGTGCAGGCTGAATGGGTGGGGTTGGTGAGATTTCACTACCGCCTTTACACCCCAGATTGGTATGCCAACCTCGGGCCAAAGTTTCAGTCCACCAATTGTTGTGGGGCCAGAGCCAACAATTGCAAAATCGTCAATCTCTAGAAATTGCCCATACTGATGGCACAGGGCCGCACCCCGCCCTGTGCAGGGTGAATGAGTGGAGTTGATCAAATTTCACTATCTCCAGGACACCCCAGACGGTTGTGCCGACCTTGGACCAAAATTATAGCCCACCAACAGTTATGAGGCCAGAGCAAACCCTGAACGTACAAACACACTTTCACAAACATATATATATATATAGAGAGAGAGAGAGAGAGACAGACAGAGAGAGAGAGAGAGAGAGAGAGAGAGAGAGAGAGAGAGAGAGAGAGAGAGAGAGAATCAGGCTTTTTCCCCTTTTTTATGTCAAATCCAGCTGTTTTGTTGGAACTGCTGCTGCATTTAGACATGTTTACCTTCTGTCTTTGAAAGTCTAATGCTGTTGCGCTTTCACAATTGCTGCTGTATTCAGAAATCTGGTGTTTTTCCTCTTTACCTGAATGTCATATCTGTCTGTTTTTATAACTGATATCTTTTCTTTTAACTCATATGGTTGTGCTCTCTGTTGTTTGTTGTAACATAGGCCCTTCCCCTACTCACTGTTGTTGTCTTACCTCTACTCACTTAGCCTTCTTTTTTGTGTGGCCGTAGTTGGGGTTGTGCTCTGCAGTACCTCCTTCTCCCACCCTCCCTTCTCTCCCCATTCTCCCTCAATCGTGCTCTCAATCTCCCCTATCTTCTGTAACTGCTATTCTATCACCTATCCTATCCCTCTTACTAGGTCTGGAAGGAAAAAGTTCAAAACTGATCTCTTGGTCTCCAACCCAGACCTGACCATCGCTGACACCCATTTCAATGCTTCTTCGCGGCAGACTCTCACCGACATCCTCTTTGTTGTTCCTTCTCCTGACCTTTGGATACCCCATATGGAAGCTGCATGATCCCCTTTCTCTTCCTCTCTCCTTATTGGTTGCACCCGTTGGGAGGTACTGATGGCTTCCTTCCTGTCCTCTTTGGTCTTCATTATTGTCTACCTTAACAGCACTGTCATGGCCCATGGCTCTCGGTCCGACCTTCTCCTTCTCGATAGATGTCTTCCGTCCCTCCTCAGCTTCCTTTCTTCTCCTGCCAATCCTCCTTTTGGCCTCCCTCTAACCCCTATACCACCTCCAACAGGTGTAGCACACTCCTGTACCCCTCCTCAGAAGACCTTTATGAGTGGGAACCTACTCTACTTAGCTAACCTCAATTCTTGCTCTGTCGTCAAACACTCCTCTGACATCTGCCACCTCCTTGAAGATCTTGACCTAGATGTGCTCGCTCTCACTGAGACGTGGTTCACTGCTGGCTCTGTCAAGAGTTTTGACACTCTCCTCCCTTATGGTTACAAGATCCTTTCTAAATCCAGGCCTAACCTGTCTGAGGGTAGAGTGGCCCTGTTCTTCCATGAGTGAGTCCCTGCTACTATCACACCCACTCACGCCTACTTCTCTTTCGAATGCCTTGTCTGCAGGCTTGTTGTCTCTCATGGCCTCTCTCTAACTCTGGCTACCATCTACAGGCCCCTGGCCAAGTCTCCCACTTCCTCTCAGAATGGGCGGACCACACCTCTTCTCTGCTGGCCTCCTCCTCCAAGCTTCTCCTTCTCAAAGACTTCAATATTCACCTTGACTCTCCTGGTACAGCCCATGGGCTCTTCTGCAACCTCTGTGACTCTCTCTCCCTCTCCATTATTCCCTCCGGTTCGACGCACTCAGCTGGACACACCTTAGATGCCCTCATCCCTTCAGACATCCCCATCTCCATCCCTCTGATCACTCCTCTCTCCTGGTCTGATCATGCTCTTCTGTCCTCTCACCTTGACCTCTTGGTGCCCTCGGCTAAGCCTTCTCCCACACTGCCATCCTCCTTCTCCGTCATTCGACCAATGAAGCTAATGACAGTTGCTGCTTTTTGTGCCACCTTCACCCCCTCTTACTCCTGCCACTGACTCTCATCCCGGCACGGCCCTTACTAACCTGCAACTCTCCATATTCAATACCTTGGACATCCTTGCCCCTGTCATGAGGATATGCATGATGCCTGCCTCCAAGTGGAACTCTTGGTATGACTCTGACCTGTCCGCTCTAATAAGCAAATGCAGAGCTGCTAAGAGCAAAGGCAATACAATCTCTCCATCTGCTCAAAGAAGAGGGCCTATATCCAAACCCACATCTCTGTCGCCTCTAACAAGTAGGCTGAACTCTTACAAATCTGCAAGGTACTCGCCAACCCTACTGCTGTCTCCAACTCTCCTTTGCCCTCCCTTGCCCTCTGCACTTCACTGGCCTTACACCTGATGAAGATTCTAGATATGTCTGCTCTATGACAATTTCATCTAGCAGGTGCTCCCCTGCTCCTCCAGAACCATCAAGGACAACATTGTCAACCGTGCTCCAGCCCTGGGCAATTTCTGGAATCACTCATTTGGCACTAGTTCCTTCCCCTCTCTCCTCAAGCACTCCCCTGTGCATCCCTTCCTCAAAAAGCCTTCTGCCGATCCTTTATGTCTGTCAAACTACCGCCTATCTCCATTACCCCCTTCCTGGGTAAACTCTTTGAAAAGCTGGCCACCTCCCATCTTATCCACCACACTGAATCTGTTGGTTGCCTTCACGACCTGCTCGCACTGGCATCATCCACCTGTGGCAGTGTACTTGAAGTTGGTATTAATGTACAGTGGAATGCCTGTTAAACATTGACAAGTCCGGGATTTGTCAACCGGCCCGCTGAATTAATGGGTTGTCAAGCAGAATATTGTCATAGTTTTTATGTAAGATTTACTATGCATCTGATATTCATTTAGAGCACCATTAATTAGTAATGAACGTTAATTTGTGTAGGAATGTTAATATCAATGTATATTAAGGATATCATTATCTGCCACCTACCCAGCACCGCCTGCCACTGTGACCACTCTATAATCCTTAACATTTGTTTATATCTTCATTTGGTCCCTTTTTAAACCCATTTTTTTGTGACATTCGTCAGCAGCGGAATATCACTAATGTTGCTCTATATACAGCACCATTGCACTTGTCTCATCATTTAACATTGCTACCATGGAACGTCCTATTTTTCAATATTTTCATTAATGTTGGCTACATTTTAGTACATTAGGTACATAAGCAGTAGTGTCATTATACTCCATTCTATGATGGCGCCCATGCACCACATCGATTCCTGGATAACCTGTTTGTTCTTAGACTAGAGCACATAGTCCGTCATCTATGTTGCCCATTCGAGCGTGATTGTTGCAAGCAGCCCCCTAGATACCAGTCCGCAGTCTGGGTCGGCTTCCCTAGCGACAGCATAGCCCACCTTAGCCCTTGAGAGGCACGCTCCGCCCGCAGTTTTCTACTCGCGGCTGGAGCCTTTAGCCTGTGTATTTCAAGAAGTTTCAAAACACGAGTGTGATTTTCAGACGCAGCCTTCGAGCGGCTTACACCGTGAATCCCGGATTACTAACATTTTGGTCTACTTGTATCCAAGCCGTGGGTAAGCATTAGAACCTTCAATGTAGCACTTATCCATAGGCCACTTGCATGTATAATACTACTATATTCATTAGGGCATTTGGACAATAGATAACTAGACAATTTATTTTGTTGTAGGATTCGTTCTTTAGAACACTTGAGAAACTCATTGCATCCTGAGGACTTAACTACCACTGGGCACCATCTTTAGCCCGCAGCATTTTTAAGGGCATTTAACTATCTTGGACTTGACTGCATATGTAGTGAGAGGTATGCCTTTACATTTACTCTCTGAGCTCCATTAGCTTGCTTTCTCAGGCTATCTATTAGCATTTTTGAATATGTCTCAGAACATACACCTATTCATTGGAGTTTGTAAGTGACATTCTGTTTTAGTCAGTTCAGACGTTATTATTATATCATATGATTGTTCTTTAAACATTTAGATTGCCGCCCTGACAGAGAAGTTGTTCACTCGTCCTGAATTTTGAGGACCGACACCCGCACATCACGCCCTGGAGGCTGTCACTTTTTCTTTTCAAGAACACTATTTAAAGGTATGTTAGTCTCTACCTGTGCTTTCTAATCCGTGTCCTGTAACAACATCTGGGTATCTTCTGTGATGTTTTCATGTAGATAATTAATATGTTGGTTCACCTCATCTCGGCTATAATTCAGACAAATCAACTGTGAGGATTATTTATTGGTCACATTGCCAACTCCCCCTTGAAGGATTGGTGCCTTTGGAAGAATATGTAACTGGTTTAATACATATGATCTATATTTTGGTTCTTTAAAAATATAGGAAGTATTTACTAGTCAAAAAACCTGACATGCGCTTTCTTCATTTTTCTTACAGTTTACAATTCACTTGGCTCTAGAAGAAGGGACAGGATCCCGAAACGCGTCAGCCATTTTTTACTTGAGTTGTGATTATATACGCACTGGGTCCACAAGGTCCCAAACAATTTGTATATTGTATATCAATTGATATTTGGTTTTGGTCTCAGCATCATTATTGATGTATATTTCTTCAATTAAAATGGTCTTTAACCATTGAACTGTAAAATTTGAAGCATTTGTTTGTCTTGAAGTTATATGATTAAATATTTTACATCACCATATATCTATGCTTTATTTTAGATTTACTCTTAACCGTTATTATACGGGATAACAATAGTGTGCCGGGGACGGGAGGGCTCCTACCTTTGGATCCTCTTTTTTCTCAGTACGGATAGGTATTTGTGATCCTGTGCCAGGGTCACGTTTCCTCCCCCGCACCTTAAAAGATTACTTAAAATTATCTACACTCACTTCTTAAAGATTTTGAATACGTTAGGTGTGTGCATCTATATTCTCCTCTACAGGTTGCCTTCACGACCACCAGTCTGGCTTCAGAGCTGCCAGAGGCATGGAAACTGCTCTCCTGAGAGACTTGCTCTGCAATCTCGACTCCAGGCCTCCTTCTGCTCTCATCCTTCTTGACCTACCCTTTGCCTTTGATATGATTAACCAAGCCACACTGATAAATTGGCTCTGTGATACCCTTGGCATCACTAACCTCGCTCTGGGTTGGCAGACCTCCTTCCTCTCCGACCAACCCCCCCAGGTTCAACTGGGCCCTTTTCTGTCTACCACCACACTCTCCACCTGTGTTGTCCCTGAGAGCTCTATTATCTCTCTGTGGCTTTTCAATATCTACCTTGCTCCACTAGGCCATTTGATCTCCACCTTCTCTCCTAACTTCCAGCAGATGACACACAGCTCTCCTTCAAACTTCCTTACTCAGCCTCATCCTCTCCCCCTCTCATTCTTGACTGCCTATCTGCTATTCAATCACGGTGCACTGCTAACAATCTCTACCTTAATGCCAGTAAGACTGAGATCCTCCTCACTGGGACCCCTGCTCCCTCTTTCCCTTCCTCACTCTGGCCGCTTTCTATGGGACCCTCCTCACACCTTTGTGTGGGGCAAAAAATCTTGATGTCATCTTTGACTCATCTCTCTCCTTCTCTCTCTCCTCACTTCACGCACCTTTGCAAGAAGGCCCATTTCAGCTGCACCTCCTCAAAGGCTTTCTCCCTTTTCTCACCTTCCTCCAGAAACTCAATGTCTCCAGAGTTCTGGTTCTCTCTTGTCTTGACTATTGCAACAGCCTCTTCCTTAATCCGCCTTATTCCTCCCTTCGCCCCCTTCAACTAATCCAGAACAGGACTGCAAGACTTATCCTTGGCTCTCAATCCCAGGGAGTGCATCTCTCTAGCTCTAAAATCTCTCCACTGGCTACCGGTTGCTGTGAGGTTCAAGTTCAAGACCCTATGCATCATCCAAAAGGTTTTCTGGGGCCTGGGACCCCGCTACTTCCAACTCTCTCTTCTTAAATACCTCCCTTCTAGAACCCTTTGGCTCTCCACCTCTAACTCTCTGCAGATCAGACGCTTCTCCAAGCAGAGAGTTGGGGTGGTCGCTCTCCTCCGCAGGGGTCTCCCTCTGGAATGGAATCTATGCCCCTCTCAGACTTGAGCTGGATCTCCTTAAGTTCTGGAAACTTCTCAAGACTTTCCTTTTCTCTTCTTCCTTCCCTCTCCCCTGCCCCTCTCCTGCTAATCTCCATGTCTGCCCATGACTAGCTGCCTGGTTCTCCCAGAGTCTTAAAGGGGACCAGGCCCCCTAGTTTCAGTCTACCCCTGCACTTGGGCCCTCCCCCTGCACTTACTTGCCCTTGTGGGCCCTTTCTCATGCACACACCTGGCTGGGCCTGCACTGTTGTTATCCCTGCTTTCCCCCTACCTCAAACTTAACTTGTGGGCCAACCCTCCCCATGCACTTCTCTGCTTTCCCCTTGCTTGTCCACTGTGCCCCCATTTCACTCACCTTCTCATGATCCCTTCCGCTCTGACACGCACTACCCCTTTCCCACTCCCCTCGACTTCTTGTTGCTGCACTTGCACAATATGAATGTCATAAAACCTAGTATGATCAATTCCCTCGTTCTTCCCTCCCTGTTTGCCTCCCCTCTGTCTTTTTGCGCCTTGAAACTCTTGTGTATAGGCACATTTATAAATTACCAATAAATAACTCAAATAAATAATGATTAGCTGGAATTTTGTGACAAAGAATCTCCATAACTTACTACACAACATCTTTCGATTCCGAAAGTGGTAACAATACAATGGTGTTAAATAGATGATGTTTCAGACTTTCATAATTCGGCAGTCTGGGACTTAGGTGATGAAAAATAAAGCTACAATGCTCTTATTTAACTTATTATGTTTCTTCAAGGATATTCATGTTGTAAGGTTGCTGCAATTAGCGTATTTTGCAAATAAAATCTATCATACAGTATTGTTGTAGACCTTGAAATCCAAAACTTATATATTCATATCAAGTAAAACTTGGAAGCTGTGTGGTCAAGTGCTTAACGTATATAGTGCATTAAGATCCATGCATCACTGTTTAGCCAAAATGGGTGATCCTGAGCAAAATATAAAGGGCCCGATTCATTGAATTTATTGTGCAGTAAATAGGGACTTTGCGCATAGACCAGAGTAGAGGGTGCAACATGCAGAATGAGGAATAACAAGAAAAATTGTGGGCGTTCCAAGGGACGGCGTGCGAGAGGCGACTGCAGGCCCACAACTGTGCAGGTAAAATCATATACAAGGATCTGACTGTGCAACCTCACGTCAGGGAATTGACCCCGTGATCCATCCACCACATTATAGCAGGCGTAAACATCAACGTGCATAGGAACCAATGCGTATAGAGCATGCAATGCACACACAACTATCGTCTACAGCCACGATGAACCCAGCAATAATAAGAGCTATCGTGCACGGACACTGCAGGAGGAGAAGGATGCCCAAGGCCCGGTTCTTCACACCACGCACCACGCTGTTTGGGATGCTCGATAGTCATATATATGTTAGGTACAGGTTCCCCGCCATGTAATCCTAGACCACATCAGGGACTGGGATGATGGCTAAGCATCACCCACCATCTGCTACCAGGCCCTTACCCCCCTAGAAAAAGGGCTGACTGCACTCCATTTCCTAGCAAATGTGTCCTTCCAGCGAACCACTGCAATAGTTGGTGGGATATCGCAGGACACCCAATCCCGCTGTCTACACCATGTACTGTCATGCATAACATCATGTGCATGTGTGCCCAGGCACATATATATGCCCCAAACACCTGCAGAAAGGCATACAGTGATCCAGGAATTCTGCACAGTAGCAGACCTTGCCATTGTAGTAGGTGCAATAGAATGCACACATGTTGCGCTACAGCCCCCTCGATTGACAAAGCTATCTACCGGACTCGAAAACACTGGCACTCCATTAATGTGCAGGTAGTGTCTGATGCCAATGGAATCATAATTGAAGTGTATGCCAATTTTCCAGGTAGCACACATGATAGCTACATCTTCAACCAGTCACCACTGCATCGGTACCCTGTCATCTGGAAAACATGGCAACGCATGGCTCATCAGTGAGTATGAATGGTCAAGCACGCGCATGCATGTGGCACACTGAACAATGGACCCTGATAATAAATGACAATGACAACCATGTACACATTTACAGGGGACAGTGCCAGCTGAGATGAAATACATTACAGCACATGTAGCCACTAGGGACATAGTGGAGCGCACATTCGGAGTGCTGAAGTTACGGTTCCGCTCCCTTGACCATTCTTGTGGGGTGTTGCTATATCCACCAACAGTAGTATGTAAAATCATAGTGGCTGCATGTGTACAGAACAAGGTTGCCACAGGGCATGGTGTAACAGTTGAAATGCAGATGGGACACTGCCTGCACCCACAGGCACCACCCTTGCCCTTGGTTGGCCAAAGTGCACCTGGAGAGGATGCATGCACCCAGCTGGTGCAAACATGCTTCGCGTAAAAACCTGCCCCTGTGGAGCACACACAGTGATGCCACATTGCAGGTGCCATTCAATGACGAATTGGGGCCTGTCCTCTGTGCCCATAACAACACCCTGAGAATGTGTCTCTGGGAGAGCCAAATTGTTTGCATCCATTAGACATAAAACAACATGCACAAACAGAGCCCCAGATAAGAGTTGAAAAGATAGAATAGAAATTATTCTGGAGGCATATAAAATGTAAGTATAAATCAAAAGGTGAGAATTACATAAACAAGTACAAAAAGGTTGGAACAAACAAATGCATAAACTTGGCAACATTCAATTCTTAGCACCTAGTCATTCATGGCCATCAGAAGCTACAGGTTTATTTATTCCAATCAGTCAGTCAAAACACTATTGTGCACCTGTGGGACTATGTGCAGTCCAGGCCGAAACCTATTCATGTTGCTGTGAGTGGGAAAGCAGGGGCGCAAGATTCCACATGTCTCATGCATACTGTGAATAGGGAGCATTTGAACTCCATATTTACATTTTCACTGAGTATGAGCCAATTTGAAAGTGAGCAAAAGTGGCTGATAGGCCCCTAATCTGTATGGCTGTGCACAAATCACCATCACAGTCATCGCAGCTTGAACCATGCATCTGATCTACAGACCACCTGGATCCATCTCAACTTTTGAGGAGAATATTACATCAATACTCACCATAAATACCAAACCTACTTCCCAAATTATAGTATTTGGTGACTTTAATCTAGGTCTCAATGGGCCTCATTACAACCCTGGCGGTAAGTGAAAAACGATGGCGGTAAATGGTTACCGCCATCGTTTTCCGCCAGGTCCGATCATGACTCCTGACCGTAAACTACGATGCCAATAGCGGCATCGTAGTTAACGCTGCCGCTAACTGCGCTAAGGGTGCGCGCACGCGACCGCCCACACCGTACTTAGCGCCATGGCGGAAAGGTACGCAAATGCCGACCCAAGCGGACATGCACCTAACGCCATCACCGAGGCCGCTAAGTACCTTACCGCCATGGTGCAAATAACGCCATCGCGAACCAACCGTAAAGGGCCAATTCAAGTGAATGCAGCTGCCACAGGTGCACAGAAACAGCACAGGTGACGGCAATACAGACTCAGGGGAGTACAAAAAGAGCACACCCCACCCCTACCCACACCCAGTCACACTCCACAATGATGCCAATACGACTAGCAATGTTGGGGCTGGAGGACCTGATAGCAATGCATGTGCTACTACAACAGCAACAACAACAACAACAGGCAGCACAGAGGAGACGCAGGAGGAGAAGGAGGGCAAGGCAGGCCCAGCAAGCCCCACAAGCACAGCCAGTGCCACCACGCAGGCAGCCCCCAATCCCACGCATCAGAGCCAATCCAAACAACCTCACTGCTGAGCAGATCCACACCCTGTACCGTTTGGACCGGGACACCATCACCGCCATCGTAGACATGACACACAACGACATCGTCAGCATGATAGAAAGTCCAACCGCCATCCCCCCCTACTGAAGGTAGTGGCTGTACTCCACTTCCTGGCCACAGGCACCTACCAGCACACAGTGGGGCACCTGCATGGCATTTCACAACCATTATTCTCACGAACACTCATCCAAGTGCTCGATGCCCTCCTCAAGCACACAGACGACCACATCTCATTATCACGGACTGCCCAGGAGATTGCAAACACCAAAGTGGGTTTCCATGCACTAGCCAGCATACCCGGTTGCATTGGTGCCATCGACTGCACCCATGTGGAATTGGTGGTTCCACGTGCCATGGAGGTACCGTACCGCAACCGGAAACAGTTCCACTCAATCAACGTGCAAATGGTCTGTGACTCCAACAAGATCATCACACATTGTTGTGCCCGATTCCCCGGATCAACCCATGATTCACTGGTCCTGAGGAACTCCACAATACCACGCTACATGGAGCGACATGCAGGGCCAAGATCCTGGCTACTCGGTGAGTGCAATGTCATGAAAGTGGGCATGGGAATGACGTACCAGTGCATACTCCACCTGGCAGAAAGGGGGGGGGGATGATGCATACTCCACCTGGCAGAAAGGGGGGGGGTGATGCATACTCCACCTGGCAGAAAGGGGGGGGGATGATGCATACTCCACCTGGCAGAAAGTGGGGGGGATGATGCATACTCCACCTGGCAGAAAGGGGGGGGGGGATGATGCATACTCCACCTGGCAGAAAGGGGGGGGGATGATGCATACTCCACCTGGCTGTGAGTAACACAGAGAACGGATACAGAGGAAGGGCACTCACAATGCACACAACCCCTCTGCATACATAGGGTGATGGCATGCAAAACAGGCCATGGCAGCAATGAGCATATACTGGTTGCATAGTGTGAATCAATTAGTGCATGTAGAAGTGAGCCAAGGTAACAGTTCCATGCCAGCCATGGTGGAACATCATGTTCCTGATCAGACAACATGACTGACACATACATTCTCGCCTACATACAGGTGATGCAGCCTATCCCCTGAAGAGGTGGCTCCTCACGCCAGTCCGGAACCCGCAGAACCAGCACGAGGAGGACTTCAACCGTGCACATACACGTACTCGTGTGGTCATAGAGCAGACATTCGGCCTCCTGAAGGCACGGTTCCGAAGCCTCAGCAGGTCTGGTGGGGCACTCCTGTATGGCCATGAGAAGGTGGCAAAGATCGTCATGGCATGTGTCATGCTGCACAATATGTGCGTCAGACGGAATGTGCCCCTGCCCCCTGACGCAGAACTGCAACCACCAGACGATGAGGATGAGGAGGGTGCAGATGGGGCGCCACCACATGGAGGAGGCGATGCACAGGAGGGGCGTGCCATGCGCCAAAGTATCATCGACCACTGCTTCTAGCACACACGGCTGGTGTTTATCGCATGGAGACTGCACTTGGGGCACTGTGTGTCTCTGGGACATGCACACTGTGGACTGTACACCAATAAAGCACACATACGCAATGAAAATGTCCACACATTCCTTTTTTTGAAAGAAAAAATTGTATTGGAACTATGAACTGTCGTGTCACACCCCCTCCCACCTCCCACCTCCCCCCTGCACACCCCAACACACCCCCTCCCACCTCCCACCTCCCCCCTGCACACCCCAACACACCCCCTCCCACCTCCCACCTCCCCCCTGCACACCCCAACACACCCCCTCCCACCTCCCACCTCCCCCCTGCACACCCCAACACACCCCCTCCCACCTCCCACCTCCCCCCTGCACACCCCAACACACCCCCTCCCACCTCCCACCTCCCCCCTGCACACCCCAACACACCCCATGTAGCTGTCAACAGATGCCTGTGACAGTGTCCACAGGCCGTCACAAGCCCCCTCTCCCGGCCCCCGGGGCACCCCTGGCTGTGGAGCGCAGGTTGCGGCCGGAACGTCGCACAGGGCTGCTCTGCGCAGAACTGGCAGTGGAGGATGTCCCTGGCTGCCCCTGTGCATGCAGCTCCTGTACTGTGTGGGTGAGGTCAGTGACCGCACGACGCAAGCCCGCAAGTTCGGCACAGATGTCCCTGGACATGGCCTGCATGGCATCCCTCAGGGTGGCAGTGCTCTGCGCCACTTCCGCCCTTAGTGTCTCCGTGGCCTGTTCAATGCTAAACCTAGCCCCCACACATTCCACGGCATGCTCATCCAGCATTGCGGACAGTTGATGCTGCCGTTGAGTGATGTCCTCGAGGGACTGCTGGCCGTGCTGGCCCATGGCCAGTGCAGGTGGAGTGATGGAGGGGCTGGTCCCCTCCTGTGGAGTGTGGACAGGGCATGGGGTGGAAGGCCACTCCTCTGCCTCAGTGTGCCCCTGTGTGTCGCCCTTGAGAAACAGGGGGAATGTAGTTGGTCAGTGGGGCTTCTGACCTCCTGCTCCATGTCCGAGTCAGAACATGCAGCTGTTGCAGCTGTCTCCCCGATGTTGCTGCTGGCCGCTGACCCCCTGCCTTCAGTGGCAGGCAATGTCGGTGGAGGTGGAGCAGCTGCTGCTGGCCTGCTGCCAACAGGGGTGCTTGCCGGTGGGACCTCCGGTATGCCTGCAGTGGGACCTGCTTGTCGTGGGGTCTGCATCACTGCCGCTGAGGTTGAGGGTGCAGGGAGGTTGTTGTTGGACTTCGCTCTCTTCGGCGCAGGGGTGTCCTGGTCCTCTGGGTGTGATTCTGTGCCTGTGGTGGAGCAAAGGTGGGAGGGCGTTATTGATGGGTCTACGGACTTTTGAATGACAATGGTTGACATTATTTTGGCCAGTGGATGAGGCAGATTTCAGGCAGTGCCATGCAGGTTGTCTCCTTTTAGTGTGGTATGTGGATGCAGGTATGCGGGTGCCAGCAGTGTATGCAGGGTGGTGCTCGCATGTGGCTATGGGCAGTAATGATTAGTGTTGCATTTACACTCTAGGGCAACCTTGTGCTACACATGAATGGACTGCTGTGACTATGGCATGTCTTGTATGAAGCACCTACCTTCATCGCCTGATGTCGGGGCTCCCCTTTCCATCCCTCCAACGCCTTCAATGGATTCCATGCCGATGGTGGTAGCACAGATCTCCTCCCACGGTTGGAGTTTCAGGGGGGATTCCGACCCTCCACCGGTTCCCTGGGCAAGGTTGCGGTTTGCCGAGATGACGGCTCTGACCCGTATGCGCAGGTCATCCCAGCGCTTCCGGCACTGCTGTGGGGTGCGGGGTACGGTCCCCACCGCGCTGACGCGCTCAGCCACCAGGGCCCAGATGGCCTTCTTCTTCCCGATTGCTGTCCTGGTCATTTCAGGGGAGAAAACAACACCTGCGTTGTCCTGCAGGGTCTCCGCTAGCATGCAGAGTTCCTCCCGGCTGAATCGCTCCTGGCGCAGGCGGTCACATGCCTTTTTCACGGATTTTGGCATTTTCGGGAACTTGGATGGGTGGGTGTTTGGTTGGGACAGGTGTCAGGGTTGGGTCTGGTGTTGTTTGCTAGGATGGCGATGGATTGTGTTTTTAAAGATGGCCGACGGGCTGCTTCCCGTTCCGGCGCGATGACGCTATTTCCGGTTTGGCCTTTTTACGGCCGCCGCTAATTACGGTGGCCGTAAATTACGGTGGCCGCTACTTACGCTGGCGGAAGGGCACCTTGCTCGCTTAGCGATGCCGGTAGGGGCCTTTTCCGCCATGGCGTTAATTGCATTACCGCCATGGCGTAATGCTCGTGCGCGATGGGTCGTGATGTGGCGCTCTTTACGCCATCGTCCCACGGCGTAAACGCTCATTACGCCATGGCGGTAATGACGGGCGATTACCGCCAGGGTCGTAATGAGGCCCAATGACCCTAAAGATGACCATGCTACCTCACTAGCCAACACCATTTCTGAACTAGGTCTCACTCACTGAATCAACTCACCAACTCATACGAAAGGCAGAACGTTAGACTGGCTAGCTGACCTCGACTGTGATATCAATATCACCTGCAATGAACCATGTGCCTGGATTGACCACAACCTTATCTCCTTCACCCTACAAGACTTTGCACATCACACTCAGGCAAACCCTATAGCTCCCCTAGCTCCTACCTGAAAAAACTGTAATATAACAATTGAGAACATATTACTGCTACTCCAACTCATCACCAATTTCACAATTAGTCATTCAGACCCTACTACTCTTGTAGACCTCTACAACGACACTATCAATCAAGCCATTGACAAAATAGCTCCTTTAAAATTGTTTAGAAAAGTAAACCGCTTGCGCATCTAAACTCGTAGTTACCCCAAATCGGAAAATGTTACAGAACCAAAAAAGAACTGCTGAATCCTCTTGGAAAAACAACTCCACATTAGAGAACAAGGAAAATCTTTCCAAAATGTCCTCTAGATATAAATTGGAAATCATTCAAACTAAAAGAGTTATGTACAACAATAGAATTAATAAAGCTAATTCTAACACAAGAGAACTTTTCGCCATTTTGAAGGGAATTAGAATCCCCTTCTCCCCCATTAGACACATGTACCAAAGACAAGTCCTGGTGAAATAATATTCAAGCAGCACTCTCTAACAAAATTGATCTCCTACAAAAGAAAATTGAAAATAAAAAACGTTGTCTCTCGGGGAACCCTTCCTTGCTGAGGTCATAAACGTCCGCTACAAAACCTGAGCCACTGTTTCAAATTCATCCACTCACCAGTCCTGAAGTGGAGCACCTAATAGCCTCTCTCAAACCCTCTAGATGCCATGGAGACACTTGCTCTGCCCCTATAATCAAAGAGGCAGCTAGGGAGCTAGCACCATTTATCATGACTCTAATAAATTCCTCCTTCAACACATGTACGGTCCCAACTAACTTAAAAGAGGCTTGGGTCATCCCTTTACTAAAAAAAACAGCCTCGACCCTTCTATCCCAATGAACTACAGACCCATAACAACCGTCCCTTTCCTGATGAAGATATTAGACAAGGCTGCGTACCTACAAATTCAGGCCTACCTTGAAGCCAATAATATTCTTGGCTTGCATCAGTCAGGTTTTAGGCCCAGAAATGGAACAGAAACAGCACGAATAGACCCAAAAAATCAAATGGACGATATCAGGAATCAGGGGTGTTGTTAGGTCTGGAAAAGAACAGGGGCTAAGCTAATGTCGGGTTTGGCGGGACTCAGGGCTAGCTATAGCCTTTTGGTTGTAGCCTGTGAGCTTCTATCTGGGGCTACAACCAAAAGACCCGGGGCTATAGCCCCCTCAACCCCACTCTAGCAACGCCTCTGTCAGGAATAAAGGTAAACTTGCACGCCTTCTCCTATTGAACCTCTCGGCAGCATTTGATTTAGTAGACCACAATGTTTTGTGTGACCACTTAAAATCAGCAGCCTTCTTCTCAGATGAAGTGACTTCTTGGATTCAATCCTTTTTGGATAATCGCACAACTAGAGTTTTTTCCCCTACTGCATCAGCGGAACCCATACCCATCACCTGCGGAGTACTGCAGGGATCGTGCGTCTCCCCTACGATGTACAACATTTTCACCAGGCCCCTTTTTGACAACCGTGACAATCTGGGTGTCACCTACACTAATTATGCTGATGACACCCACATTCTCATCCCTATTACTGGTGACCACAAGACAGACACTATCATGCTCAACAAAATGTACCTCATCATTCAGGCATGGATGGCCACTCACTGCCTCTGCCTCAGTGATAAGACTAAATAAATTAAGCAACCTATTCAATTCATTTATCATTGATGGGAATATAATCACAGTATCCAAGGAGGTAAAAACCTTGAGTTTTTATCTCAACTCAGCCCTAAACCTGAAAAGACAAATCAACGCTACAGCTTCGGCTACTGTATACACCTGCAAGTTAATTAATGCCTGTAAACCATTTCTCTCCACATCAAGCCATATTACCCTGGCCAGGGCTTTAATCCTACCAAAAATAGATTACTGTAACACTCTATGCTTAGGGTCCAGCAAACACAACATCAACAAACTGCAACTTTTGCAAAATAATGCATTAAGAACTGCGTTAAATATTCCCAGAACGCAGCACATCTCTGAGGCTAGACGTAACACTAAATGACTTGCTGTAAAGGACAGAATCAACTTCAAGTCACTAATCCTTATCCACAGATGTCTCGCAAACTCTGCCCTCAATGCTTAGTGGACGAATTCTCCAAAAACATTTTCGGCTCGACCCACTAGAACCCCACACTCTCACTGCCTCAAGATCCTAGGATACAACCTCAAGAGAGCAGGGGGAAGTCGCTTCCCTGTTTATGTAACTCTTTACTGGTACACCTAAGGTCAGTTCCTTCCTTCTACTGCTACAGAAAACATTTCCAAAACTGGCTTATCTCTCTTGATGTCTAGCCTGGCACTTCATCCCTCATCGTTACATTACTGTCTTGTTATATGAATATATAAAACATACTGTCTTCTAATGTGTATTGTAAATAATTGCCTGTACATGCTTACTCTGTAGATTTTGTCCTTTTTCCTGTTACCTTGTAAAAGCGCACAGATACCTATGGGTCAGGTGCGCTATATAAATGAATAAACACATAAACCAACAGTGTGCATGTCGTTCACCCGAAAGCACACAGCACAAGCAACAAAGTCCCTGACCACCGTCACATGGACAACTACAACTGTTCTGCACGTAGACACCAAACTACACATATGAGACCACAAGCAGGAAGGCATAGTACAAAATGAAAGTGATCAACAAAGACATGTGAGGACTGCCCTGGACCCACTGAGCGTGAACCACAACAATAAACAGGTTGAGTGGCCAACCCATTCCCTGCCAACAATGCTCACAATACACAGTCACATCAAAGCACTCATGCAGATTCTGAGAAATGCAACTGCACTGCAAGAAATATGCACATCTCACCTCACACCTTATCCCTTGTGAGCCTGCACCAGCCGGACCCTGGAATCCATGGATGTCTCCCTCTGTAGGCGTGGAAACCACCAATCCCCTGATGCTGTGTCCTGCACATGCATACAGCAGCATATTCCCCTTCAATCGCAGCAACAATCTTCCCCTTCAGAATGCCGCTGTAGAGAAATACAGCACAATGTGAGGGCAGGCAACACATCCATGCACCAAATTACACAGCAACATATTCCCCCCGAGTGACATGCAACAAATGAAAACAAGAACTCACCAGCCACCCATCACCATGTGTCCCTGCACCCATGCAGCCAGATCCGCCCACCACACGCCAATGCAATAGGAACACCTCACACAGTGACACCCTCCCCACCCACAGCACCTACAGTGCCTTCCCCCGAGTGCCATGCAGTGAAGGAGCACATAATACTTACCTATTATCATGGTGATTGGAAATTGTGAACATTTGCATCCAGCTACAGTCAGTATGACACTGAGGGGACTTCCCAAAAAATATCACAGAAAGGTTGAACACCCAGGATCACCTTGGAAGTACTCCCAGTGCCATGATATGGCATTCCCTGATTAGCTTGGCCATGAGACAGTATACTCTGGCAGGGGGCCGATGATGAAAAGTCCAAGATGATGTGATGGAAAAATATCACCAATTTCATAGAAGACAGGATCTGGCAGAAGGTAGCTCTTCACAGAGGCAGCTGCAATGCTGGGAACCAGGGCACCGAAACAACTGGCACGAAAGAGACAAGCGGGCATGAGAAAGGAATGAGAAACAGAGGCCGAGGCCACTGCCACACAAAGGGGAGCAGGCAACAGGAAAGAGGAAGGCAAGGCTGACTTCACCGGGACTTGATTGAATTGGGTCCAATGTGCTCTGAACTGAAGGGAGCATTGAGATGCACACAGCAGCTGTCACCAGGGCTTAAAAAATCTGCTGGTGAAATGTGCATGGTACATGTTCACCATGGCAAACAACAGCCCCTGGCCAAAGCTGTGTGCCTGGTGTCTGTGGTGAACATGGCATCCCACAAATGCTGTTCTGTGTGTGGAATTGTCTTGAGACAGCACCCCCAGAAGTGGAAGAAGAATCAAGATTGGACTGCCTGCATGGGTAGACAGGACTATTACACATCATTGAATGGGATGCCATGTGGCAGGCAAGACACATGTGAAAGTGCAAGGAAACACTCCCCATCACTACCATCAAGAGGTGTCAAAGCACACAAACAGCCAGGCCTGCCCCCTCATGACAACTCACCAACAAAGGCCCTACAGTGACAGCCTCCCTCACAACTATGACCATGCAACCAGTTCCAGTTCCACCCTGATTGTCTTGAGAAAACAGCATGCATAGACACACCAGCCTACCATCACCATGTGTTACATGCACCCATGAAGCTGGACCCGCTCACCTCAATGCAAGTAAAAGAAAAACAGCCCCACACAGTGTCAGACTCCCTGCCACCAACCACAACCCAAGTACCATCCTGATTGCCCTTCACTTGCCTGCCTAGGGTACCCACCTGGCTTGCATCCATGGCATTCCCACCTGAAAATACATTTGGAAATCACAAAGACATGCATTACATCAACATCAGGATATTTGGCATCCATGACAACTCCTGTATGCAACCTGAAAATAGGCATGCACCACCCAGAAGGATGAGAGGGAAACAGGACACAGGGTGACAATTGCCTAGCAGAGGAGTGGAGAGAGGGAGACAGTGAGACAGACGGATAGGGGAAAAGCATTGCAAGGAGAAGACTGGCTGGAGGGGAGATGAGGATGGATATGTCTGACATCATAATGGGTGAGGGCAGAGAGAAGTTGTCCAAGAGAGGATGACTGAGACACTTTTGCCAGAAGCAGACTGGTCAGAAAGACTGGAAGGAACATAGATGGAAAAGTACCACATGTAGTGGGCCATGAAGAACAAAGGTGGGTGACGTAGAAGGGCAGAGTGCAAAGAATGGGCACCTGTGAAAGGTCAATTTGCAGCTCCACATCAGACAAACCACAGGTAACACCCACCATGGCATGCAAAGCAGAAAAAGACCCATGTATTCTACACACCCGCAAAGAGGTGCCTACTACCAAATAACCATACCTTGCACCAACCAATATTGCCCCCTGTTGGACGCCACTGTAAATGAACCTCAGGACAACATACAGCTGTGCACTCACGCCCCCCAACAGACCACACACCCTGTGCGAGGCCGTTCCAGTAAGTGTGCATGGATCACAGGGTGCACTCGCAACTCACACAAGGAGAACAGATGAAGACAAGCTGTGGGGAGTGCCCGATGCAGCACACGCATGGGCCCACAATGTGCACACACACTGGGCACTCATTCACAGTGCCGGATGTGATGAACAAGTAAGGCAAAAAAAATCATGCAACACATCCTGCTGTAGATAACCTACAGAAACAAACAATGTACAATAAATGACCTGATTGGGTAGCACAGAAGCAGTCTGTTAGGGGTACACATGCAGCAAGCACGACAAACCTGTTCTGTGGAGTAAATGTACACAAATGCCCAGAACTGTGTCACCAGAGGCTACGTTACGAAGCAGTGCAGTTGATATGATATGATATGATATAATATGGCATTTATAACACGCCTATACGCAAGTGTTTCAAGGTGCGGCAAGGAAAGGGAGGGGGAACAGAGGGAAGACAGACAATGATCCTACTAGGCAAGTGCATGGGAAGGGGAAGGAGGAAAGTGCAGGGGAGGGGAGAAGTGCAGTATATGGGATAATAAAATAAATAACAAAAGTAAAAGTACGGCCAGCAGGTGGCAAAGCAAGGGTATGTACAGACATCTGGTGTCAAGTGCTGGTAGTAGGACTGTAGGGATACAGAAAAACAGTCCCAAAGTTCAGGGGTTGCCAGGAAGGCAGTGCAGGAGTGTGACTGGCAGGGGAGGAGACCTGGGCCCGAGATCAGAGGGTGACCAGGTAACCAGTGCAGTTTCAGTATCAGCAAGGAAGTCAGTAGGGAAGATGAGGAGAAAAAGCAGAGGCAAAGAGAAAAGTTTTGAGGTGCTTCCAGAACCGGAGATGATTCTCCTCAAGTTTCAGGGAGGCAGGGAGGCTATTCCAGAGGGAGGCCCCAGCCGAAGAAAGAGATCTACCACCAACTCGTTGCTTGGAGAAGCGACTGACCCTGAGGGAGTTGGAGGCGGATGAGCGAAGAGCTGGAGAGGGAAGATATTTAGCAAGATAGAGTTGAAGGTATTGAGGCTCCAGGCCCCAGAAGGCCTTGTGGACAAAGCAGAGGGTTTTGAACATAATCCTCGCAGTCACTGGGAGCCAGCGCAGAGATTTCAGTCCTAGAGAGATACGATCCCTTTGCTTGAGGCCAAGGACAAGTTGCGCAGTCCTGTTCTGGATGAGTTGCAGAGGGCGGAGAGTAGAAGTGGGCAGATTTAGAAAGAGGCTGTTGTTATAGTCCAGCTAGAGAGAACCAGAGCTCTGTAGACAGTGAGCTTCTGGGGAAAGCAGAGGAAAGGAAGAATACCTATGAGGATGAGTACACCTGACAATGGATGTGTGTGTGTGTGGTGCATGTGGAACAGTGGCAGAGCGGCACAGGTTATGTAAGTGGATAAGGGAGTGGAGTGGGAAGTGGCAGAGGTCAAATAATAGTATGGACAGGGAGTACACCTGCAGTGCCTGGTAGGAAACAAGTGGGCAGGGGAGTAGAACGATGACAGTAAGGAGACATCATCAAGGTCAGTGAGGAAAGTGTTGAGAATGCATGCCGTCAATTAGTATGAGCATCCAGAATTTTGTAAAAACTGCCAATGGCTAAAGTGTGAAAAGTGTTGCCCAATCACTCCCATTAACTACGTCAATTGTGAAGGTGCATCCACCAAAACAATCCACCCACATAGTAGTGTAACTGCACATACACACACATGCATGTGGACAGACACACATCTGCACCGACAGTTACTGTGACTCAAGGATGATTCTCACAAGTAGCAGAAATGTGTCATGCATGCAAAGACCAGGGTGACCAATAATACAGACACAACACGAGAGACAGTGCACATGCTTACCTGCTGACAGAGCTGGTATGATGTGATTCCATCATCACCTCCACTCTAAACTGTACCTCCAAATTTGTGAAAGGAGGGCTAGTGCCTGGGAGAGGGCATGGGGACTAGGGATGTGAAAGGGTGCAGGGTGGACCTCCCATGCAGTGCAGACACCGGGTGAATCAGAAACACTGCAACAAGAAGTTGTATCTCATCTATAAAAGCCATTAGATTTCCAATTCCAAGGATGTTTCCGAAGCCGAACTGGTGAATATTGTGCATCATGTGAAACCTACTAGCTGCAAAGGGGATTCTTGCCCAGCAATGATCATAAATGCCTGTACCCCCATAATGATTATGGCTTTATGTACATTTGTGAATGCTTCCTTTGCAAGAAATCTTGTCCCCGTTGGTATTAAAAGGGTATCAGGTAATATTTTCGCCACCAAAAATATCGCCGTACATATGGTCGTCGGGAACAGCCATAGGTGATATTTTTGGTGTCGGAAATATTAGGTGCGGGTGTTGCGGGGGTGTCCCCAGCACATAAAAAAATGATGCAGGGGTTGTGGGGTTGTCCCCCGGAGGGTCCATGTGTTATTTTCGCCGCAGAAATATGGCGATATTTTTGCATCACGATATTTTTGTGGCGAAAATATCACATGGAACCATTAAAAGTGCTTGGATAACTCTGTTACTCAAAAAGCCTGGCCCCTGTCCAAATACTGCAGCTAACTATAGGCCAATTACCAAAACAACTCGTCTTTTAAACATTTGAATTTGCGTGGCATACATCCAAATTTCAAAACACCTGAACCAACACATGATTTTAAACAAGTGGCAGTAGGGTTTAAGGCAGAGGAATAGAACGGAACCGGCGCTGCTCGATCTGAAATCAAGACGTTTTATAGACAATGGATAAGCGGCTCTGCCCATGCTGTTGGATCTGTCTGCAGCTTTTGATCTTGTCGATCATACACTGCTAGTCACTAGGCAGAAACAGGTGGCTCACTTTTCTGATAATGCTGCCCTTTGCATCACTTTGTTTCTGAGCAACAGATGGTTCAGAGTGAGCAGCATAGATATAGAGGCCCCACCTGTACTCCTTGTTTATGGAGTTCCACAGGGGGCCTGTTTATCACCTTCTCTGTATAATGTGTTTTTACTGTTCCCTCCTTTTATCTATTGGGGGACAAAAATGACGTTGCCTTTACTAAATATACGGATGACACAAGATGTGTCACCCCACTATCCAGAATACATAGTGAGGATGAAAGACGCCGCAACAAAATATATGATATTATCCAAACATGGATGATTTGTAATGGATTAGCGCTCAACAAAGTAAAAACAGAGTTAATGGTTATAGGAACCAATAATAAAATAAGAAAACTTGAACCAGACTACAACATCTTTTCATTAGCAGGGTGTGATATTCTGACAAAGAAAGAAGTGAAAACACTAGGGATAGTCCTAGACCAGAATTTGAACATGCAAGCTCAAGTAAGTAACCTGGTTTCATCCTCGGCCTATTACATAAAACTGCTAGCCCAATTTAGGCCATTTATTTCTCAAGCCAATACAGAGATGATAGCGAGGGCCATAGTTGGGTCAAAAATAGACTACTGCAGTAGTCTTCTAGTGGGCCTCTCTAAATCAGAATGTAATTGTCTTAGGTTATTTAAAATAGTGCAGTAAGAGTTGTCACAGGAATCAAACATAGGGATCATGTTTCAGACACAATGTGTAACTTGCACTGGCTTCCGGTTGAGGCAAGAATTCATTATCGCCTCCTTTTGATTACCCATAAATGTATTATTGGAGCAATGCCAGTTTATCTGAGTGAGGTGCTGACTGAGAAATCCAGTGCAAGGACTCTTAGGTCCAATAACACCAACCACCTTAAGATACCGGCCTGTAAATCTAGCAAGGCCATGAATTGTGCATTTACCTCAGCTGCTCCTAGGGCATGGAATGCCTTACCACCTGACCGAAGAGAGCCCAATTCCACTCTGATGATTAGAAAAAGGCTGAAAACCCTCTTATTCAAGTCTTCTCCTGCCGTTGCCCCCTCACTGTTCCTTAACATTGTGATATTATTGTTAAGACTCTTTCGTATTTGTGTCTTTGTCTTGTTGCTGATATGTTTACTGTTTTTTGTGCGCCCTTAAGCATCCGGGTCCATGGTGCGCGTTATAAATGGTTTAAAGTAAAGTAAAGTAAACAACATGGGACATTAAATGCACTTACCCAGCCATAGTGTCAAGATTCCCTCAACCCATTGTTACCTGCACATGCCATGCTGCCGCCTCAAAGCAGCCATGGCAGTTAACACCAGTGTGTAGGGCTGCATGTTCACACTTTACTCATCATGCGTTTGAGAGGGCAACATCACATCTCAAGGTAAAAAAGAAACCAAAGAAAAAGAGTCCACCTCGGAAAGGGCAACAAAAAAAAACACATGCCACCATCCTGGCTAGGGGTATTGAAAACAAGTTATCTAGGGGTTAAAAAAATAATAATCCAACCACACCGATGATGTACAAAAAAGAAAGAAAAAAGCCCACCCTGGACTGGGGAGGGTGAAGGGGGAATGTGCATGTCAATATCCACATGAGTGCGGAAAGAAAATACAAAAAATAAAAATCCCCTCCACGGACTCATGGACCTCATGGCAACGGTGGACTAGGAAGCTGGTCTGTGCTGGGACACCCATCTTGCGGTTGATCTGCAGAATTTGTTTGTGGTGTTGGACCCATTCCACTCAGTGTTAAGGCCTGGTCTTCAATGGCCATGGCCAGCCGTGACACGGTTGAATGCACAAGCACAGTAAGTGCGGTGAGGTCCCCATGCACTTCCTCACAGATGGCCACAGAGTCTGTATGCGCACTCACCCATGATGCACTGAGGTGCTCGGACAGTGTCTGCCTGAAGGCATCCATCTCCTTGTGGAGCACTGTCTTTGTGGCTGAGAGTAATTCATGGATTGTAGTCCTCAAGGCATGCATCTCATGCCTCAAGGCCTCTCTGTGTCCCTTAGTATCTGCATGCAGGGACTCCTGCAGATGCCTCAGATAAACCCATCGGCCCGTGATGTAGGCCTCCATGTGCAGTCTGTGGGAGTGGCATGTGGACTGTATGACCTGCAGCTGTTGCTCTACCTTGGCCGCTGGTGGGATCATGGTCTTGGCCATCTTATCTATGCCCTCTGAAATGTTGTCCAGCACATTGCCATGTCGGACGGCAGCACGCAACATATGCTGCTCCCCAACTGTCTCCCCAGCATGCACATGTCCACCACATGTGCGGGGCCCACAGCGGCATGATGCAAGGGACTATGCCTGTTGCTGTGGTGCCCATGCCATTGGCTCCAGGTCTGCAACCCTCCCTTGGACATCAGCCCCAGAACTTGATGTGCCTATTCATGGGAGGGTGGCCTTGCAACTGTAACCACCGCAGACAGGGGGCCCACCACTGACTAGCCTTGTAATACCAGCTGTACCACCGCAGACTCATGGGCCCCATATAATCTGCCCATTGGGGCACTCACCTTTGCCCTCTTTGAGGCATACACATGTAGTTCAGCATCAAAGTCAGCTGAGTCCGAACAGTCCGAAGAGTCTGCAGGTCTCCGAAGGATAGCTCAGGGGCAACATGCTTGCCCTGAAAGCTAGACGATGTGGAGCAACACAGGTTCGATCCGCGGATCCGCACTTAGAAACCTCTGGGTATTAAGCGTGTTATAAATGACCAATTACAACTGATGATTGTCTGCAGCACCAGTGGGTTCTCATGGAGTACAACACCACGTCCTCCACTGGTGGTCTGAGGTACCACCAACTCTTCCTCCTCCTCCTCCTCTGCATCTGGTGCCTCCTCATCTGCACATGGACAGAGAAAGACATTTTGAGTCATGTGCCTCGAGACACAAATGCACACGTGCATCAAAGTGCACTCAAACACTAAATGGCAGGACACGCAAGCATCAGACATTGTTCATTCTCACACTATGAGCTGTAAGCCACGGATGTATGGCATCTGCGGCCTAGGGACCCCTCCCCCAACCCTCCCGGTCCTGTCCATGCTGTCAGTGGACACATTGGCATACAAAAGTGGCATAATCATTTACTGATGGGCCATGCAACTGTCATGTCAACACATACCAGGGAAAAGTACAGCACATGTCATTGTAATGCATCACATGGCATCAGTCAGCCACCCACATCCACAGACACTATCACGGTCAACACATGACACACATGACACACAATTCATGATTGGGACAGAGAACTGTAGACATTGAGGTCCTGGGGGAAGTTGTGGAAAGTGGAAATGCTTCTGAGGATGTGCAGCTGACAGTGGGCCTTCTAGGCAAAGTCTGCGATGTGAAGAGAGAAGGAGAGAAGATTCAAAGATGACAACAAGGTCCATTGACCCACAGGAGGGTGAGGGGAGTGGACCCATGGAGTGTGGCTAGAGTGTTGTAGGGAAAGAGGGAGTAGTGGTCCCAATGAGTATGCTCTCTGTGCCACTGGCTTTGTGGCAGAGATTGGTTGCAGTACACCATGCCTGTTTAGTAGATGGGCAGTCATGAATGTGAGAGGATTAGGGGGAGACAGAGGAGGGAGGCTTGGTTGACAGCTGTGTGACATCCGCATTACAGAGCCATGGCACTGCCCTGTTGCTCCCGCTCAATCCATGCTGGGTGGGGAGGCTTTGTATGTGCAAATATGGAGTACATAGAACATATCCTGAGTCACAGTTGTTGGACATAGTGATGAAGGTCAAGCAAGGTCCATGAGTGGCATGCATGCGCAACAATCAATCCCTACAGCAATGCCTCTGGTATGGGTGTTCTCCTTTGCAAAGCAGTCCCTGTCCATGAACATCATCCTATGATGGTTTGTCAAAAGTTCATGGCTGTTAATGCTCAGACTGTGAACCAGCACTGCCTCCAGTACTAATCACATTAAACATGGAGCAACAGCCATCATGTCACATCTGAATGAGCAATGTAACTGACATGTCTGACCTTATCCGACAGATGACATGAGAATGGGGAAGTGTGCATTTATCCAGTTCACAGACAGGCCAATGCCTGTGCAACTGTACAACACAATGATGGTAGTGACAAGGCATGTGCCTGTCAAGTATCAACTGATGGACTCATACAGGCCTTTGACGTCAGACAGGTACTTCCAATTTGAAGTTGGTTGATATGTTTGAACAACTGCCATGCACAAGGCATAGAATGGAATGCAGCCAGGCACACTCATTGCCATTCATGATGCCCATGACCGCCCACATGGGCCGTCTTTGGCCATATCATTTTCCAATTGCAAGGATGGCAACCTATGCATGACAACCCACCATCAGCTATTGTTTACCATGCAGTGAATGTTGTAACCCCTTACTACATACAAATGTCATAGTACCCATATCATGTCTGCAACGGTGGTCTGTGGTCTGTGGGCACTTATGCACCATCACTCTGGGCACACCACAAGGCGTGGTGACAGGCAGCTCAGATATGCATCATGACAAGCCATGCCATAGGGGCAGGTGACAAATGGAACATGCAACTCAGCATGAGATGATGTGATTGTTCTAGATCTGTCACATGTACCTGTCTAGCAGTGCCGAGTGACATGCCAAACAAATGTAGCAGACAACAGTACATGTAGGTGTCTCATTTCTTGCCCATGCAAGAGGAGTGTACCCTGTGGGTGATGTGTACTGTCACACAGACATGTGACATACGTGTCCACCACACAGAATACTCCCAGAATGATGATCATGTGGCATGAATCAGAACGCCAGCAAACATGCATCACCCAGGGATGTCATACCACTCCAGCCATAAGTACCACTGCACAAATATGGTGGGTCATGCATGATTAGCAAAACATACAATGCACAATGGCAGCCACTCACCAGATGTGTCCTCATAGTTCTCCAGGCCTCCCACATCTTGCACCTGCTCAAGGAGGATGAATTGGCTCATGGCCTCTACATGCAGTGGCAGCTGTTCCTCCTCTAGTGGCCCCACCCCAGTTGCCAGTAACAGAGGCCAGGTTGAGACTGAGCTTGTGCTTGATCTGACGTGTGAGATCATTCCACCGCTTCTGAAAATGTTCCGCATTGTGCATCTCCACACCTAAGGCATTGATTTGGTCCGTGACCCACAGCCAAGGCACCATTCATTGTGTGGCTGTATTTGTACTCCCCGCATACTGGCACATCTCACAATAGTGATCGGTCAGATAGTGAATGAGAATCTGTAGCTCCTCATCAGTGAAGTGCTTCTGCCTCTGTGGATCAGTGTCCTTTGCCGTGTCATGGGGTGGAGCAATTTCCAGCTGCACAGGGCGTCCCTTCTTGGCCCGAGAGGCACAAGGTGTTGGTGCTGCTCCTGGCTGGCTGGAACCATGTTGGCGTACAGGTGCCTGGCCACCTGTTCACTGGGGCCTGCCACATCCTCCTGGAGCTGGGGCAGATGTCTGCACACCATGTCCCTGACCCTCTGGGGCTAGGGCAGAACTCTCCACATCACGTCCTTGACTCCCTGGGTCTGAGGCAGATGTATCCTCACCACGTCCCTCGCCCCAACCCTGTCTGCTCCCTCTACCTCTTGGGCCTTCCCACTCATGTCACAGGCTTAAGGGATGAATGGAAGACACACCAAGTTATTGTCCTGGGTAATATGAGGATGGGAATAGTCTATGTTATATGTGGCGTAGATGTGTTGTCCAGCAAGGCTCCAATGTACCCCAAAAAGCAAAAAGAAATGGTACGCAAGCAGTGCCATGACAAATCACATCAACATCCCTGGAATGTCAATGCCACAACTTGACTACAATGAACATCTAAACACACGTGTCTCCTCTAGATGTACAGTGTATATCCACACCTTGCAATTGTTGGCACAACATCATGTCCATCAGGCATGCACCTGACATGTGCACCACATCCTCATCCTCATCTGGCACCCTTGCCGTCCAAGCACCTCTAAGCATCAAGTGATATTGCATGTGCGCGGTTTGTGCAACTGTACAACACAAACTGCAAATAACAGCAGATGTCCAATCAACAGATGTCAAACTTCACACATGGGGAGCATTGTCTGGGGCCTGCATGCTGTTGTGGATCGCTTAAACACACATGCTGCATACATAAGGGTGTAACATGCACTCTAGAGCAGTGCACCACAGCCCCAAGCACATACACATGGCATACGCACACATCAACGGGAGCGATGTGGCTGAGGTAGCACCAGAACCATCAGGCGTGGCTGCTGGGGTAAGTCCCAGGAGGTGAAGGTTGCAGGGGACTCATCAGCAGCGGTCGGACTGGACGAGGCAACACAGTGGTCATGCACAGCAGAAGACACCCTGGAGTCATCCAGGTTGGAAGGGGAGGAGGCAAAGGAGGTGGCCGTTACAGCCCAGCCCATGGGGTCAGGTGGGGGGTGTTGAGATGGATGTACATGCTGTAACCCTGTCCCATGGGCATGAGGCTGTGCAGGCCACTGTGGAGGAGCCTGTTCAAAATCCTGTCCCTGGGCTGGGTTGGCTGGGTGGAGGCATCCCGGACACCTTCCAGGATACCTCCACTCAGACCAGCATCCCCTTACCAGCTGATGTGTCCATCAGGGATCAGGTGCTGCCCCTGCTGGCCAGCCTGAGGTGGCAGACCGCCGTAATGTGTGATGATGGGCAAGCTACTCGTGGTATGCTTGCCCATCATCACAATTAGATGTGCCGCCTCGTGGCCTTGCTTGGCTTGTTCCCTAGTGGGCTCCATGGGCTGTTCACTGTGCGCCAGTAGTACTCCCGGGTGCCTTCCGGGCCACATACCAGACAGCCCATTGTGTACCAGTCCCACCACCAATGCCCCATCTGGTAGCGCTAACATCCCCGCCCGAGGTGGGAGTCCAAGGTACATCAGTGGCGGTGGTCACTGTGCCTACCCAGGCACCGAAAGGGGCACAGGAAATGGAGGCAACTCAGAGCAGTGCAGGTGCCGTGCGCCCCCGACCATTGTCATCACGTTGGAGGGCATACCGACAGAGCCTGCACTAGGCACAACAGCAGGTGGAAAGTACGAGGAGGCAGACTGTTGCAGGGCAAAACACCCCAAGGAGGCAGGTGGCAACTATGAGGCAGGTGGACCATGTTGGGCTGTTGAAAGCCATATCTTCCGTGTTCCGGCAGTATGAGAGGCAGCTGCTGGCAGTGAGGCAGTTGGCACAGGAGGCAATGGTGATGGTGGCTAGGGCAGAGGTGGTGCTGTGTCAGGCAAGGTGCAGAACACCATTTATTGTCCACCCTGCAAGCCCTCCAGGAAACAACAGAGGCAAACCTGAGGGAGCTGGATGTAGTGTCTGAGTCAGCCCTGGTTGACAGGTTGGCAGAGATTGGTGTTGAGGAGTATCCCGCTGCCTTTGTATATAGTTATTTAGGTATAATTTATGTATTTTTTTTTGTTGCTCCGAACTTCAGTGACTTTCCTTCCCCATTGTTCATGTATATAGTTCTTTAGGTATAGGGTTCATTTCATGTTTCCTCATTTACCCAGGATGTCTTGAACATTCCTTCCCAGTTTTTGTTGTATATAGTTTTATTGAATACAGGTTTTATCTGGTTACATTGCATGCTTCATGCAGCTCAGTTGTGTGTCTGCTCATTTGACTGTTTATATTTCACCCAGTGCATCTCGTCATTGCAGGTCATATGTATTGTGGCGTGCCTGTGTGTGTCATGTTGTTGCTGTGATGTTTGAGGGTGGATGGATGCACATGTGCCTGACATGTGTGGGTGAGGCCATTAGATGACTTGAGGGGGTGTGTGTGTGTGTGTGTGTGTGTGTGTGTGTGTGTGTGTGTGTGTGTGTGTGTGTGCGTGTGTGTGTGTTGTTGCGATGAGAGGTGGGCTGATTGAGGACGGATGGAATGGAAATAACACTTGTACATTTGTAATGTCATTACTGTGTCACTCCCATGTCATGCGCACACGCCAACCTGCATGTACAGTCACATACTGCCTGCTCTCATGTCTTCATCCACCTCTGCCACTCTAATACAGTTGTGTCCCATGTTTGCTGTTTCTGTGTGAAAGTGCACATCTCCTGTCTCAGTAACTCATACACTTTCTGAATGCCCTCACATCTTTTTTTTTATTTTTTATTTTTATTGGTTTTTACAAACCTTTAAAAAAACAAGAATGTGCACATACACATCCACATATTACCATATGTTCTATCACTGGTTCCCACGAACAAAGTCCCAGTAGGCCAAACATAGCAATGTCTCATACGTCTCCCATCTGCCTATCTTATTTCGTCCCATTTTTCTGTGTTGGAGAAGAGGACCTTTCCTTTGGTGTTTCTATTTTTTTCAACAGCCGCGTTAGCGGGAGTATTAATTTCACATCGGCTCCTTGAAACATCAGCCTCCACCAATCGTCTGCACAAAGGACCGGATGATTCAAGCTCCAGGAACCCAGATGAGTAGTTCTCTCAGTTCTTAACTTGGTACAAAACAACACTAACGGCCTCATTACGACCCAGGCGTTAAGGGTTAACGCCGTCGTTAACCCTTAACGCCTGATTCCAATTTTAACGGCTGCTTTTAGCAGCCGTTAAAATCCATGGCGCTAACCCGCCATGATGCTAATTACGCCACTGTAATTTACGGTGGCGTAATTAGCGCCTTCCCCACTCCCATTATGCCCTATGGGGCAAAAATGGGAATGGGGAAGGGAAAATGGGAAATGGGGATTTACCGCCCCACTCACCTTGGAATGGGGCGGTAAATCCGCCATCCACCATGGTGTAAACATAGTTTACACCATGGTGGTAAAGTTGGCGTACTTACTGCCTGGGTTGTAATGACCCCCTAAGTGTTTAAGTGATTCCTTTGCGCTGTGGCACAGCCTACATTCTGGTGACAAGTACTCATAACCTTTCCACAGACAAAGCCGATCCGCAGTTTTAAACATATTCAATCTAAACAACATAAAGAGGCGACGCATCTGAGGATCCGGAAATAATGAAACATAGTTCTGAAGAGTATTAAATGCACGTACTTCTAACGGTGCATCTGTCATTCGGCTTGCCGCCATTCTTTCCGCACAAGTTTCATCCCAGTCTATGCACCATATTTTAAGCTTTGCTGCTTCCAGGTTCTCCTGGAGCATGTTGGCTTTAATGTCGTATTTTTTTTAACATTGCCTCGCATCTGTTTAACCACATATTGACGATTCTAGAATTTGCCGGTAAGACACCATGAAAGATCTCAAATTGTGGGATCTGCGCACCAATACAGGTTTTTCTGTAAAGATTCAACAGACTCCAACATATTCTAGCCTGAATCGATATTAATGCAAGCTCATACCTAATACAAGCTGTCTTCACGCCACTAGGAAGGCTGAGAACTTTAGACCAAAAACTGTTTTCTAGGGAAGCCCAGGTCTCGTGTGGGCAACCAAGGGCATTTTCTGCCCCATAAATCACAACTGGGATGACCTTCTGTTTATAAAAAGACAAGACGGGTTGCAAAGAAAATTTACCAAACTTATTGTGAACTTATTATGCCCTCACATCACCCATACACAAGCCTGTCATGTTGTCAAACCTGACAGGGACTTCACCACCCCTAACACCGGGGTTACTTATGCTCAGGCTGTAACCCGCCAAGTCATTATTTGTAGATCTGGCCAATGTTTTATTCTGTTTATTTCTATCTTCAACAGACCTTCAGTTGCTGTGCTTTGATGGTTTTGCAATGACCCATGACCAATATGCACATGCTACTCTGCATTGCATTCACTTGTCACATGTGGATGGGGTGGCCACAGTGCTTTGCTGCAATATTGTGCTGTCTGGTTGAGGTGCTGCAGATTCAGGTCTGCCAGGGAGTGATAGAGGATGGTCCGGTCCTGGATTGATCGTTATTGCTTCATGTGGATCGTGTTGGCGGTGGACATGTTGGAGGTCTGCTTCATGGTGGTGGCAAACCACAGAGGTTCAGGTGAGTTGCAACCATGCATTGGACTGGTAGGGTGGGAGACTGTCAGGGCCTGCCTGGGGTTATTGTCGGAGGTGAGGGCAGTGTACTGTTAGGGGTCTGCCTGGGAGTAGTGTCAGATGTGAGGGCATTGTGGGGAGGGGGTGTACTGGGGTGGTGGTGGAGATGAGGGAGGATATTGGCTGGTGTCAGGACTTGAGGTGGCTGCCTGGGGGAAGTGTCTGAGGTGAGGCCGGTGTGGAGAGGGGGGTGTACTGACAGGGGACTGCCTGGGGGTAGTGTCGGAGGTGAGGGGGGGTAGTGGGTGGTGTGACGACTTGAGGGGGCTGCCGGGGGTAGTGTCAGAGGTGAGGGAGCTAGTGCATGGTGTCAGGACTTGAGGGGACTTCCTGGGGTAGTGTCAGAGGTGAGGGGGGCTAGTGGGTGGTGTTTGGACCTGAGGTGGATGCCTGTGGGTAGTGTTGGAGGAGAGGGCAATGTGGGGAGGGGGCTGTACTGTCAGGGGGCTGACTGGGGTGGTGGCAGAGGTGAGGGGACCTGGTGGGTGATGTGAGGACTTGAAGGGGCTTCCTGGGGGTAATGTTGGAGGTGAAGGTGGTGTGGGATAGGTGGTGTACTGTCAGGGGGTTGCCTGGGGGCAGTGTCGGAGGTGAGGGGGTCTGGTGGGTGGTGTCAGGACTTGAGGGGCCTGATGTGCATTAGGGATATATGTCAGCATGTTGGGTGCCTTCGGAGTCGGGGGGAGTATTTGCATTTTCGCTGAGGTGCAGCCTTTATTTATGAGGGTGCTTGTGCGGTTTTGAGGGGGTACCGCCTTGACTTACAAGGGGACTCGCTTGTTTTCGCAGGGGTGCAGCCTTGACTTACGGGGGAGCTCACACATTTTTGCAGGGGTGGAGCCTTGACCTACGAAGGTACTCAGGCGTTTTCGCAGGGATGTCACCTTGACTTACAAGGGGGCTTGTGCGCTTTCGCAGGGGTGCCATCTTGATTTACGAATTAACTTGCATGGTTTTGCAGGGGTGCTGCCTTGACTGACAAGGGGGCTTGTGCGGTTTTGCAGGAGTGACACCTTGACTTTCGAGGGGGCTTGCTCGTTTTCGCTGGGGTGCAGCCTCGACTTACGAGGGAACTCATGCGTTTTTGCAGGGGTACAGCGTTGACTTACAAAGGAGCTTGTATGGTTTTGCAGGGGTGCTGAATGGTGGGTCAGGGGTGACCGCGGAGATTTGCGCTAGAGTTGGTCTATTGCTTGGTTTTTGGTTTACGTGGGGGCGTGTTGTGGGAATTCCTCACGCAGCTCGGTTTCCATTTCCGGGTCGGGCTGTAATGCGCTTGGGAATCCATAAACACGCAGAGCGCGCATTGGGAAGTTTGCGTGTACGGCAGTGCAGTCGTACTTGGCGTACAGACTTTGCGGGATCGATGTGCCCTTTTCCATGAATTGGCCCCAAATTCTCACTCTGATTTACCCATAAATATTCTAGTCCTTACAAGTGATTAAATTCACACTAAATGAAAAAATATGCCCCAAAAAATAAGCCGATTTAATGATTATAGGGACCAAATGATTTATCCTCAGGCTCCTCTGTTAGTGGCCCCAATGCTGTCACCGAGAATGTCGTTATTGTTGCACTCCCTCTCTCCCATATCACTTGATTTGATGGCAGACATATAGTCTCACCAGCTATTCAGTGCACCAGAGGTTCGTTTATAGCAGAGGGATTGTGGCCAAACTCATTGTCTCCGTGCACATTCACTCTCAGCCTCTGTCTGCATTGTCTCTCTTTCTTGCTCTGTCTTTCCCTATAATGTCACTCTCTCTCCCTACACAGTCACTGGCTCTCCTTGCGCTGCCACACTCTCACTCACCTTGCACTGCTTCACCCTCTCACCTTGCGCTGTCGTGCTCTCTTCGCACCCTTCTTCCTCCCGCCCTTACCCTCTGTTACTCCCTCATACCATCTTCGCCAACTCCCACCTGTCCTTGCAGCTCTTACTTTTTCTCTCACGCTGCCACTCTCACCCTTTCTCGCTCGTATTTCCTCTTGCTCACCATGGATAGCACCCTCTCTCAATGGCTTCCTCCCTTGCTCTATTCCCCTTCTCATTCTCTTGCACACCTCAATACCTTCTTGCATCCTCCCGTGAACCGTTGTGCTCTCCTCCTTGCACACTGGTGCCCATAAATGCATAAAAAACAGCAGTAAAGATTTGCCTTTGCCAATGCTTGTTATATGTGGGATTGAAAGGCTGCCCATGGGCAGAGGGTAGGATGAACGCTATCATTTAAAGTACTGTCCGCCTCAGTTGAGAAAACAAAGCAGCTGTCCACCTAATTCATTTTCAAAGTAAACCTTTAAAACACAGACAGTGTTTGATTTAAGTATATAAGCAGATGAAAATACTTCAAAAAGCATATTACACATTGAGCGCACGGTTTTCTAGACCTTTTGTTCCAGGATATATATGTAGCTGTGCTCAGTAGCCGCCATTTTGTGTTGCTGCCCAGGGACCCGACACAATGTTTCCCTGGCGCTTCTAGTCCCTGGTACATGAGGGCAGGGGGTCCACCACAAGCAGTCTGAGATGGATGGATGGCAATGCCGATTTTTCATTTTCTTGTCCAAACACTTGGTTAGAGCTCAGGTGTATGTTTAAATGTATTTCTCAGCATGTTTAAAACATAACTCACACCTCGTGTTTAGTAGTATTAAAAAATGAATTTTGCAACAACATTAACCACACACAAATCTATTGTCTAGCCTGCCCCATGGACGCCCGCTTAACTTATTTATTTTGTATTAAGCTGGCCAGTGCTCCAGTGCACGCCAATAATGTTGTAAGCCTGGTTGGTCCACATGATGGCAGCCCCTTTCTCTGTCCTTCATCCCACGGCACAGTCAGCAGTTCTCCCCGCTGCCCTTCCCGCCATGCAACCCTTGCCCTGCAGCCGGTCTCCCACCGCCCCGCCAGCGCTTGCTAATTGCCCCGCTCCCTTCCCTCGCACATCTCGCTAATTCCCCGTTTCACATTCTGCGAGAGCCGGGCGGCCCTGGAGGTGCCTGGCAGCAGCTCCCGCCTGGTGCCCGGCAGCGCCCGCGGAGGGGGTCGCCAAATTAGCAGCTGTGCTGTGTAATCAGGCCCCGGTCAGTGCGTGCCGGGGCCGCTTAGCCAGGTGAGTTCTCGCCATTTAATGGGCGGCGAGCTGTGACATAGATGCTAAGTTATCAATTAAACTGCGCACATGCCCTCCGATTTTAGTCTGCGGTCAAGGCGGGTTAGCAGGGAATGCTGTTCCAAAAACGCTCTTAAATGGGGGAGCTCGAGTGAACAGTCAATGTGTTGGCGTATTATTCTTTTTTTAATGGAGAGTTTCTTAACGGTCTGCTCGCGCCTGTTGCTATTTATTATCAAATTGTGACTCGTGGTGAATTGGGCGGGTGGTGCGTGTTTAAAGGAGGAAGGTCCGCATTTAAGTTTAATAAACAACAGTGCATAAAAAATCAAATTATTTAAGCGGAGCAACAACCCGCTTTAAACCAGGAAACAGCCGGCACCAATCCGCATATCTAGAGCTTTATACTTACTAGGAAAGCGAAACTACAATTACCAGAACGCGGAGAAAGCAAGCAGTGTCAACGGCAATCGATTTTGGCGGTTGGAATTTGAATGCCTTCGTATGGCTGCTATAGTTCAAATGGCTATGCCCTCAAAGGTGTGTGTGCTGCTATCATATGCCAAGTGCAGCCTCAAGTGCCAACACAATGTCTTCATGTGGCTGGTAGCCACCAAAAGTAGGGTACAGCCTCCACATTGCTGCAATGTAATGTAATGAGCTGGGTCTTGGCGCTAGACATCATGTGGCATGTGTGAAGCAATGCCCCAATAATGCCCTCAATTGCCGGGTGAGTCATCCTTTTCAGGATATAACCTCGGTGGCGCTAGCATCATCTGCCAAGTGCAGCCTCAACGGCCTCAATAATGCAATCATATGTTGAGCATGTCTCCACATGCGATGGTCAACCCTCTCCCCCTCAGTGTCATGTTTAGAATCTATTAAAGGCACAGATGCAAGCGTGTATTATCGTCTTGATCTGTGCATCCAGCAGCAAAGTAAATACAGGTTAAAACAATTGTTTACGGGTAGCATTATTCACAGTTCTAAAGGAGTAACCTGACATTGAGGCTCCCAATGCACTGGGATCCTGGACCCCAGAGCAACCAATCACCATCCGTCACAGGGCCTCAAAGCCCTGTAATAAGCCTCTGGTTCCTTATATTAAGCACTTGGAAAAGTACTCGAACTTAATCTCCCCACAGAACAGGATCAGGAAGACGAACTATCCCACCGTTTAGTCTGAAGAACAAGAAGTGTTAATGCAGGCTCTGTGATCATCTTGTCAGCTGTCATTAACTGAGTAAAGAGAAACACACATAGATGGGGGGAGGTGTAAAAGGTGCTACAAGGCCTATTCACATGATCTCCCTACCCCCCCACTCCCCCAGGGAGTCATGTTAGCTCAATATAGCAAGATCCGATGGTTCCTCTGGGAAACTGAGTAAGACTCTAAAGAGGAAAACAAATGGTGCGTTTCATAATAGCTCTTACAAGTAGAGGAGAGCTGCAACTAAGCGCTATGGTGAACATAAGCAATTACTGTTATTCATGGAAAATACGTTATTGACAATTCCAATTGAGAAAACAATGGACACAAACTATATGGTCCACCTAAAGGGAAAGGGAATCATTAATACCGGAAGATGTAACTTTCATTGGGCATGCGTTTCCGGTAGCGAGATGAAACGCAAAGGGACCCCTTTCACGGGCAGCACATTCAGAGCGGAAATCTTACCCAATCATTGCTGTAATCTGATCGGGAATACGTGATTTGTTATTTAAAACATATTCTCTACAAAACTGGGAACTGAGTGCTCATTTCTGAAAGTGTTAACCCCTGAGAAACCAGTGCCCCTTTAAGCTATAGGATGTGAAGTATTGCTCTCCTGCAAGATCCTATCCTTGCTAACCAGTGTGGAGAGTAGGATGGGCAGGAATCTATGCGGCCTGGATACCAACAGAATTGGAAGTCTCTGGGCAAGAGCTGCTGTAGGATCAGCCATAGGCCAATGGAGGTCAGCACTAGGCAGAGGAAAGCGAAACGGTCGGAGCGCGTATTTTTAGTGCCAGGGGGCGCTGACAGGTAGCAGGGTTAGTGAGGGGGGAGAATATAGAGCGCACACTCCGTAAACTGGGTCCTCACTGAGACAGGCAAAAGCTATCATGCTAAACTGAATGTATCCAGACAAACTCCCCCCCAGCTGGAAACGGCACATATCATTATTAGCGCCCATTATGATTGTAATGAGATATCTGGGCGAGAAAGTCGTTATTCGAAACATGTAGCAATTGGACAATTTTGTCAGGAGAGTAAATATTTCTGAAAAAACCCAATAGGGTACACATACTACTATGAAACATCCATGAGAGCCACCAGGGCTTTAAGTGGGGTAAGGACTTGAGGGGGGGAGGTCTCATTTGGGTGCGTGACTTAAAAAGTACACAAACCATAGTAAATGTATGCAAACAAATCTATAAATGCATGTAAGCATGTAGCTATTTGTATGCATACCTTACTATGGTTTGTGTACTAATCAAGGCATCTTTTATAAACATAGAAACATGTAACATGTTTCTATGTTTATAAAAGATGGCTTGAAAAGTACACAAACCATAGTAAATGTATGCAAACAAATCTATAAATGCATGTAAGCATGTAGCTATTTGTATGCATACCTTACTATGGTTTGTGTACTAATCAAGGCATCTTTTATAAACATAGAAACATGTAACATGTTTCTATGTTTATAAAAGATGGCTTGAAAAGTACACAAACCATAGTAAGGTTTGCACATAAATATATAAATGCTTATATTTATATATTTGTTTGCGTGCCTTACTATGGTTTGCATACTTCAAGATGGCTTGAAAAGTACACAAACTATAGTAATAAGGTACGCACACAAATATATAACATTTATACATTTTTGTGCATACCTTATGGTTTGCGTACGTTACAAGCCATCTTTTTAAAACATTTGTCTGTTTATAAAAGATGGATTGAAAAGTACACAATTCAATCCATCTTTTATAAAGCTTTGCCGACGGTGTTTTTGTCCATCAGCAAAGCTTTATAAAAGATGGCTTCAATTGTGTACTTTGAAGCCATCTTTTATAAACCTCGAAATATGTCAAGGAATCCCCAGGTTCGCCGAAGGTTAAAGACGCCTCGGCGACCTGGAGAAACAAAGGACAGTAACTTCCTCTGGTGACCCCTTGCGTGAGGGGTCACCAGAGGAATTTACAGTGACTGACACAGCGTCGCTATGGCTGGCTGGCATTTCTGTCAGCTTTCCTGACTTAATGGTGGGCGGCATCTCCGATAATGTGTGCTGCCAATGTTGTGGTCGGACCGGGGGGGGCCCCGGCTCAGCCCCACATAAAGCACTGAGAGCCACTGTGCATACAGTGAAAATAATTGACCCCTGTTCTCCCATGGACACCGTCCGTGTACTTGTGCTTCTGACTTACCTGATTATGTGTAGCTACATATGCCTTGTTACAAGCAAACAGTTACACTTGTTTTAATGTCCCCTCACAGTCTTCCCTCCTCTCGCAAGAAAGTCCAAGAACAGCACCTATGGATACTACGTGAACAGCAGTAATTCTGAGAAGAGAGCGCTGGAGTCTATAGAGGCACTGTAACGACAGGAAGAAGGAGACGTTTCATGGGACGAAGGAAAAATCCCTCTGAGTGTCTGAGGGGGCCCTGAGCAGAAAAAGGTGTAGGGGGGGATGGAGGAATGTTCATCTAGTTCCAATTTGAATACCTGAATACCTTGCAAATTCGTGGAGTGTGATGGGAGAAAAGGAACATATCTGAACCGTACTAAGTAAAGTCTTATTATGAAAAGGTAAATGTGGAGAATGGAAAATATGCACACATCTTGTGACAAAGGCCTGACGAAGGACAATTCCTATAGCCTGTAGCCTCTTAACTAACAAGCACCCCCCAAAGGGACAAAGCTGTTTCTACAAAACCAGGAGTTTAAAAGAATCTAAACCTCCCACTCACGAGAGAGGGGGGGTTTATTTGTAATGTGCAAGGTCAAAGCTTTCATCTAAGCTCACATAAGATGAAAGGCGCATCATTGAAACAACCTCCAATAAACAGATGAGGAGCTTCCAATTGGTCTGGAGAGAATGCTGAACAAAGAATCCACACTTAAACAGTTGAATGCACCAATCAGAGAAAACCCAGGAAGCGGAAGGGAAAATCCAGAGAAATCATTAGCACCCTGGAAGAGGACGCTGGCCAATCAGGATGCTCGAATCCGGGCTATATTGTCTAGTCCAAGTCCACATTTCGAGCAGCCTGGATGCTGCTTGACAGTGCCCTCTTCCCTTCCCCGCCCTTCCTTCCTTTACCCGCCCTCCCCCTCGCCCCTTAGCACCCGTGTAGTGTAAGTGATTTCAATCCAGCACTCCAACTAAGTCAACGCCTAGTATGGGATGCCCAATGGAAACCCTTATTTATATATTTTTATGTCAAAAGTTCATTTAATTCTGGATGATGTACCCTTATATAACGCCCCTCTCTTTGAATTCCCTCGGTCTCACTGAACCAAGAAATATGTTTTTTTTGCAAATTAAAAGATTTATTTGAAGAATTGAACAATATATATATCACACTTTTATAAATATGGATAATATCTGAATATCAGACTTATGAATATGAACAATGATCAGCAATGGGTAATATTACAATATCAACAATCTCTTTAATCAATTAGGAGTAGGAATAGGAAGAATAATCTAGCAGAGAATACTTTGTATGGGTTCAAGAGATTGCAATGATAGGAAGAAATGCAACACAGAAATAAAACTTGATATAACTTCAATCAAAAGACAATATGATCACTCTTTCCCCCTGTTGTTACTCACTCCCCCATGTCATGATTCCTGCCCCTCATGACCACAGCCCTCCAAGATGTCAGGCTTGAGCCAGGCCACAATCACCTACATGGCCCTCAAGGGCCTCTCCATCCCTCCAAAGACCCACTTGGAGTCAGACTTGGCGCTTGTGGCACCAGACTCACTCACTCCCATAGGATAACATTGGGGATTGGACTTATAGTGCATTGATGGGACAAGATGGATGCCCCCACATATTTTGGTTCCCAGAACTGCATGTGCGGTTTAGTCTTTTTGGTGTGGTTCAGCCAAGAGACACCTGGGATACCCAGACACTATTTAAGCCACACCCAGGCTGAGAAACATGCTTTGTATTTCTGCACCTGTAGCGTGACACTCACCGTCTTCGGATCGGTCTCCAGTAGGCCTGCATCTTTCTTTTGCGCTCAGCTCCTGCAATAACACCGTTAGGAACAGCCTTACCTTGCGTTTCTTCTGCCATCATTCATCGCTCCTTCTGTTCTGCTGGCATCTTCGGCGGTGTCATTCCCATCCCGGCACGCCGCTTCCTAAGGAAAAGGGAAAAGAGCAGAAAAAAGGCATTGGTAAACATTCTGCAAATCTTCGCTTATTTTTAAATACTGTATGAGCTTCATCCGCTCTGGGGGAACTCTGTCTCCGAACTTCTCATCCATCTGCAAGAGGGAAAAGACACTCCAGGTTAGCATGGAAACATCTAGAGGCGCCGCATACCACGCTTACCCACCGCATTTGTTCTTCATAACCGGCATCCACGCTGAAAATGTTGCGGCACCTACAAGACACAGAAAAAGAACTCAGTTCAATGCAAATACGAAAGGGGTGCATCGCGCTCTCTACTCATCTCAGCAGCACGCCGCCATCTCCGGGTGCCAGCCATCATATAAGGAAGGAAAGGAACAAAGTTAGAGATCTGTTCAAAAGACTCATTGTACTTACCTGTCGGACTCTTGCCAGTGAAGTAACTAGGCAGCAACAAACCCGCATCAATAAACGTGCCCCTGCACTGAAAGCAGGACGGAGAGCACACTATCCAAGAAAACAAGGTAGCTGTGGATCAAAGGGAAGGGTTGGACCCCGGGGAAGAAGGGGTTCAAGCACACAAAGGCAATAGGGAGTTAAACTCTACCAATCCTGTGTTTCAGGCCCAGTCTCCAGTCGAATAGCCTCCAGTGAAGGGTTGGAGGTCATAAGAGGTCAGAACAGGCTAAGTGACGTCCCCGTGGATACCAGGTGAGCGTTACACCCCACTATGCAATATGAAGAGATGGAATGAGGGCACACAGGTATCCGGAATACAATCAACAATGCAGTTCAATCACACTTCCCGCCACCAAGCTTAGAGAGACCAGGAATGAAAACAGGTCAAAATGCTTTTAAATGTGGTTTGAAATGAATGGGAAAAATGCTAAAATGACTTCAATTCGCTAAATGAGATTCAGAACTAGTGAGAGTGGCTTGGGATAGGTTCAGGTCAACAGTAGCAATGCTTACAGAATGATGAGCAGATGGAAAACGAAATTCAGAAGTTGAAAGCAAGAAATAGTTTCAAAATGACATTTAAATTTCGTTTCTAGGACGTACGGTTCAAAAGTTACAGAGGTTCTTGTGAAGGTAGATTTTTCAGAAACAGAGTCAAGATTCAAAATGAAAGATTGCGCTTTAAAGATTATGAACCAATATGGACTTATACTAAGGGGCTATGAAAGTACAAGATACCCAATGGGACAACCACCAGAACAAGGCGCTTCCACTCTGGTTGTTGTGCGCCAAGACACTTGACTTTCTTCAAAATATCAGTGCATACATGATTATCGCTACAGTTATCATAGACAATATAATGAGAAGAATTCAGGATGTACACAAGATTCTATAATGGAGTTCTGGATAGGTTGAAATGTATTGAATAGGATTACTTTAACTAAGAGATGACTATGGACAGTTCTAGACTAAATACTCACTCCTGTGGCTTTGGAATGGAATGGACCCGTCAAAGATCTGGTCAAGGGTTTGGCTGGGATTCTCTTGCCACCGGACAGGTCTCAGGCACTAGGTTCTGCTCTCAGCAAGGCCCTCTGGTCTGCGCAGACTCTTGGATTGGATCTGACGGGTTGGTTCTGGGTACAGTACTGCTCTATGGGTCTGGATCTTGGTTCTAGCACGAGATTCTTAGCTAGAGCAGCAAAACAGCTCAGCCAGGCTGTTGGATTTTGTGGTGCACATTGGAAGTTTAGGGGTTAGAATCAGGTTACAAAAGATTCTGAGACCTGCTGAAAAAGGGTTTAGCTTCTTGGGTTAGGCCTCTCTGCTTCAAAGTTCTAGAGTCTTGTTTCTGGATCTATGTCTGGAGCCTGGATCTTCCTGCAGGGTGCTTCGCCAAGAAATCAGTTGAGGAGTGGAAAGTGTGTGTCTTGTCTGTCCGCAGCAGTCCCTATTAATGTATTTCCAAAGTGGGTGGGGAGGCTGATTCTACTATGCCCAACCCTCTAAGGATCTGATAGGTCAAAGCATTTCCCCTCTCCTGATTTGAGACAGGAGCAGTGTGTCATCAGGTGTCAGAGTGATGCTGTGTTTATGGCCCAAAGGAAATCCCTCCCCTTTGCTTTTTCTCAGGAAATCTATTTTCCCCAAAAACATATTTCCAAGATACACACGCTGTTCAAAATACATAATTACACGACAGATTGCCTAAGGTAAATTTCTGTTCAACTCCCATCTTCCTGCGAGCTATGGTTCATAAATGAGAACTTTTTCGCACTTTTGGTGGATTTCTCAATGTTCGTTCTGCACCAATTTTTATACATGCATGCACGTCCCCTCTGGGCACATTCCTGTAATTTTTCATGTTCCTAACATAAATACCATGACTACAATATGAATAATTTCTGGGGTTCAGTCTCAGAACATCGCACAGATTCCAACATAGTCTTAAACTGTGAGCACATTTTTAATTTTAACAATCTCTAAGTTTCATATTTTTGTCAGCTCAGTACACTTTGCTATAAGCATTTTTCTAAAACATAGATTTGATCCAATGTCAAATCAACAATTTCAGTCTGGCCCGCCCACAGAGCTGGGCTGAGTCAGAGGGTCACATGGCTTGCCTTCCTGCCAGAGCAGTTGTTGTGAGTTACACCCGAATTAGCATTTTCTTTTCAGCCCAAGGAACCCATTGTTTCTTTCTCCTGGCAGCAGAGGACATCTCCTCCCCTCCTGATTAACATGCCAATGGGATATCCTCCTTTTGGTGGGAATGAGCAAGGTGTGAATTCCCCAGGGGAAGAAGGCCTCTTGGAAGTTTTAACTGAATCAGGTTACCTTCTGGTCAATTGTAACATAGTTCCTTGTGAAAAAAATACATTTATAAATTTAAAATAAGCAAACCCATCTTTACTTCCAATCCTTTTTCCACATGAAAATCAATGTGTGGCACTCTCATATGGCATTTTGATGGTAATCTCTTCTTTGGCATAGTTTGAGTTCAATGTACAACAATACACATGATAAGTTTTAAATCGCCGGCTTCTGACAGATGTGAGTAACGGTACTACACCCATTTTTGACAGATTTCTTTCAGCAAGCAATGTTTAAAAGAGGATTTTGTTCTGATAACATATGATTCTTGCTGACATTGTATTTATGTAGATTCTTGCAGTAGAATAATGTGGAACACCCGACAAGGAGGTTGGATCTTTTAGGTGGTTTGTGAGCCATGATTTTTGCACATTTTTGACAATCAAGAAAACGGATTTCCCAACAACTCTGTGTTTCTTTTTGGCAATCAGAATTTCTTTTTCAAGTGATTTCAGGCTGTTTTGTGGGTAGCCCAATGGTGGGTTTTGACAGTGGTCTCCTGTGTTACCACTGACATAGGCAAAAGTGGATGGCGGCCTATCTTTCAGATTTTTACTGCGCACTTTCTGGTGGTTTTTAGCAAGCAGCATGCTTTCCGGCGGCCATTATGATGTTTCTGTTGCAAGCAATGCACAGTAATGATGCAGGGCTTGGACTAGTGGGTTGAGACATCCCACAGTAGTTAGCTACGTGGGTGCAAAGAATGTGTTTTAAAAAAAAATATACCTTTTCTGCACGGCCGGCGCCTCACTGTAATGCCTGGGTTCCGTTTTCAATATTGATGATGCCACAGTCATCAATATTGAAAACGGACTGTGAACCACGACACGGCACATGGCCATGCAAGAAAGTAACAATACACATCATTAGCATTAGGTAACTACACAGGTGCTAATGGTGATATTATACTCTGCGGAGGGCTGGCCCTTTTGGTAACTGCACCGTCGCCCACAATAAGGGACTGTCACTTCGCTCTGGCCCTTAATTTATGCCCCTGGCCGTTTCCGACAGGGACGGCCAGCCGCCTCAGGCAATATCGCCACAATGGGTCATTTGTTGACATTCATACAACATTTTCCTAACAGGAACCTGGTCTTCTTATGAAAAGGAGAGCACATGAGTAGGCAAATGGTAAGGGAAGGAAGACAATCATTTGATATCTAGCAGGATTGAAAAGGTAAGTGGTACAGATAGAAATTCCCCTCTCGTGAAAGACAAAAAGGTGAGTCTGTTGCCCATGCTGGAGGAAACACCTTGTTATAAGCGGGCAAGGACACTGAGCGGGATGGGACAAGTTTGCATACACAGTATGTGGAGGAGCTATATTGACCATTGGCCATTTGCAGAAGTTCACAATAAAGAAGTGGAGTATGGGATCTAGTCACAGTTCTTTGGAACAAAAATCACTGTGGGGAAAATATTGTAGTGAAGTCTTAAAAACTTCACGTTGCTTGAAAGGATGCAAATATTTTTCTTTGTCCCTTGTCTACCATTGGGAGAAACTCATTGGAACATGCACAAAATACTTATGTGACATTATTTGCTGTAGGTGCAAGTGGAGTAAATTATTGTGTTGGTGAACGCCTCCACCCCATACAGCTTCCTTCATTACAAAGTACTTTAGTATGATAACTGTCTCATTGTGATTAATTTATATAGCATTTCATTTCTTGAGGTAAGCTAAGAGCCATATGCAGGCATTACTGTACATATTTCAAGAAAATGGTACTCATTCTGTTGACCACAGATGGTTGAAAGACTGTTTTTGGCTAATTGTACTGTCCGAAGTTATTGTGGAAACGGGGGTATGCGCAAGCATTTCACGCCAGGGTTATTTTGAGCACTGCACAGGCCAGCGAGCTGGCCTGCATACAGTGACCCCCCCTTCCAGTATATATAATAGGCAGGGAAGGTTCGGTAGTAAGCAACGGTTGATGCAGTTACGTCCGTCAGGGTCGCTGCTCCCGCTCCTTCTCTGCATTGGGGTATTTTCTGGTGGGTGCCGTTGACGTTAGTGGGGTGGTTTAAGTATTTGGATGAGGTACCTATGTGGTCGGGTAGGTTATATAAAAAAATAATAAAAGGAAAATGTTTTCCTTTTAAATTTACATCTGGGGTGGTGTTGTAAATAAAACACTGCAGCTGTTTTACCTGGGGGGAAGTGGATTGGCCCCCGGTTCCCTTGCGGGCCAGTCTCTCCTCCACCTTTCTTCTTCCTCCTTGTGCCGCGTCTGCGGGCCGGTGCCAGTGCTTCATGTTTACTGGTTGGGGGTCGGGCGAGCGCAGGGAGAGTGCCCCCTTTTTTGTGCAGAATGTGGTTCTGAGTCAGGAACCTTTCTGCGGCTCCGGCACTGTCTTGTGTGTAAAGGGGTGTGGTGCTTGTCAAGACCACCACGGGGCAGTATGGTGCGCAGCTCCCTTCACGTTTTGCGCTTTTGGAGCTGCAGCAGGGCCACTAAAATAAAAAAAGAATAATATATAACAAATAATACACGCAGGAGATAGGATTGTAAACATTTTTGGAAGGTAAAAATAGGCTAATCCTATTAATAAGAAGGTACGTTTGCCGGCATAGTTAGTTTAAAAGCGCTGGTGAGCACCGTGTGGGGGCTCCTTGGGTACAGGGGCCAAACCAGTTGGCTATTTTTGTAGTGGGTGGGGGGAGGTGTTTGAGGATCAGCGGGGGAAGGGGAGTCATTTAAAGAAAAAAAAGGGGGAAATGAGGAGTAATTGTGAATTATAGCAGGTATTATTAGGATATTCTTTTTGCCTGTGGGTCAAGAAGTTGGTTGGTACCAGCACAAGTTAGGTGAGAGAACCCTGCAGGTGTTATTCAATGGGTTTCTAATGAGGGAGTAATCAGAGAGGGGGATGTCGGGGAGTGTGGTGGACTTACAGGAGGCACTGAGCATTATCAGCAGGGCGTCTAAAGCCCAGCTAGAGGGAGCAGTGCAGGAAGTTACAGGGGAATAGGGCTCCAGTGGTGGCAGGACACAGCACAGAACAGCTTTGGATGGGGCCCTCGCAGCAGTGGTGGTGTGCAGCCCATCTGCGGGTAAGGGAGAGGTATGGGATGAAGGGGCAAGGAGGAGGAACAGGGAGGATATAGCCAAGAGGGCAGCAAGAAGAAGGGGAGCGCAAGGCAGTGAGCTAAATTGTGTGCCAGGAGTAGCGGGTACGGACGAGGGTACAAATGGAGAGGGAGTGGGGGCGGAGGAGGGCACAGGGCGAGTTAGTGAGGATGTTAGGGTTTGGACAAATAGAAGGGGTGCGGCGGTACAGAGACAGCAAGGTGGTAAATTCCTGCAGAAGAGTGCAGGAGGGAGGGGGAGGACACTTTCCCCGGTAGATAGCAGAGAAAGGGGAATGTACGGAGCGACCTCCCTCCAAAGCGGTTTGATACACGGAGGGAATGTCACGGCCACCATGGTTGTAGAGGATGAGGAAGGATAAGGTTTTAGTGCAGGCCCTCTGGCAGGAAGAAGCAAACAGCCTAGAGGGTGAGATACAGCCCATAGCTCTACGGAACACATGGTGGAGGAGGGAACACTGCACCCGAGAAGAGGAGCAGGAAGAAGTTTGTGCGACCCTGCCGAGAAGAGGACGCAGGAGCATCAGGGTGGAAGCCCCGTGCTGGCCCGGGGAGAATCTGCCTGGTCTGAGTGGGTGCTCACAACATGAACGGTAGATGACTGGGGAAGATGAATTTGGAGAGGAGGATTGCTTGCTGTAGGAGGAGAGGGAACAAGGAGAGCGAGTTGGGAGACAAAGGGGTCGGCGTTGTTTAAGGTTTGAAGATGAAGACAGGGCTGGGGTACCAGAAGTAGGGGAAGATTGCGGGGCACATGGGCTGGATGTTTTTCGTTCCCCCAGTAGGACCCCATTGAGGAAAGAAATGAGGAGTAGCAATGTGGATGCCAGGATGACATGGCTAGGAGATGACTGGGCACTAAGAGGTGAGCAGGGAAGGAATGGTCTGTGGCATGGGTCAGGTTGGGGGATGGGTGTGGGACACAAAAAGGGGGGGCAGAGCACCTAGAGCAGGGGGAGAATGAGGGTGTAATGGCAGCGGTCTTGGTGAGGGCAGAAGGGAGAGGTCACCTCAGTGGAAGTGCGGACCGACAAGGTCCCAGATCCATTGGTACAAGGGGTGGTGGAGGTGCCTACTGCAATACAGGTGAGAGTGCAGAGAAGATTAAAAAGCTACCCTATATGGGTATTACAAAGCCTCTGGGCGCACATTTGATGGTGGATACAAAGGAGAACATTTGGGCTGGGAAATTTGTAGACGTGTTTAAACTCTTACACAGGGAGGTGAGAGCCAAAGAAGGGTCAAAGGAAGAGGAGTGGGAGCCAGCATCAAGACCAAGGGTACCGGTTACTAATTAAAATTGGACGTCTGCATTGATAATATATGCTGTTGTTTACTGTGAGAAGTTCCCTGAGAGGTGTGTGGCCCAGCAAAAATATTTTGATATGATTAGGAAAGCATTTACAAGTATCAGGGGTTTTGCTTGGGTGAGGTATGATGAGGAGTTCAGGGCAAGGATGGTTGAGGACAAGCAGGTAGTATGGGGGAGATAGATATGGATTTATGGTTACAGTGGATGGCACCCACGTGCCCAGCCCTAACACTTCATACAGCAAGTGGCTTACCCGTGCCTTACCGGCCCTTTCCTGTTTGCCCTGCCTTCAATGGGGTGGGGACGTGGCAGACGGCAGCCATCAGCAGCATGGTGGGCCTTTAATAAAGAGAGCTGCTCTAGACAGTGTGCAAATTCAGACCTGCGTGCAGAAGATATGGCATCCTGTTACAGATTGTTTTGTGACAGGAGAAAGAGGGAGGGGCGCAGGGTGGAGTACAGGGTCGTGGGGAAAGGCCTATACTCCAGTTTAGGTGGAGGTTTGGGAGGAATGGCTCAGGATTTTGGGGAAGGTTCCCGGGTTGGTTTTAAGTTGGGATACCAGGGCCGGAGGATACAGAAGTGGGCGGAAAACCTGGTCAGCCTGGGAAAATATGGTGGTGGTAAGGGTGAATATCCAGAAGAAGGTGGCTGTGCGAAGAGTGGTTGGCCCGTTTACAGATTTGCCGGGTGACTTGGTGGTGTCTCCCATACGGTTGTGCCTAAGAAAGCAGACAGGGAGTTCAGGTTATTTCACGTTCATGTCCGTGAATGATTTCATTGCTCCGGAGGATTGCGAGGTGTCCTATGCAAGTGTGGATCAGGCAGTGGGTTTGGTGAGGAAGGAAAGGTATGGTGCTTTTATGGACAAGTGTGATATCAAGTCAGCTTTACGTTTGCTGCCGGTGCATCCGGAGGATTTTTGGTTGCTGGGGATGCAGTTTGAAGGTGAGATTTATGTGGACAAAGCACTGCCGATGGGATTCGCAGTGTCATGTGCATTGTTCGAGTGTTTTAGCTCTTTTCTTCAGAGGGTTTTCACTTACAGTTCTGGTTTTGAGGGAGTGTTGCATTAGTTGGATGATTTTTTGTTCGTCAGCGGGGCGGGCAAAGAGCAGGAGTGTCAGCAGATGCTCAAGGTTTTTCAATCATTGATGCTTGAGTGGGAGTGCCATTGGCGGAGGATAAGAATGAAGGGCCGGCTGTGGTTCTGACTTTTCTAGGAATTGAGCTGGATTCAGTAGACATGACCTCACTCTTGCCAGACGACAAGGTGAGCAACCCGGTGCAACTGCAGGAGAGGGGGATAGCAGCCCCTAGAATGACGCTGGTTGACATGCAGAGACTGGTAGGGCATCTTAATTTTGCATGTCGAGTGGTGGCTCTGGGTAGTACATTTTGCAGGAACATGGCATGCTCTATGGTAGGGGTGAGGCACCCACAACACAGGGTGAGGATTTTAGGTGTGGTCAGAGAAGATTGTAGGGTATGGCTGAGGTTTTTGGAGGAATTTAATGGCCTGTCGAAGTGGCTGCAAGGGGACCCGGTCTAGTGGAAATTGCACATTGTCTTTTATGCGGCAGGTGCTGGAGGATTTGGTGTTTACTGAAGAGTAAGTGTTGTGCTGAGAAGTGGGTTGAGCAATGGAAGAGAATGGGGAGGAGTGAAGATTTTGGGGAGGTTTTCCCATTGCCAGTGACGCTGGATTTGTGGGGAGGAGAGTTGCAGAATAAGAAAGTGAATTTCAACATTGACAATTGAAGCGGTGGTCAACATTGTGAACAAGTAGTCAGCCAAGGACCAGAGGATAGCCAGGCTAATGAGGGAATTTGTGCTGCAGTGTCTTAAATGGAATGTGGTGTTTAGAGCAGCTCACTTGTCAGGGTAAGATAACTGCATCGCTGATGCATTATCTCATTTTCAGTGGCAGAGACTGCGTTGGCTGGTACCGGAAGCAGAGGTGAAAGGATATCAGATCCAGGAGGAGCTCTGGCAGCTAGGAGATTGAGAGCCCTGCATTTAGTAGAGAGTTCATTACTCCCAGCATCGTGGGCGGCATACAGGAGAGCATGGCTGGATTTTCTAAAAGGGGGAGCGTGCAGTTGGAAGGGTATGGAGAATGCGGAAGAGAAAAGGAGGGAGGATATGATTGAATTTATATTAAGCTGTATGGACAAAGGTTGGCCCAGGGCAACAATTTCAGAGAAGTTGGCTGGCATTGCTTTTTATGGTAAGTGGTTTTGGGGCTTTCAGCCAAGTGGGGGGAAAATGGCGAGTAGGATGTTGGAAGGATGGGCAAAGGAAAAGGGAAATTAAAGGACAGCAGGAGGCCAGTTTCAGCTGGCCTGTTAGATAAGTTGTCAAAATTCTTGAGAGCGTTTGCTGATCACCATGGGTAAGAGACATGCTCTCAGCATGTTCTATGTGTTTGTTTTTTGGGGCATTTCTGGTGTCAGAGCTGGTGGTGAAGGGAAGAGGTGAAGGAGGTTTACTGTGAAAGGATGTCCAGATGTCAGATGACAGCATGGATATAAAAATTTGCAAATCAAAAGGCAAGAGTTTTTGGGTGCATTTATATAGAGGTAGTGAGGAGTTTTGTCCAGTGAAGGTGGGTGCACTGTGGCGGGAGAGATGTAGAGGAAGAGAAGGTTTGTTTTTTCAGCATGAAAACAGGTCAGGGTGACAGCTTCACAAATTTTGGGAGAGATGAGGAGAGCCCTGTGGGCGTTGGGTGAGAAAGCAGAGGATTTCCAGAATCATTCTTTTAGGATGGGGGCAGCGCCTTAAGGGAGTAGGTTGGGTCTGTCTGAAGAGAAGGTGAAGAGACTGGGGAGCAGGAAATGGGCAAAGTAAAAAGGGTATATAAGAGATCTTGGGAAAGGGGGCTCATAGGAAACATAGGGCTGGGGATGAGGGGAGAGGAGTCATCAGAAGGAGACTCACTGTCTTTTTCTTTTTTAGATGTGGCGCGGAGGAGTGGTGAGTTGCCCCAGATCTGGATATGCTGACACTCCATAATGAAATGGCAGGGAAAGAGGCAGCAAGAAAGGTTTTTGGTACTCAGTTGGGGTGTAGGTATAAAGTGGCGTTGTTGAGATGGTCTGGAGTTGGGAGGCTTTGGGGGGGGGGGCCTATGCTGGCGGATATGAGGGAGTTTCATGGGATACCACCGGCTCTGGTTTTACATGCTGGGGAGAATGGCCTGGTCAAGGATACTGGTGTGGCATTGTTAAAGAAGATGAAGAGGGACCTTAGTTGGTTGAGGGAAACATGGCCTGTGTGCTGTGAAGGAGGGGGTGGTAGAACGAACGAGGAAGAAGATTAATAAGGAGATGGTGAAGTTCTGTAGGTCGTGGGGGGCACATGGCCCACGCACCCGGAGATCACATATGAGGCTTTTGAATTGTTTCAGGAAGATGGAGTTAATTTGTCACTTATGGGGAACATGCACTATCTGACATACGTTAGTGTGTTGGTGGAAGAGTTGATAAAGGGTTGGAGGTAGAAGGGTTGGGGAGTGGGGCAGAAAGTACACCTCGGGGGGAACCAGAGAACCCCTTAGGAACCAGTAGAGGCTGTGAGCAGCATGAGAGAAGGTAATGTTTCAAAATAATAAAACAGAGAAATAAGTAACTCTTCCTTTCAGGGAGTGGTAGAACCATGGAGCAGGGACAGGAGGGAGTGGATCATTCGTAAAGTGTCCAGTCGTAGTTTCGAAAAAAAAGGATTGAATGCCCTTTTTTTCAAAATCAAAAGGACCGGAAAAAAACAATGTAATGCTTTTTTGTTTATTTATTTATATATTTTTTAGTTCGAAAAAAAAGGGAATGCTTTTTTATTTACTTATTTATATATTTTTTAGTTTAGTATGCATAAAAAAGTTTTAAAAAAAAGAAAACGAGGGGTTGGGGGTAACCCCATAAAAAAAAACAAAAAAAAAGCATTCAAAACTTTTTTTCCCGGCACTTTTGGTGTCGAAAAAAAGGCATTTCAAACAAGTCACCTACAACCCATTCGTAATGTACATGAATAGTGTTATAGGAGGGGCTCCCCACCGTTCTCTGGTTGAAGGTGGTGCGGGGTACCACATGAGCCCCCCATGTGTGCACAAACCTTTGGCATGCTTAGTAGAGAAAACCGTTGCTGCAATAAATAATATACACAACTATGTATAATAATATGAAAGAACTGGTGCAACACAGTACACAGCATGAGTTAACTGTTAATACTACACATAAAAACTTTTTTTAAAGTGTATTTTCTTTGCTGCCCAATGACTAGTTGCCGAAGTTAATGCGTATCAGGTAGCCTCGAGCCTTGCCATAGAACAGCTTCTTAGGTGCTCCAATAATTCCATCATAAGTGCTTCTAAAATTATTGAGAGTCTCCTTAAAGGAGGGGGAGGCTTCCAGAGCACTATAGACGCTTTTTAATGTGTTCAATGGGCCTCTTCGGGGCTATTACACATGGCATTATTTTGCCTCATGCCGGCCTGCTAGTCATACCAAAAACCAACTCAGTCAGGCTAGGTGGATCATCATTCTCAGCCTTGACCCCCACTGTGTGGAACGCACTTCCACCCAACATCCGACGCACGGAGGACCTCATGTCTTTCCGCAAATTGCTGAAAACATGGCTCTTCCCCTAAAAATCGACTCTTAACTCAAACTCGATATCAGCAATCAATGACTTTAGCCCAAAGCCGCTTTATCATAAATAACAATCGAGCAGCATGATGCGAGCGAGAAATCGATAAATAATAACCGCTAATGTAAATTAAAACGGATAAACTGAATAGAACGAGTGAAGTGGATGAAAGTAGTGAAGTGGACGAAAGGAATAAACAGGATGAAAGCAGTGAAGGGGATGAAATTAAGGAAATGGATGAAATAAATGAAATGGATCACAGGAACGAAATGGACGAGTGGAATAAAGTGGACGAGAAGATAGAAAGGAGTACATGATACGGATGGAGTGCGCGTAATAGATAGAGTGGCTAGAACGGATAAATGACATGAAATGATAAAGTGCATGGAATGAAAGGAACTAATGGTATAGATGAATCAAGTGCTTGACATGGATGAAGGGCATGACATGGATGGAGGGCATGACATGGATGGAGTGAATGGGACGGACGCCGTGCATGGGACGGTTGGGGTGCATGGGACGGTTGGGGTGCATGGGACGGTTGGGGTGCATGGGACGGATGGGGTGCATGGGACGGATGGAGCGCATGGGAAGGATGGAGCACGTGCAACGGATGGAGTGCGTGCAACGGATGACGTGGGTGGAACGGATGAAGTGGGTGGAGCGGATGGAGAGTGTGGAGCGGATGGAGAGTGTGGAGTGGATGAAGAGTGTGGAGCGGATGAAAAGCGTGGAGTGGATGAAGAGTGTGGAGCACATTCCGTGTGCAGAAAGGATTAGAGTGTGAAGCGCATGCCGTGTGCGGAAAGGATGAAGAGTGTGAAGCGCATGCCGTGTGCTGAAAGGATGAAGAGTGTGAAACGCATGCCGTGTGCAGAAAGGATGAAGTGTGCAGAAAGGATGAAGCTTGCGGACAGGATGAAGCATGCGGAAAGGATGAAGCGGGCGGAATGCAAGAAGTGGGTGGAACGCAAGAAGCAGGTGGAGCACAAGAAGCGTGTGGAACGCAAGAAGTGGGTGTAACAGATGGAGTATGTGGAACGGTTGAAATGAATGGATCAGACAAAGTGCATGGATCCGACGAAGTGCATGGAACCGAATGAGCAGAATGAGTGCATAGAACTGAGGGTGTACATGTGACGGATGTAATGCGGTGAACTGATAGAGTGCATGGAATGTACATTGTGCAAGAATGGCTGAAGTACATGGAACAGTTGGAGATCATGGAACGGTCCACGTGCATGGAACGGTTGGAATGCATGGAATGGTTGGAGTGCATGGAACAATTGAAGTGCATGGAACGGCTGAAATGCATGAAGCGGTTGGAGTGCATGGAACGGTTGGAGTGCATGGAACGGTTGGAGTGCATGGAAGAGTTGGAGTGCGTGGAAGGGTTGGAGTGCGTGGAAGGGTTGGAGTGCGTGGAAGGGTTGGAGTGCGTGGAAGGGTTGGAGTGCATGGAACGGTTGGAGTGCAAGGATCGGTTGGAGTGCATGGAACGGTTGAAGTGCATGGATCGGTCGAAGACCATCGAATGATTATAGTGCATGGAATGATTGAAGTGCATGGAATGCATGGAGCATGAAGGCGATCTCAAGCACCTACTGATAACCACCATATCACATCTGTTACTCTCTTCTATACACCACCACTCAACTGGAATACAGTGATACTATGACACATTCAGTACAGCTGTTCTCATACCAACACATGCCGCATACTCCCCATCATCCTAACTAAACACAGCTGGCTGCACACCCGCCAGCCTAGGCGTTCTCCTCAGGCCTAACGTAGCCAGAATCAGTCTGGTATCTCCCTGCCTGAACCAACACATACTCCTGATCTCCCAACCACCACACCTACCGCTAAGAAGCAGCTATCATACAAGTGCCAGACCTGCTGCACACATATTCGGTGTATATACGCACCTTATGACTCTCTCTCTCTACTGACTTGAACAACGGTTCCTGAGGGCGTTTAACCTACCAGCGCCTTGAGATCAGACCATTGGTACATAAGGCGCTATATAAATGCAAAGTAACATAACAAAACAATGAAAGCATACTGCCAGCCCTACGCAGCTCTTCCTCTTTTTAAAATGTATTAGATCTGAGTAACAGTTATATGGAATTTTGTTTATATGCACGCACAGGAGCCAAACTAAGAAAATAAATACAACTCAGCACATCTGAATGGATTCATGCCCCCCAGAGGCAAGGGGATGTGCAACATGGGTCAGCAGCCATTTTGAAAAATGTATTAAATGACATCTCCCATTCTGTGACACAAAGTGCTTTTTCTATGTCTAACATCACTTGCAAAGACCTTAAAACATTTGTTTTAAATGCCCCACAAGAAGATTGAAAAATATTATGGTGTCGTGGCAACGAATGTTGTGAACAAGGCACAATTATCTGACTGGCATTGGATGCTGCTAGAAAGTATGCATCTGAGTTGCTGATGGGCACAGCAGGAAGTGGGGCGCAGGGGGCAGAGACAGGACATGATGGAAATCTGGGGAAACAAAATGACGCAAGGGGGAACGGGCGGGCAGGAATGGAGAAGCTGTGGTGGGAGACATGACATGGAATATGGACTCGCAATGAGCTAATTCCAGCGCCCCCTACAGGCAGGTCATACTGATGCAGCTTCTCTGGCCACTAGCAATGCCCGCACTTGCATCCCCTGCCTCTGGCCTGTTTAGGATGGGGCTAGAAGATCGCATTACAGGATACTACCCACAAATGCACAGCTCCAAAACATAGATGTAGTAATGCCAGTGCATGCCCAGGACGATTAAGACTACTGGGAGATAGCCCAGCAAATGCCAGCAGCACTGCAGGACATGCGAGGGCACCATTGTGGTTCTGGAACGGGCAGTGGGGCTACAAATACACAATTTCAAGTTAACCTTTTTGGCAAAAATGCATTTGTGAGCAAAGCACATAGATCCTAATAGAGCAACACGACACAACATGTCCTTGCAGGTTTATCATGACATGCTGCTGCAGTACAAAGTACAGCATAGTATACCAAACCTAAAAGAGCATATCATTAATTCCAAAATAGAGCAACGCTGAGATAGCATAGCACAGCCACATAGCAAAAACATACTCTACATAGCATAACAACCAAATAATAATGTAACCCAGAACAAGAGAGCATGCCCCAAGTAATATATTAGAGTGGATGCCACACACGCGCGCACGCATGCACGACGCACGCGTGCACACACACTCTCTCTCCGCTCGAGACCCACCACTTCTAGATTGGAGGTCCACTCCTCTGGATTTTGACAGGCAACATAGGACTGGGGAACTGTAGTGGAGGACAAGGCCCAGAAATGCAAAAGGACTCCTCCCCTCCTATCCTTCATTCAAACTGTGGCAATTTTCCCTTTCCTTTCATACAAAGCTGCTACAGGAAGAAACGTGTGTGACTTTTCTGGCAGCTGAGCTATGCCTGAACGTTTGAAAGAAATAGATTCCACAATATGGAATTATTTGTTTTGTGTTCTATATAGTGGGAACATGCTTACTTACATATGCTTTGTAGTGCTTTAAAGACACTGCAGCATGTTGCAAAACCTAGGGGGAAAAATTACCAATACAATAAAAATGCAGGGTTCAGAAAGCTGCATCAAACAAAGAGGCTTTTGTGTACCATGGGGTAGGCCCTATGGGTATCAGAGGAACCTTGAACTGATGCCCTTGAACACCCTCCCTGTGCACCAGCTACCTGGGCTGCCCAGAGGACATTTCCAAGGTATAGAATGGAGTGGGATGCATCAAATATTATGTTATGTTAAAAGGCTTTTCTACTGCGCCAAATCTCCACCGTAGTAGTTTCAGAGAGTTGATAATTGTCCCTGTAGTGGCATTCTGCACCGCTGTCAGGGAAGCCCATGCTGGAGTTAAGAAAATTAGCCACAAGTAGATAGTAGCATGGAAAAAGATGCTACAAGCAAAGGGAGCAATGGTGGGAAGGAAGGAAGGCAAGAGGGAGGGAGGTGGCGAGGAAGAAAGGCAATATTTTCCTTCTGGCACCATTAGTATTTGCCAATAATGGTTGGTGAAGTCGAGGGTTCTCAATGACTATTGCAATGTCCTTGTCTCTCTGATATGAGTTTACACCGCCAAACAATGCAATTTTCCATGACAATAAACCTTCACACAACAGCCGCCCTATAGTTAAGGTGAATCGGACTCCCATAGGAACCCCTCAAAATTATATTGTTAATAACCTTTTATTCGAGTAATGGTTTTGGCCAAAATTCCGAAAGTGATTAAAAACCTACGGGCCCCCTCCAGACTGCAAAGTTTTGTAAAGATTTGTTAAAAAATAAAAAAGTTATTAAGCGTCAAATAAAAGATTTTTTCCAAACGTGTGGCCTACTTCCCATTCATTTCCCCATAGACAAACAAGGTACATTTTTGTCAAAGTGCACAGCCCAAACCGCTGGATGGATTTGGACCAGGTCCAAAACAACTTGGGCACAAAGCGTTGACTCACGATCCATGCATGGTTTTGGGATGTTCCGTGCTTTCGTTTTGTAATATTTGACAGAGAAGGGGGTGCCCGCTTCCCAATAATAGAGATATTTAAGGGATTTACCCGAAACCAGGGATTTTTAAAAATCAAATGGCCAACATTTGTTTTTTCTCTCTTTGCGAGCGATATGGGAAAGTGAAACGCAGAAAAAAAAACTATTTGCAGGTAAAAAACATGCAAATGCCATCAGGCTGGAGGTGGGGGTGAGCTAGAGGGCTCAGAGTGAAATTTGGGAGTTGGAGGAGGTTTTGGGACTGAGTTTGCAACACAAAGCTTCCTGTGGCTGACATCTGAAAGCAAACTGCATCACAGAAACAGCTTGTGCTGTGGGGGGAAAGGGAGAGGGCAGAGGAGGTGAAGAGGCCATCTGGCGTGTGGGGGGAGCTGGCACAGATGAGGGGGGCACTTGGTGAGGGGCAGGAAATCATTTTTTTTCCCTGTCATATTCTTGACTACAATGGACTATGGATAGCTGAGGGCATGTGTAGTTCAGTACCCGCACTTACAGTTTTTTTTTTCAAAGATATTCTTTTACAGCTATAGTGACTCTGGATTTAAAATCCAGCGACTTGATTGCCATCCAGGTCTCCATTCATGCAATAACATGGACAGAACCTGCTTAGCTTCAAAGTGAGGAAGGAGCCAGCCTCCTCAGACCATCTTCCCCCGATAACAAAGACAAAGTTACAAGACCACTTACAGAAACGGGCTGACCCTTTCCTGATTTTGACGCTAAGCAGGGTCAGCCCCGCTTTGAAGCTAAGCAAGGTCAGCCCCGGTTACTGCATGTATGGGCGACCGAATGGGCATGTGAATTATTCTTTTTTAAACCGTGCTACTGTCAATTCTTGAAAGTTTTGCACTCAGAGACAATTTTCTGCCTTTTGCTGAATTGGATTCTGGTATTTGTAGTCTCCCAGTCAATAATAAAAAAACAAATTGGATATGTTTACGGTAACAGTGGGTTTTCCATCTCTTCAGTAACTGGGACGAAACCTGCTTAGCTTCAAAGTAAGGATAGGGTCAGCCCCCTAAGTCCATATTTCCTAATATATGAGCCTACTTTACAAGAGCACTTTGAGAAACATGACCTAAGGGAGCTGGATCCTTCCTTGCTTTGAAACTAAGCAGGGTCTGTCCCAGTTACTGCATGGATGGAAGACAGAACACAGTCCTGAATGCCGTGTGTTTTCTGAGTTTTAAATATCTCATAACACACACATCTGCATTACTTTTTTTAAACCGTGCTACTGTCAGTCCTTGAAAGTTTTGCACTCGGAGACAATTATTTTGCTTTTTGCTGAATTATATTCTGTTATTTATAGTCTCAGAGTGAAGATGGGGGAATAATGCTGCCATTGTACACTTTTGCCAAACATAGTTCTATTTGGATTTACATATTTGAGTGACACTATGGTATGTGTACTTTTCAAGTTAGTTGTATAAAGCACAGTATTGTTGAAAGCCAGATGTGGTGTGAGGAGGGGAAATGATGAGAGGGCAAGAAAGTCATGAGTATTTGCCCACGATGTGGCAAGAGAGTTTGCAATACTGGACACTGGCGCAGTTATTTTCCCCTGAATGTGATTGCTTTTAAGGGCACCAGTAAAGGACACATGTGGGTGGACAGCGTAACTTCTTTTCAGAGGGCGGCCGCAATCCCTTGGTTTTTTTTGAGGTTGGTAAATTTGCTCAAGTATTTGGATACCAGGATTTTATTCAGGTTGTCATGTTCCCAATACAGACGCTTACCCACAAGCCCACAAGCACTTGTTTCGTATTGGGATTTTGTTTTCCATGGAATATTTCACTACAGATTGCTGGGTTAAAAGGTGATCACATTTTATAGTTTGCCAGCATATTTATTGTAAGACTTCCTCTCTCAGGTTATTTTTCTACTGTCCATTACTTTTTTTTTTAAAGTCCAGTGCTATTTTGTCTTGCACACTTTTGTCTAAGAAGTAGGTCTATTGAACTACATTTGTATATTTCACCTTAAAATATATGGTCACTTACTGTGCGTATATTCATGGGTGCTGGCTTTTGATTTTCGCTATGTGGGCAAAAGGACCTGGGCATATGTTATTCTTGCAGCTGATCACTTTATACCCATTTCCGTGCTGCCTAAATGTGGTTAGTTAGGGTTGTGTGATTTATCACAACAGTCAACAAGATACCAGCCATAAAACAAGGGGCTTGTACCACGCTGCTTAAACAAAGTGTGAGATCCTCAGCAAATAATTTACTCCCACTGCACATTTACTAAAAACATTGTGAGTTCTCAAAGCCTGCAATCTTTTATACATAATTAAACAATGTAGATATGTTTACAGCTGCAGTTGGTTTCATACAGTAATCAGGACTGACTCTACTTAGCTTCAAGGAGAGAAAGGAGCCAGCTCCCTCTGGCCATGTTGCCTACTAAATATCACCTCCTTACAAGGCCACTTAGAGCAGCATGGCCTGAGGGGGACGGATCTTTTCTCGTTTTTAAGTTGGGCATGTGTCATTCTTGCTGCTGGTTTTTTTTTCTCCCTTTTACGTGATGCTTAAATGTGGTTAGTTGGGGTTGTGCGACGTATCACAACAGTCTCCACGCTGCTTAACCAAAGTGTGTGATCCTCAGCAAATAATTTTATCGCACAGGGCATTAACTAAAAACATTGTGAGTTCTCAAAGCCTGAACTCTTTAATATAAAATAAAATAAATAGATATGTGTACAGCTATAGTAAGATCAGGGGTGAGAGATGACTGGGGACCTGGGTCGCCCATCCATGAAGTAACCAGGACAAACCCTACTTGCCTTCAAAGTGAGGAAAAGTCCAGCTCTCTCAGGCCATGGTGCCTATCAAGTAAAGCAAACTTACAGGACCACTTAGAGCAACATGGCCTGATGGGGCCGCACCCTTCCTCACTTTAAATCTAAGTTGGTCCCAGTTACTGCATGGATGGGAGACAGTCCACAGTTTGCTGCCGTGTTTTCTTTGTTTTAAATATCTCATAACATACTAAGAAAACGCTTGGCATCTGCTTTTCTTTAAGCTGTGTTACTTTCAGTCCTTGAAAGTATTTCACTCAGAGACCATTTATTTGCCTTTTGCTGAATTGTATTCTGGTATTTGTAGTCTCGCAGTCAATATGGGGGGAATAATGCCACACTTGTTCCTAACAGAGTTCTATAATGAATCATATATTTGAGTGGCACTGTGGTATGTGTACCTTTGAAGTTAGCTTTATAAAGCAGAGTATTGTTGAAAGACATATCACAAGAAAATCCCAAAGGGGAAAAAGGAGTTCACATGGAAGAGTACTATATTAGTTTGAGTACTCAATTGTGGAGAATAGAGGCGAAAAAGAGAAGGAAGCCCAGTCATAAATATTCACGTTTTCATTTTTAATTTATTACCATTATAAAATAGCATAATATACAAACATCACAACAAAAAATAAAATAGATGAATTAATTTATAGTATAAAATACTTATCAAATCTAATGCTTTACACCATTCAATCGCAATTTGATTGCCACAGTTCATAACCTCGTATTACTCAAGGTAAAATACCACTGTCTCATTTTTAAATTTCATTCAAATAGTGGAAATGCTGTGGAAAAAGCGAATAGTTAACAATTGGATAAAGTGCTGAATGTAACCAAGTGCTAAGTACCAAATTGTTAATAAGGAATAAAGTACTGAATGCAAAAAAGTGCAGGGTGCCGAATGCAAAAAAGTGCTGGGTGCCTACTGTGCATACATGATCTTCAAATATCATAACAGTTTTGGCGAAATCAACCTATCTGGCTCAATAAAACGAGCCAGTAGTCGCCTTCTTCAGGGCGCACTGAATATTGCAAATGTGAACCTGGAACATACTAATGCTTGAATTTTTGTCTATCATTCAGTAGTTCTCACAGGTAAAACTTTGTACAATTCATGAGGGCTTGATTGTAGATCTGGAAGTCTGTTTAGAGACGTTAACCCTTAAAAACACATAAAACAAACAAAATAGAAAAAAACATAGAAACTTTATGTTAAAGTACAGAATATAATGAATGAGCCTCCTAATATTCGATGCCTCTAGCCATACAAATGAAACCTGGGGATATATATATATATTCACCTAAGTTGGTCCAAAAGTGGTGCCGAAAAATGTATTAGTTTCGATCCGCTACTCAAACAGGACTGATGATGCAAGTAAATTTACATCTAAAAAGACAAAAATAAGAAGCTAAAAGAGATGTCACAAGATTATCTCAAACTTCAATTGCTAAAACACAGTGTCCCCCATCTCCACAGGGAGCAGATCAGTATGTTGTCCCCTCTATTACCAACCTTAAAATGTTGAATATTTCCAACACTGATCATAACCGCAATGGACTCTATTATGGATACCGATAAAGAATAATCCAAATCCATGAATCTTGGACGGTGTGAGGTCCAGTCGGAAGAAGCCAACAACTACAGGGCCATAGATCCATAAGTGAAAGATATAGAACAAGTTTGCATTTTAATATTTGCAAATCATTGAGTGCAGCGATTACAAAAGCATTTTAAGATGGAAAACAAGCTGCATCAAAATTAGATAGATTGAGACAGATAGGTGGCCTCCGAGCCTCTAAAAAACTAAAATAAGTGGAATTGAAATATTGAAATAGATTGCAATTTCATCGGACGCAATGGACAGATGCTTGAGTCAGGTAAATACCACTTACACAAGCCTGTCCTTATTTGTCATGCTACAACCGACAATTCTTGACCTCTTCATGAGCCCATTTTCAACCAATATAGTGATATCACAATTCTAATCTAGGAAAATCTTCTCTCTGGGTTTCTAAACGGCCGGCGTAGATTTGCGCCGGCCGATATGCTCTCCTCGACTGAATATATAAATACGCGGGACTCGAGACATAAATATAGCCCCATGTGTGCCCTGTGTCCCGTTGATACTGTAAGAGAGACTACGTTCGCCTCGCGAAGGGGAGAACCTATAAGTGTATATAAAAATAAAAAAAAATGTTTACCAAAGTTCTCACCCGGAACGAGCCTTCTCTCTCGTCTATGAAAGCAACCGCCTGAGATGTACGCCGTCCGATGTTACGTCCGCGGCTGTGTGTTGTATAAACACTCGCGGTGCTAGAAACGGAAATAGGACTGCATGTATGCCCTTGGTCCCATGAAAACTAAAAAAGGACTAGGTGCGGCCTCGCAGCGAAAAGAAAAGAGACAACGAGTGTATGCTAACAATAGTAGCATACTAGGAATAAGCCAGCTATATTTAAAAGACTAGCGTAAAAAGACGCCATAGAGTGTTATAGCCGCGGCTATATTCATCAATACACGCGAAAGACCCCCTAATCAAAGTAAGGATACCTGCATCAGATTTAAGTTATTTTAATACTCGAAAGGGACTTAATCTCTAAAATGCAGGGGCAAAGGCAAGATTTGCTGGTATAGATATATTGAATCATCATAAGCAAAACCGAGTAAGAATACACCTGCAGGGCACTAATAAAGAGATATTTATTTATGTTACATGTTAAGGTATACAATGGAGCCATTCTTCTTGGCGATTTAATCCTATCGCATAGCTATTGGTGTTGTACATCCACCATTGTTCCCTTTGCGCCAAACGGGCTGCTGTATTGTAAACATCAGTGCCATAGACTTTTTCCAAAACACACCATTTCAAACTGTTCAGATTATGATTGTTTTCAACAAAATGAGACACTAAAGGGGCAGACACAATTTTGTTTCGAATTTTGGATTTATGTTCACCAATTCTAGTTTTAATAGGCCTAGATGTTCTGCCAATGTACGTTAGGGCGCAGGGACAGATAATTACATAAATCACATTTTTAGTGTTACACGTGGTATGATGCTTAAGGTTCCAATTTTTACCATTAATCACTACAAAGGTTCCAGTGATTGTGGAAGCACATTGATTGCAAAAACCGCATGAAAAATGACCTTGGATGGGTTTACCACCCCACAGTCCTGTCACCGTATTCGATTTAGGTCCAGTACTCGACCTGTCAGCTTTAGTGAGCCAACTTTTAAGGTTCTTGCCTTTCTTGAATGCAAAAATAGGTTTTTCAAGTCCTGGATTATTTAATTGGAGCAAATGCCAATGTTTCATAATGCTTTGTTTGATCTTGTGGTGAAAGGTGTTGAAAGTTATGGCACAAACTAGCCGCTCCTTAGTAATGTCTTCCCGAGAATGTTTCTCAAGGAGGATATCTCGATGTTGAGATCTGGCTCTTTTACGAGCCTGACGAAGTAAATGTTTTGGATAGCCTCGCTGATGCAATCTATCTTCAATAATGTTCGCCTGTATCTTATAGTCTTCAACTTTGGTACAATTTCGTCTAGCCCACAAGCACTTGTTTCGTATTGGGATTTTGTTTTCCATGGAATATTTCACTACAGATTGCTGGGTTAAAAGGTGATCACATTTTATAGTTTGCCAGCATATTTATTGTAAGACTTCCTCTCTCAGGTTATTTTTCTACTGTCCATTACTTTTTTTTTTTAAAGTCCAGTGCTATTTTGTCTTGCACACTTTTGTCTAAGAAGTAGGTCTATTGAACTACATTTGTATATTTCACCTTAAAATATATGGTCACTTACTGTGCGTATATTCATGGGTGCTGGCTTTTGATTTTCGCTATGTGGGCAAAAGGACCTGGGCATATGTTATTCTTGCAGCTGATCACTTTATACCCATTTCCGTGCTGCCTAAATGTGGTTAGTTAGGGTTGTGTGATTTATCACAACAGTCAACAAGATACCAGCCATAAAACAAGGGGCTTGTACCACGCTGCTTAAACAAAGTGTGAGATCCTCAGCAAATAATTTACTCCCACTGCACATTTACTAAAAACATTGTGAGTTCTCAAAGCCTGCAATCTTTTATACATAATTAAACAATGCAGATATGTTTACAGCTGCAGTTGGTTTCATACAGTAATCAGGACTGACTCTACTTAGCTTCAAGGAGAGAAAGGAGCCAGCTCCCTCTGGCCATGTTGCCTACTAAATATCACCTCCTTACAAGGCCACTTAGAGCAGCATGGCCTGAGGGGGACGGATCTTTTCTCGTTTTTAAGTTGGGCATGTGTCATTCTTGCTGCTGGTTTTTTTTTCTCCCTTTTACGTGATGCTTAAATGTGGTTAGTTGGGGTTGTGCAACGTATCACAACAGTCTCCACGCTGCTTAACCAAAGTGTGTGATCCTCAGCAAATAATTTTATCGCACAGGGCATTAACTAAAAACATTGTGAGTTCTCAAAGCCTGAACTCTTTAATATAAAATAAAATAAATAGATATGTGTACAGCTATAGTAAGATCAGGGGTGAGAGATGACTGGGGACCTGGGTCGCCCATCCATGAAGTAACCAGGACAAACCCTACTTGCCTTCAAAGTGAGGAAAAGTCCAGCTCTCTCAGGCCATGGTGCCTATCAAGTAAAGCAAACTTACAGGACCACTTAGAGCAACATGGCCTGATGGGGCCCCACCCTTCCTCACTTTAAATCTAAGTTGGTCCCAGTTACTGCATGGATGGGAGACAGTCCACAGTTTGCTGCCGTGTTTTCTTTGTTTTAAATATCTCATAACATACTAAGAAAACGCTTGGCATCTGCTTTTCTTTAAGCTGTGTTACTTTCAGTCCTTGAAAGTATTTCACTCAGAGACCATTTATTTGCCTTTTGCTGAATTGTATTCTGGTATTTGTAGTCTCGCAGTCAATATGGGGGGAATAATGCCACACTTGTTCCTAACAGAGTTCTATAATGAATCATATATTTGAGTGGCACTGTGGTATGTGTACCTTTGAAGTTAGCTTTATAAAGCAGAGTATTGTTGAAAGACATATCACAAGAAAATCCCAAAGGGGAAAAAGGAGTTCACATGGAAGAGTACTATATTAGTTTGAGTACTCAATTGTGGAGAATAGAGGCGAAAAAGAGAAGGAAGCCCAGTCATAAATATTCACGTTTTCATTTTTAATTTATTACCATTATAAAATAGCATAATATACAAACATCACAACAAAAAATAAAATAGATGAATTAATTTATAGTATAAAATACTTATCAAATCTAATGCTTTACACCATTCAATCGCAATTTGATTGCCACAGTTCATAACCTCGTATTACTCAAGGTAAAATACCACTGTCTCATTTTTAAATTTCATTCAAATAGTGGAAATGCTGTGGAAAAAGCGAATAGTTAACAATTGGATAAAGTGCTGAATGTAACCAAGTGCTAAGTACCAAATTGTTAATAAGGAATAAAGTACTGAATGCAAAAAAGTGCAGGGTGCCGAATGCAAAAAAGTGCTGGGTGCCTACTGTGCATACATGATCTTCAAATATCATAACAGTTTTGGCGAAATCAACCTATCTGGCTCAATAAAACGAGCCAGTAGTCGCCTTCTTCAGGGCGCACTGAATATTGCAAATGTGAACCTGGAACATACTAATGCTTGAATTTTTGTCTATCATTCAGTAGTTCTCACAGGTAAAACTTTGTACAATTCATGAGGGCTTGAATCATATATTTGAGTGGCACTGTGGTATGTGTACCTTTGAAGTTAGCTTTATAAAGCAGAGTATTGTTGAAAGACAGACATGGGGGTGAGGAGGGGAAATGATATGAGGGCAAGTAAGTCATGAGTATTTGCCCACGAAGTGGCAAGAGAGTTTGCAATCCTGGACACTGGTTCAGTTATTTTCCCCTGATTGTGGCTGCTTTTCAGGGCACCAGTAAAGGACACATGTGGGTGGACAGTGTAACTTTTTTCAGAGGGTGGTGCAACCCCTTGGGGGTTTCATTAGGTTGGTAGGCTTGCTCAAGTATTTGGATACCAGGGTTTTAGTCTGGGTGTCAAGTTCCCAGTACAGATGGTAACCCACAAGAATGCCAGCACTTGTTTCACATTGGGATGTTTTTTTCCATGGGATATTTTACTACAAATTTCTGGGTTTAAAATTTGAGGTACCTTCAGGGACGTTAAGGTGAGAATGTAATGCAACAAAACCCATGAAATTCAGCTAAAGCCACCTTAACTTCACTCCCCCTGCTGCGCAGCCTATGACCACAATGATGACATCACAGATCACTTCACTGATGACATCACTAATTGCATTACAACAATAACTGGCATTAAGCATGGCTTTCCGGCATGGTCAGTGTCCACGGCCAAATATATTTTAACACATGAATGGGTACTAGTCATGGCCTTCAGTTGTGGACAGTGGTCACAATCTTCACCCATGGGCACTGAATATTTTCAAACACTAAGAGGCTAACAACCATAGATTGTGGCCTTTACCGGTGGATACAGCTTTCAGCCGTGTCCACTGTATATTATATACACTGGTCAGGCACTAGCCATGGACTTTAGCACAATACTGGCCAGTGGCCACAATCTTTGGCTATGCCCAGGATATATTCTAACATATAAATGAGCCACTAGCCATGGCCTTTGACCTTGATCAGTGTGTATATCTTTTGACCATGTCCACTGTATATTTTAAAATAATTAAATGCAATAAGTGATGGCCTTTGGCTGTGCCCACTGTATATTATATACACTAACCAGCCACTAGACTTCAGCAAAAGGCAAAGAAATTGTCTCTGAGTGTGAAACTTCCAGGACTGACAGTAGCACGGCTTAAAATAACATAATGCGAATGCCGTGTGTTATGAGATACTTACAACTTTGAGAAGTCACAATGTTTTTATTCAGTGCGCAGTGAGATTACATTTTTTGCCATGGAGCACACACTTTGGTTAAGCAGCGTTCTCCAAGCGCCACCATTTTGGCACAGGCCGGTTTGGCACAGGCATTCCGCCGCAGTGCCCGATTTGGCGCAAAAGCCGTTCCAGGGCAATTTTTTTGGCACAAGGGATGATTGGACGTGGCTGACTTTGCAGCCACATCTAAATGCTGTCATGCTAAATAAGATCACATGACTGCACTGCACCAAACCTTGACACCTCCCAGTTGCTTTGCTTTTCTTTTAATTAAATTAGTTAAATAATGAAAAAAAACATACAGCCATAAACCCTGGTCTGCCAGAGGTTGAGGCTCAGCTTTTAACCACTAGGCCCCAACGACTTGCTCCTGCATGGGGCATACATTTCATACTTAACCTATAATTTAGTATGTTCAATAATCAAAGGCTAGGTATGAAACTTGTGAAAATCCAAACAATAACATAATTGTAGCATAATGGTTAAGTGCTGCGTCTCAAACTCCTTAAGCTCAGGGTTTTGTGATAGCAATGTTCAGCATAAAAGTGATATATTTTTTTTTTTACTTTGTTTATTTTAAATCAAGGCAGGATGGCAAATATACAAATCACGACATATTACAAGCAATGCTTATTCAGGTTTTTTGATCCCCAGTCCTCATTTCCCCCACCAGGCTTCCTCCCTCCCACCTCCCTCCGGCCTCTCCACCCCTTAGGTTTAGAGGCGGAATTTTCCCTCCTGGGTTATCCAGTTCGCCCCTTAGCGTCTATGTGTCTTCTTCAGGGTTCTCTTGGTGTTTCAGGATCCATCGGGCCCTGGTCGGTTTGTAGGTCTGGGCGGGGAAGCGCTGGTCGTATTCCAGCACTGGGCTCCAAACATTCTGAAAGCGATGGAGCGTTCCCGCCTGTGCTGCCGTCACCTTCTCCGCGATCAGGATGTCCCAGAGTTTAGACCACCATTGGGCTATGTGTGGTCCTTCTGGGCTTTCCAGGCCCTGGCCAACACCGTTTTCCCTGCCACAAGGCAGTGTGTCAATAGTTTAGACTTGGTCCCGGAGCGCGGGTAGATCGCGGGGATCGGGGCTCCCAGCAAAACTGGTTCGGGTTCCAGAGGAATCGCCGTTCCCGTAATTTGTGTGATGGTCTCTAGGCATGTCCTCCAGAACTGTTGTATCTTTGGGCAGGCCCACCACATATGGAAGAAAGAGCCTGGGTGACCACATCCTCTCCAGCAGGCACGATCCACATGTGGATTCATGTGGTGAAGTCGAAGGGGTGGGTAATACCACCGGAGGAGCACCTTGTACGCACATTCCCTATTGGTAACGCAGGTGGAGGAGGTATGTGTTCTGGTCCATATGTCCACCCAGGTTTGGTCCTCGACCGGATGACCTAGGTCCGCCTCCCATTGAGCCATGCAGCGGGTCTTTGTGGACAGGAAGTCTCTTAAGAAGCGCCTATATAGGGTGGATAGAAGAAAGAGCCTGGGTGACCACATCCTCTCCAGCAGGCACGATCCACATGTGGATTCATGTGGTGAAGTCGAAGGGGCGGGTAATACCACCGGAGGAGCACCTTGTACGCACATTCCCTATTGGTAACGCAGGTGGAGGAGGTATGTGTTCTGGTCCATATGTCCACCCAGGTTTGGTCCTCGACCGGATGACCTAGGTCCGCCTCCCATTGAGCCATGCAGCGGGTCTTTGTGGACAGGAAGTCTCTTAAGAAGCGCCTATATAGGGTGGATACCCTGCCCCGGGTTGGAAGGTCCCCCAGTGTCAGTTCCAGGGCAGTGGGCGGGCGTGTTGCTGCCTGCAGGGTTTGGGGGTGCGAGCACCAGTGGCATAGCTGGATATAAGTGAATCTGTCCCTTTCCTGGAGTTGGAACTTCTCCTTACATTGGGCGAAGGTGAGGGGTGTCCCTCCCATATATAGCTGGTCTATGGTCTCCAGTCCGCCCTTTATCCAGTTCCGGAAATTGCAGGGGTCTGCTCCGGGTGAGAAGGATGGGTTATGGAAGACCGGGGAGCGTGGGCTCAGTCCTCTTGGCACTCCCTTTTGCTTTAGTGCCCAGTCCCAGGAGCTAAGGGTGTGTTTAGTTGATAGAAGGAGGTCTCCCCAGTGTGTATAAGGGGGGGCGGAATGTGTGGCAGAAATCGCAAGGGTAGAGGTGCTTGTGATTGTTCCAGCTCTACCCACCTGGGGCGGTTTGTTATAGTTTGCCATGCCTGGATCTGTGCTAGTTGTGCTGCCACACTATAGGCCCTCAAGCCCGGGACCCCCAGACCTCCTAGCTTGGAGCCCCCCAGCATCGTTTTGAGAGGGATTCTCGCTCTCTTACCTTTCCAGATGAATTTCAGCATTTTCCTTTGGATGTCCCTGAGGGTTGGTGTAGGAATCGCTACTGGGAGGGAGGCGCAGGCGTGTAGGAACCTCGGCAGTAGGTTCATCTTGCATGCTGTGATGCGCCCCAGCAGTGAGATCTCTTGGGTCTCCCATCGTTTCAAATCGCCTTCCAGTTCTTTCAGTAGCTGGGGGAAGTTGGCTTTGTATGTGTCTCTTGGGTTAGCCGGGATGTGGACCCCTAGGTAGGGGATGGCCTTCTTCACCCATGTCATCGGGCACATCGCAGTCAGTGGCTCCCGTTCTGCCGGGGTGAGCCTGATGCCCAAGGCCGAGGATTTGTCAAAGTTTATAGTGAAGCCTGAGACCTCACCATAGGTGGTAAATTCTCGTATCGCCTGTTTCAATGATGATTGGGCTTCTGAGATCGTGAGTAGGACATCGTCCGCGTATAGGGTGATTTTGTGTTGCGTGGGGCCGTTCTGCAGGCCTTTAATTTGGTCATCTCCCCTAATCCTTTGGGCCAAAGGCTCCATGGTGAGTGCGAAGAGTAAGGGCGATAGCGGGCAGCCCTGCCGGGTTCCGCATGATAGGGGGATCGGAGCTGAGCTGTGTCCATTAATTCTTAGACTCGTACTTGGGCTCTTATAATTGGCCAGCACCATTGTCTGAAAAGTTGACCCGAAGCCAAAGGCCTCTAGGGTGAGTTTCATAAAGGGCCAATCTACTCGATCAAATGCCTTGGCTGCGTCCAGAGCCACTAAGACCAGTTTTTGGGAGTTCCGGGAGGCAAGGTCCACAAGGTTCAAGGTTTTCCGTATGTTGTCTCCCGCTGATCGGTGGAGGATGAAGCCTGCTTGGTCGGGGTGAATGATCTTCAGGAGGACGCGGTTCAGGCGGTTTGCCAGGACTTTTGAGTATATATTTGCGTCAATGTTTAAGAGTGCAATCGGTCTGTAGGAGGTTAAACTCCTTGGGTCCTTTCCTGGTTTGGGCAGGAGGATGGTGGTTGATTCCTGCATCGATGGGGTGACAGCGCCTGTGTCTCTGAAGGAGTTGAACAGGGTCACCAGATGGGGGGTCAGTTGTGGCCTGAATAGTTTATAGAATCTGGTCGAAAAGCCGTCCGGACCAGGGGCTCGTGTTTTAAGCGACTTGATGGCCTCCTCGACCTCCTCCCCCGTGATGGGCTCCTCCAATTCGTCTCTCGTTGAGTTGGCGAGACGGGGTACCGCTGCCCTCTGCAGATATTCCACCTGTTGCGGTCGGTTCCGAGGGGTTGCCTTCATGATTTGGGTCAGGTAGTCTGTCACGACCTGTCGTTTTTCGGGCTCTGAGTACCGGGTGACCCCCTCAGGATCACGCAGACCTGCAATCGTGTTGACGCGTCTCCATTTGGCTAGTTTGGCCACCAGGAACCTGTTCGCCTTGTTGCCCTTCGCGTAATATGATTGTTTGGCTTTTGCCATCAGTAGGGCGGTTTGTTCCGCGTAGTGGGCTTCAAGCTTTTTCCTCGCTGTTCGCATGATCCGTTGCGTCTTAGGGGACCAGCCTTTTTCTTTGTGGATTGCCTCAGCCTCTCTTAGCTTGTCCTCTAAAGCTATTCGGGTCTGGCGTCTGTTCCGGTGGTAGGCCGCTCCTTGAGCAATGAGGGAGCCCCTGATTACTGCCTTCATGGCGTCCCAGTTATTTGCTAGTGAGGTGTCCGAGGCTGGGTTTTCGTCAAAGAAGTTTTTTTATTTCCGTCGCGATCTTGTCTCTCGTAGCCATGTCATTGAGAATCGGGTCATATAGGGACCATTTGCGTGGGTTATTGAGATTGGGGTCCTGAACCCGGAGTTCCAGGAACACTGGAGCGTGGTCGGACATGGCTCTCGTGCCGATGGAGACCTCTTTGACTGAGGGGAAGGTGTGCGGGGAGATCAGGAATAAGTCGATCCTTGAGAAGGTGCGGTGTACGAATGAGTAGAAGGAGTAGTCTCTTTCGTCGGGGTGAAACACCCGCCACGAGTCTATTATCTCCAGAGACCTGAACAGCCGGAGGAGGCTGAGTGCTTGGGCAAAATCGCTTGAAGTCGGGGGGTGTGACCGGTCTTTAGTGGGGTCGGGAACCCCATTGATGTCCCCTCCGACAATTGTTTGGCCCTCCACAAAACTAGCGAGAGTCGTGCCCAAGAAGTCGTAGAAGAGTGATTGTCCAGTGTTAGGGGCATATACCGAGATGAGGGTGTATAGGTCTCCCAACAGGAGGCATTTTGACTGCTGTGTATCGGCCTTCCGGGCATGTTTTTGTTTCCAGGATCTGCGGGTTCAAGTCTTTTCTAAAGAGGATCGCCGTGCCTCCCTTTTTGCTTGGGCCGGAGGCAAAAAATTGAAGCGGGAATGATCGAGAGCAGAGCCGGGACACGTCCGCCGGCAGCAAGTGGGTCTCTTGGAGCATAGCTATTGCTGCGTCTTCGTCCTGGAGCTTTAATAAGATTGCCTTTCGTTTGTTAGGGGAGTTCAGTCTGTTAACATTTAGGGAGAGGATTCGCAGAACCTGGTGATCCAGAGGTGTCCCATTCTCTATCTCTTGAGTTGGGGGGGAGTTTGAGTCAGTAGTTCAGCTGCCATGTTTGTCATGAGATCTTGTGGTACCATCCTGCACTTGAGGTTTTAACACGGAGCCCCAACGGGGGGCCGCAACTTTAACTGGTGGGTAGACCGACATTGTAAGTGCGGGCGTACCCTTGGCCAACGGGGCCGGTTGTCCCATCGTGTATCAAGTACTGTGGGTTTCCAAGGAACGAAAGTTGGAAAGTGTCCTTGGAGTGGGTATGAACCGTGGGTATGGTCCGCCGTCTCCGCCCTCATGGTTCATCAGACTGGGCGTTATGTGGCGGATCCGAGTTCAGACCGGGTCGGGGGGCGCCATTGTTCATCTCTTTTTGTTGATCCGCTGGGTTGATGACCATGGCGTACGTTTAGGTTTTGGGGAGGAAAGCTCCCTCCGGGGTTGGTGTGGAGAGTTCCTGGGGCGAGGTTGGATGCATGATCCTCTCTGCATCCTCCAAGTGACTGATCCGGCGTAGGGTGCCTTTATATGTGAATTGTAGAGCCGCTGGAAACAGCCATCTATAGCGGACTTGCTGCTCCTGGAGGAACAGTGCCAGGGGTCGGAGTGCTCTTCTTTTCTGAAGGGTGAGTGGTGAGAGGTCCTGGTATATTTGAAGTGGCGTGCTCTGAAACGTAATTTCCTCCCCTTGGCGGCTGATCGCCGAAATCGCTTCCTTGGTTGTGAAGAAGTGGACCCTCGTAATGACATCTGGGGGGGGGTCAGAGACTGCCCCTCGACGCGGGCGGAGTCTGTGGGTGCGATCTAGCAAGAGCTGTGATTTATCCAGGTCTGGGAGGAGGGCCTCAAAGAAGCGTCCCACGTAGTCCGCTAGCTTGTTGTCAGGGACGGAGGTTGGGACCCCCCGAATGCGGAGATTATTGCGGCGTGCCCTATTTTCAAGGTCCTCATGTTTAAACTCCAGGATCTCGCATTTCTAATGCAGGGAGTCAATGGCTCTTCGCATTTCCCCTAGAGTGGTAGCGTGGTCCCGAGAGTGGTCTTCGATTTCTCCGAGCCTCTGTTCGACCTCCGTAACCCTTTGGTCTGTCTGTTCGATTTTGGTGGTGAGTTCTGACAGGCATGAGCGAAACTCTGACTTGATGTCCGCCATGAAGGCTATCAGGTCCCCTTTGATAGCGAGGGCTCCCCCGTCCTCCTGTTGTTTCTGTGGGGTGAGTTTGGGGGGCTCTTGTTTCTTGCTTTTATCTAATGTAGTGAGCATGGTGGAGATGTCTGCGCCCTTGCCAACCTTCGTTTGCCTGGACATGATGATCGTGTTTGGCGGCCTTGGCTGGAAGAGTTGCGGCGGGACCAAAGCTGTGGGAGATGGCCCCCTCTAGGTCCGCAGAATTTAGTGCGTTGTAGGGGTGGGAGGTCGAGTGTTTTTCGGCGCCAGCCGCCCAGGAGAGTTCAAGCATGGGCGTGCGAGTGAGGAGTCGGTGGAGTAGCTGTGATTCCGCAGTAGTCTGGGTCGCTAGCTGGATGAGTGGGCCGGGGCGCCCCAGGAAGCACTGGGTGGTGCGTGGAGGGAGGGCCCGGGAGGTCGAGCATCTCTGGGTGGCTCTCAAGGCTTATGTCGTGGCCTCCGTGTTTCCCCCGTCGACCTGGCCGAATGCAGCCCTCGATGAAGTCCTCACATATTCTCCGGGCAACCCCGGCACGATCCGGCTGGATCCGTGTTGGCGGGTCCGTCTGCTACTCTTCTTCGGTCCCCCTGAAGCCCGTCACCATCGGGTTCGTAGTATGTTGTTGAGTTCCGGCGCGGCCGCCATCTTGGTTTCTTCGAATGGCGACGGGGGAGCGGTTCGGTCGCTAAGTTCTAGGAGAACGCTCCAGCATTCGGAGGTCATTGTAGGTCAGGTTGTGCCTCATCGGTTCCGATCGCTGTAGATGGCATTGGCGACTCGGATACTCGGTCAGAACCGCTTGAATTTGACGGCGGCGGTGGACATCCCACGGGCGGCCTCAAGGGAGCAACCACATCGATGGCGCTCCAAGCCACGCCCCCTAAAAGTGATTTTTTAAATTTCATTTTTTATGTTTTATAAGAATGTGGATGCCGTATTTTCTGAGTTATTTAAAACTAAGAAAACACATGGCATTCAGGACCGTGGACTGTCTTCCATCTATGCAGTAACCCAGGACCGCCCCAGCTTAGTTTCAAAGCAAGGAAGGAGCCAGCCCCCTTAGGCCACTTTTCTCTAAGTGTTCCTTAGGGGCGGAGCATATATTAGGCAACATGGCCTTAGTGGGCTGACCCCTTTAGTGCCAAGAAACCCCGGGTAGATGCTGCGCTCTACAAATTACATTAGCATAACATAACATAACTCCTTCCTCACTTTGAAGCTATGCAGGTTTTGACCCAGTCACTGCAGGGATCGGAAACCCACTATTGCTTTAAAAATGCAAGTTTTTTTATTTTTTATTATTGACTGGGAGACTACAAATACCAGAATGCAATTGAGCAAAAGGCAAAAAATTGTATCTGAGTGCAAAACCTTCAAGGACTGACAGTAGCATGGTTTTAAAAAAGTAAATAATTCAGATGCCCATCCATGCAGTAACCATGACTCTCTCTCTCTAATAACCTCTCAGAGGGTGAGTATTATGCACTTATCGAGCACTTAAATCACCTGCGAGATACAGCAATGCTCCTAGTACATAAATGGAACCCAGGAATTAGTCATTTTTGTTTGTACAATTAACCAAATTTTCCCCTCGCACACCACTCCTTCATAACATTCCGGAAGGCATGGCTACACCCCACACAACCTGCACACACATACAACACAAACACTCTTGCACATCACCTCTGCCATAAGATGATTGAAGCTACATTTAACAAAAAAATGTGTACTGTAGCTTTCCACATAACTCTCTATCTCCGTAAAGACAATCCCCCCCTTAGTCCATAGTATTCCTCGGCTGCACCCATATACACTCCATTGAGACATGGGTGACTACCAGGGTATTGGCCACCCTCACATAACTATAATGGCTGCAATGCACGCACGCATAATAGTACCTCCCAAACCTTTCCCAAATTTCTGGAACCAGGGTATTGCTAGGGCGCTCAACCAAAGTCGCGTTGACAATATGAATGAATGAATTAATCTCCATATCCCACAACCTCATACTACTGCACCAGCCATTTCCAACCTATTGCTCTACAAATCTTTCCCCTTATTATCTATACATTCCTCTTCCAAATCCTATCACACAATCATAATCTACATTATTTCTCTAACAACCCTCTTCCTCATCCCAATACACAGAATTAACCCAAAACGTTTTGCTTAAAACACTCTCCCTCACTAGAAAACAAACCAGATGTCTGGAGGGCAATATGCAGAGCGGTTTGGTCATCATCAACCTCTGTGCAATACAAAATGCACAATCCGTGCCTTCTAGTCAGATGGCACTACACTCCTTGGAGACTGTCAAAAATGTTCCCAGGAGTGTCCCCTAATTGCTGGAGATGATGTGGCGAAAGGTATGATTATTGGCACCAATGGTGGCAATGCCGAGAGGTCAAAACGTACTGGAAAGAGGTTCTGGGGTGGATTCAGGCCATAGATGGAATACCCAGGGTACTAACACCTGTATTAATCCTATTTGGAGTCGAGGCGGACGATGAGGACTCATATGTTTCACTTACACACATGCCTCGTAACCTACAGCTGCGAGAGTATGTCTCACTGTTAAATGGAAGTCAGCCTCTCTACCCACAAAAAGAGAATGGCTTACTAAAGCACATGCCATTTATGAAATGGAGTGCCTACGGCAGCAATCCAGGAATCTCGCAAGAATATAGACATGATATGGCTGCCTTTTCTCAAATTCTACAGAGCATACTGGGATTCCGTAAGACCAATTGACTAATTCCTGCAGAGAAAACAACATGCACAATTTTCGTATGCGCCCCGCTCCGCCCGAAGTCTATCATTCCAATGTCGAAAACATGCAATGTAATCCAGGCAATGTGTGTCATATACAATGAATAGATCAGTAAAATGTCCCGTTCAATGTTCATTTAGTGCAAATATTATGTTGAAGGGGGGAGGGGTGTGGGAAGGTAGGGAGGGAGGGGTCACTTAAAGTTTTGTCTACTTTTCCTCAAATCTCGCACAACAGTTGTCATTTCAATGCTTTGCTGACCTATACTGTACTAACGCTGAACTTGTTTATAAATTATTATAAATAATAATAAAATTATTATTTTTTAAAACACTCTCCCTCATGTAACTTTACTAACAACAATACATTAATTCCCATATTGCCCCCTTACTCATACCATTACTTACGTCAATATTATTTACTATGATCCCCACATCCCTCTTCCTCATGCCACTAATCTACATATCAGCAAACTCTTCCTGTATAAATATTTTACTCCATACCTCGCATTATCTATACATTCCTCTTCCATATTGTACAACCAAACTATATTCTATATTATTACTCCAACAACTCTCTTCCCAGTACTCAACATCTACCTACATATTCGTAGTTACAAACCTCTCCCTCATATAACTTAACACCAATGCATTCCTTCCTCCATGCCCCCTTCCTCATTCCATTACTGACATCACATTACTTTGAATTATCCTCACATCCCTCTTCCTCATACCACTATACCAGAGGTCTACAACCTCTCCCTGTAAAAATGTCTTACTGCATACCTCCCTTTATCTACACACTCCTCTTCCATATCGAAGTGACCAAACATAATCTATATTATTGCTCCAACACCGCTCCTCCTCATCCTAGAACTCAACATTGCAACACTCTTCCTCATGTGCCTTAAGTAATGCCAAGGCATTCCTTGCTCCATTTTCCCACTTCCTTATACCATTTCTAAAATCACATTATTGTGCATGATGCTCACATCCCTCCTCCTCATACCACTACACCAGACATCTACAACCTTTACAAATATTTCACTCCGTACTTCATGCTATCTATTCATTCCTCTTCCACATCTTACCACACAACGCTACTCTATATTATTAATCCAACGTCTGTCCTCCTCACCCTAGTACTGAATATTAATATACATTACTATCCGCACACATCTATTCCTCATCCCTGTACAATAACACCCACATTACCCTTCTACAACATTAAAACACACATTTTCTTTTTTCTAGCACCGTAGAAAACAAAGAAAAGATTGAGAAGAAAAAAAGAAAGGAAAGTCCACTGAAACAATTTATAGAAAGCATACAAACAAGGGAACAAGTACTGTGCTCTTGCAAATTACAGTCAGCACTAACAAAACAATTCCACCTCCTTCAAAAAATAAAAGTAAACAAATATGTAGTGAACAAAGTACAACTCAAAATTAACCTAAAACTATAACTAGCAATGCTGATGTTGCCACAGTAAAACATTTTTAAAAAATCCTTTTTTTACAAAAAAATGTCTGGCACAGAATTGTTAGCAATTTCATTAAAAAATCTGCACTTAAAAACAACCAGCTCTGATTGGTGGCGCATTCAATCTAAAAAAAAATGTTATTATATTCGTTTTAAAGAGAATTAAATCACTAACTAAATTAATTACAAATCTACAAAAACAACTTCTAAACATGTGCAATGTCAATATAGATACCTTTTCCAACTTCTCTGCAGAAGAATGGTTTCAGCCTATTAGCACCGAAATCATACTTTAATGAACAACAAACTTTCAGCCAATTGTTCCTTATGTCCAAACAGGTCATCCAGTCTACAAATGGATGTGCTGCTTAATATGATGTGCACCAACAGCACATTTTTACGACAATTCCTCAATCACTACATTCAAATAAAAAACAAAAGTAGAATCAAAATTTTACAAAGCATGGACTCCTGCCCAGTGCACATCCACACTGGACTATGAGGACATTCATTAGCCTGCATTTCAGGAACTACTTGTAAAAGCACCTTCCATCATATTAAAATGTTAGCAAAGCACCATTCTACAATGTGAAACCTTGTGCATAGATTGTTTAATGCAAAGAGTCCTACTGTAGAACTACAAAAATTGAATGACAATCTCATAAATGGAACAGCTGTAGAACTCCTCTGGCAAATACAACACATACAATGAAAATATTTTGGAACTGAACTAGATTTAGAAACCACATGTAACTTATAAAACATAAACCAACAACTTTCAAACACTTACTTCCTTGCAAACACATACAAAAAAGAAATAGCAAAGTTTCAAAACATGTCTGCTGAAATTCCAGACAAAGAATGTGTCTGACGTTGCAGAACTTTCTATAAGAAAAGTACAAAAGCTGTAGATATGGCCTATAAAATCGAAGACAATGAGGATTCACAATGGTTCCAATTAGCTTTATATCTAACAGCAGAACATAAATACAATATAACTGATCCCTTAATAGTTTGCACATACTGCAATACTAAGATTGATAATAACCAAATGCCATCACAACCTATCAATAATAACTTGGAAATATTTTCACTTCCAAAAGCTCTCCAACAACTTAAAATCTGTATAAGAGTATCATAATTCAAGCAGTACACCCATTCCAAGCTATAATATGTCTCCAACCCAAAACCTCCAGAATTACTCAAAGGCATTCGTGGCAAAGTAGTATACTTACCATTCGACCTGAATGAAAATATAGAAACACTAGGAATAGGACGACCAGTACAATAATATTTTGTACTAGTTAATGGTGTTCCAATAAAAGACAAACAAAATTGGCAACAACTAGTTGACTTAAACAAAGTTAAAGAAAACTGGAGTATCCTAAACAAAACAATGAATACTACAAAGATATGAACATTGAATGAAACTTAAAAGAAATCATCCAAATATATGGAGATGCAAAACAAGCTGGCCAATTTAAATGCTTTGATCTTATCACTATGGTAAACATTGTAGACCAGTATACAATTCACCAACTACATTACAGAGACACCATGGAAGAGACATTAGAAACATATGATATGCATCAAGCCAAAGGCTCTTCAATGAGCATATGGGCAAAACGTTTAGAAGCTATTTCCTACAGGAAAAGGTGAAAAACACTATGAAAGACCCATACAAATCAGTGCATTAGAATATCAGTCTCTAAAAAATGTTTTCTGAAGATCCAAGATACCGGCAAAATGTAGAATGCATTTTCAACCTCTTGTTTGAAGGTGAACTAGCAACTCTGTGTTACAGAGTTGCACACATATTAAAAACAGGCACCAGTTTCCTAAATATGTCAGCTACACAACTCCTTCAAAAGATAAAAGACAAAGATGAAGAGTTGCAGTCAAGTATTACACATTTCTTGCCAAATATGCATGGGACAAAAGAATAGTGGTTCTGACGTCATGCGCATGTACATTGTATGTTAAGGAACCTAGGCCCACCCACATGGATTGTTACTTTAACTAGTGCAGCATATGCATGTGGTGACTCGCATGCCTTTCTATGCACTGTAAACCAAAATAAAGAAGCAATAGAAATAAAAAGTCCAGGAGAACTCTGTTCTCTTGATTCTGTCAATGTCTCAAGATTCTTTCACCATTATTTCATTGCCATGCTACACTTCATCGGTAATAAAAAACTGTCCTCCACTCAATAAAAACTGTCCTCCACTCGAAGAAGTAATCCACTGCTTTTAGAGAAAAGAGTATCAATCCAAAATGCTCCCAAATATGGTCATGACAGTGATGACACTGTTTCTGTTTACAATTTATTGAAATCGACATCAAATGTGACATCCCTTCAGAAGACATACATGATGACCTACAGACACAAATCCTATATTTCAAATGACATAAGTGTTTCAAATGCTGACATCGATACAACAACAAAGGGAAACACTTCACCAAATCTTGCTTAGGATTTCCTAGACCAGTCTGTGGCAAAGGTCAAGCAAATAGATTTATGTCTTCAATTAGGCACAGTGTCAAAGACAAATCTCCCAAAAACACATACAACATTAAAATAGAGAGGCATCCAAGTATATCAATGATTGCAATCCTATCATTGCCCTCTTGTGAAATGCTAATATGGACATTCAATATACTGCAGACAATTCAACTGCTGTTGCAAGATATGTCACAGCGTATCTCACAAAAGCTGAGAAGACTGAGCTAAAAGACCTTTGGGATGTCATATCATCCGACAAACCCTTTAACAGAAATTGTACAGCTTTGGTATCAAAATGCTGTCCCACAGAGAATTAGGGTTCTATGAATGCTACGCTCATCTGGTCTCTGCAGGGACGTTGGGGCACGGTTGCAGCCCTCCCTGGAAGTGGATCACCCCTATCAGGCTTCTTCCTCTGCAAATATGCTGTGGGGGCGGCGACAATTGGTGACACCGCTCCTGTTGATTAATGATAATGAGCTCTCTGTCCTGCTACTCTCTTCAGGGGCACTTCTTGATGGGACCGAGTTCCTTCACTGGCCCCTCATACGTGGTAGCCCAGTCCAGCTGCGACTATGACTTATGGTAGTGTGTCTTTCAGTTCTATTGTCTCTTCTCGCTGTTAAAATGTTTTGTATTGTTAATACCTCTCTTCTGATTTCTTCCTATAGATGGAATTGCAGCCCAGCAGCGGCCTTGGAACATGAGGCGAAGCCGGATGGAAGAGGAGAGGATCCCGTTGATCCGACAACAGGTTAGTGGTGGTTTAAGGTTAAGCGTGAGGTTAGATGGCGACACAACCTTAAACTGAATGTCTTTAATGTCTAACCATGTCTTTCGTATCTCTTGCAAGTGCCGTCTTCGTGAATGAGGATCGCGTCGTGCTGTGTTGTCAAGGTCAAGATTTTGGCTTTTCCGGAGGGGCTGAAGCTGGACTGCTGGATGCCAGGTTCGACGAGAGGCGCGTGCAGGCGAGAACAGGTAGGTAAGTTTGAAGCTGTTGTCCAAGTTCCTGGGTGGGCTTATATAGTCCAGTTCGCAGCCACGCCCACTAGCATTGGCTTACCGGCCACACCCTTGCACTCCTAGATGATGCTGCACGTGCAACCCAGTTCCCCAGGAGCCATGCCCAAACCGGAGGCTAAAAGTTCCTGTGTTCATGAATAAAGCACTCCTGCACCAAATAAACATCTCTGTTTACATTTGTTCATGAGCCTGGCACCAAAGGCGCCAGGACTGAGTCCAGCTGAGCCCCCTGTGCTTGATTGTCCCAAAGGGACAAATAAGAGCTGTGTTACTCCTTGCTCCCATCCCCTGATGAAGTGGGGTCTGTGTTCTTGGGCCAGTGGCTATGACAACGAAGCTGCAGATCTTTTAATAGCTACAGCCTTATATGGAGAATCATAAAACGTTCTCTGTCTCAACCTTGGTCAAGCTTCATCATGAAAAAGAGTACTTAAATTGTATCAAGAAATTGAATCAATAGCCACAAACAATTCCAACAGCTAAGACATTTAAAAAAAATAATCTGATTGACACATACTATCCAAACAGAAGTAATGTTTTGGAAAACATGTGCCTCTGTAATATAGCACAAAACTATAACTAAATACCTATAAAAATAATGTTATGCCAAATGAGACAACTGGCAATTACTCAGTGTTAAATTCTGAAGGAAGCGCAGTAAGGCTTCCAAAACCCAGCCTAATTAACCATGTAAAGTTATCATTTAAATCTACAGACCATATAGAACTTTATTACATGGCCCAACTGCATCTGTTCAAACCTTGGAGAAAAGAGGAAGAATTGTTAGGTACCATGACAGGTTTGAAACTGAATTCAAGGCAAATGAAAGCAGTATAACAAATGAAAACTTTAAACAGTACAATGAAATGTTGAACAATGGACACCACCAAGAAGAAGAAGTAAAAACAATACTAGATAAAGACACTCCTGAAGGGAGTAAACCACCTCTTACAGGAAGCCAAGAACCACTTGGAGAACCACTCATTCAAAATGAAGCGGAAATAGCAATGAATGAGGTAGAAAACACCATGTATCAAAGTGAACAATATAAAGATCTGTCAGTGTTTAAATCACAGTTAAATGATGAACAACCCACTATTTACCTAGAAGTCACAGAAGAAATTGAACATGGACTAAAACATGAAAATAATACTTGCAGTTGTAAAAATTACATACCTCTGCCCTTGTATGTAAGTGGTGAAGCTGGTTCTGACACAACCTTCTTAATTAAAACAATCATAAAATGTGTAGAATACAAAACAAACAACCTTCCAGGTATTGTAATGGCCCCCACAGGTCTAGCTGCTTACAACGTAAGAGGTGTCACTTTACACTGAGTACTCCTCCTTCCAGTAGTATACCAAAAAAATTAGAATATTTCAAATTGTCAGCAGAAGCTGCAACTGAAGTAAGCATAATTCTACGACAAATGAAAGTCCTGGTAGATGAAGTAAGCATGGTTTCCAAACTCATGCTTGCTTTCATTCATCTAAGAATGCAGGAAGTCCTAAATACTGGTTACGATGAACTTGGAAGACACCCTATTAGTGTTTTTGGAGACCTGCTACTGTTTACACCGGTCAAAAGTCAACCCATGTTCAAAACATTAGTTTACAAAGATTGCCGTAATACACTCTGCAGCATTAGCAATGTCAATTTATTTTCGCTACAGAGGACTTGCACAAAGCATGTTTCAGTCTGCAGATCTAACATAAGTTCACATTTTAAAAAGCATTAGAACTGGTGTGCTTACTAAAGACGCAAAATCATCCTTGAGATGTAGACTAGTACATGAACTGTATGGACAACATATATCTGCCCCTGATATAATGGAACAATGAACTAAACAAAGACAAAAATGTGTGTGCTTCTTGGCAACCCTTGCAAGCTGTAACCAATTCAATACAACAATGCTCAAAAAAGGAGATGCAACCCATAGTCCATATCAGCTGCACAGACAAACTAGAAGTGCATGGCATGACATGCCCTATGTGTCAACAAGCAACAGCATGATTAATAGCTTATCAAAATGTATCTCAAACACTGCTGGATTCGGAAAAAAACAAACTCTTCAGAGCTATACTAAAACGTAACCTTGTCATAAAACAAGGTTTAGTCAATGGAGCAATTGGCACAGATGTTGGCTTCCAAGTATATCCAAGCTAAAACAATATCCAGTTTGTCAACATCAGTTTTGACCCACTTGAAACAAAATAAGTCCCCTGCACAACAGCACAACAGCACGTTTCCTTCTTTTCAGAGACATGTGTGTATGCAGAGAACAATTATCTCTGTATCTTGCTTACATGCTGTTAATATTCACAAGTCACAAGGTCTAAACCTTGACCACTCACTTGTTGTCATTGGCAGCACAGTCTTCAAAGAAGGTATAAGTTACGTAGCATTTTCACATCTTCGTACACTCACTGGTCTTTTCTTAGTTAACTTTGATGCAAACAAAGTCAACGCTGACATTCCTTGCATCCTAGATTACAACAGGCTATGTACACTGTACACTCCACATCTGGATAAGTACCATGCACCTAAAAAAAGAAAACTGTTAAAAAGACAACTAATACAAACAGAAACCATAGTAGAACTCCCCAAAATCCGAGCAAAAAGAGAAAAAACAAATGCACGACCTTCAAACCAAACAGAGACAACATTCTCTGGTCCGTTCAAATTCAGCAACACAACTGGAGTAAATTGCTATGAAAATTTAGCAATCAATCTTCTGTTCCAATTGCCACCAAATATGGACAATATTTACTTAAATGGCTCAGACCAGTTTTGTTTTCAAATGCTCTTCCAACACAGAAATGGCACTAACAACCCTGCCACTATCTACAGTGTCTCAGGAACAAGACAGGAATTGGACTACTGTTCAGGAATTGTTAAAGGAATAGTGCACTCAAAATGTCATTGTCCCGAGCATTCCGGCATGTGATTTTAAGCAAACTGTGATCGATCATAAAAACATTTCCTATGCATCTTACCTTAGTTTTCCTCACTTTTACACATGCAAAATCAACGAGTCTGGCGCGGCCATCTTGTGCTAATCTTATCTGTGGATTGATCGCCCTATGTTCAAGTGCCCCTGCGGCACTAAATCATATCACCTGCCCCTGAAGCTAACATCACTATTCCTAGTGATATTGTCCACCTATTTTCATGATGTTAGTGGGCAGCTTAGCCAAACGCACCCAGTCATCATCTATGTCTTAACATCATTTGACGCAGAACCCGGAATATCAACACACACATCCTTTCACAGCACAGTGTGTCCCAAATCAGAATAGAAAACACTTTTTTTCAAAGGAAACATCAATACTCTGCAATTTATAATGTGCTTTTATTTCACACAAAAATGCTCCGAGAACATCCGCTGATTTCGATTAACCAATAATCTTTGAATGTTCTTGGATTAGAGCATCAAAACCTTATCATGAGGCACACACTGTTCCTTTCAGGAGAAGATGCGCATTCGACACACCTTGAATCAAAAGGCTTCAGCATCAGCTTCTTGCTAGACCGTAAACAATGATAGGTTGCTCCTTGTGGCTGGTACCGCCAAAGGGCATATCAGTCCCGGGCGATCGTCCCACATCAGCATAATAGAAATCCATCCGTTTAGGCAGTTCTGCCACTGCTGGCTGAAGAAACCGTCTGTTGGTATCTGGAAGCTATGGCATTCGCAGAACGGCACAATGTAGCTGGTAGAAAACATAATAAAATTATATTTTAGTAACCATTCTTTATTCAAATTTATCCGTTTACCCTGAAAGTCTGCACTGGGTGAAACCTAACAACGAACACAAACCACAAACAATGGAAACACATAGAAAACATCAGGGAAAGTTTGAGTCTACGATGTGCTTGAGAGGTTAGCACTGTGGAGTATGTATAGCTCACAATAGGATGCGTAAGCGGACGGAAAAATTGAACAACACATATACGGCATTATAACGGAATATTTGCAAAGAACAGTGGTTGGTGACCCTAAGTTTGTTTGTTTGTTTGTTTATTTATTTTTAATGCACACCAAACCCAGAGGTAGCAGGACACAGCAATATGAATATGCATGGCTTACAGAGTTACAGATTTGTGCAATTTACATAGTTACAGTTTTTGTACAGATAGACATAGTAGAAAATAATGTACATAAACACAGAATAATTTACAAAAAAACATTACAGGGCATTAAACATAATTCAGCTAAAGTTCTAAAATGCAGGCTATGTACAGTACAATTGGCAGGGACTGTAGTACTAGGTAGCTTAGAGAATGGTCAACAGAGTGCCTAGTGGTCATTGGAGTTGATGTATTTAATGTAGTTCCTTCTAAGGTGTAGGTAGGGTTGGTCTACTCTAAAGTTATGTGGTAGGGAATTCCAAAGTTTAGCAGTTTCACAGGAAAGCTATTGCCCCCAATCTTGGATAGTCTGAATCTAGGAACTACGAGGCAGTTGGAATTGGCAGCTATTGACTGTCTGGTGGATGTTTTTCTGTTTAGTTTATCCATAGGGTAACTAGGGGGGCATTGTTTAGAGCTTTTTATTTATTTTTTTATTTATAGTGCAATAGCCAAAATGTTGACTTTGAACACATTTCAACATACAGTATACAAAATAAAACAGTTAAAACAAAGGAGAATATCATCCATCAATTTACAAGTTTTAAATAAAAACACACGTCATAAAAGAAGAGGAAGAGATGAGAAATAAAATTCAAATCAACACAAATCAACACAAGTAGTTCAATGTGTTACTAACTTCAATTCCCTTAAAAATCTTCCCACATCAATTGATAAAGCCATCTCATTGCCAGAAGATAATCTTGCCCAGAAATCATCAGTGTTAAGATGAGTCTCATCATAGACAAATCTACCAAAAAGCCTGATGCTCCAGGTCCCAAGACAATTAGAAAATAAATGCTTAATAGTCTGGACTTCATTACTTGGACACCTGTCACAAATGTATAAAGTCCCCCCTTCTTTATCTCTGATAGCTAATAATTCTAGAGTAGGGAGTAAATTTAAACGGAATCTCAAAAAAGTAGATCTAAACCAAGGGTTAGGGTACTTCTTTAAATAAGCAGGCACAAATGATAAACGTTTATCCAGCAGTGTCAAAGAGGCTGATCTTTTGGTTCTTCGCATGTCATCAATCGTGTGAATCCAATCAGCCAATTTCATTTTTTCTTTCACTTTTGATGGGTTCTGCCGCAGCAACTCGACATCACAGTCACAACCAGACAATAGCTCCAAAAATGTTTGCCTTAATCTGTACAGAAAAGCATTGGTCCCTAATTGCAGCTCTATAGCTGCTTCCTCAAAGAGGGAGTTCTTGGGGGGATCTAGAATTATTCTGTAGAGAGTCAGCCACTTCCAGTCTAGCCACAATCTTAGTGATGAGAGACCAAGTTCATAGCGCAAGCTAACAATGGGAAAACAGTCTGGCAGACCCAACGTACGTTTGCAAATCCTAGATTCTATTACATCCCATTCTAACTCCAAAGCTACAGCATTATAATCCAATCCATATAAAATTATGGGAACTACCTTCCCAATATAGAATCTTATAAGGGGAAGGATGGAAAATTTGCCGAACTTGGAGTTAATTTTTTTCATCTGAGCACCTAATTTCACCAATTTTAGATCAATAGATGACAACAGATAATTCTTTGATGGAAAAGATCTCAATTCAGCTCCCAAATAAGTTAATTCAGAAACAACCTCTACCGGAGACTGATCCAACTTCCACACAAAGTTCTTCACTATTTTATTTGGTCTCTTAAATCAGAGTATCTTGGATTTTAAGGGTTTATACTTAATGTATTGGTCCTAGCATAAGATTCTAATGCGGACAACAGACGTTGCAGCCTCACTTGTGAATAATCTAGGACTACTACGTCATCTGCATACGCTAGCCAATTAATTTTTACATTACCAATGGAAGGAGAGATTAAACCAATATCCTGCAACCAGTCAGATAGATCCGCCATAAAGAGGATAAATAGCAGGGGAGCTAATAGACAACCTTGTCGTACCCCTCTAGTAATCCTAATCGGATCAGAAAGCAAACCCGATCTACCAAGTCTAACCCCCATATAGTTGTTAGAGTGCAGCTCCCTTAGAATGGAAAGTACACCAGGAGGAATTCCCCAGGCATCCAATTTTCCCCACAATAAGTTCCTATCAACCATATTGAATGCCTGGGATAGGTCAATCCAAGCTCCAAAAAGGGCAGGGCCGCCCCTGATAAATGACTTAGCAGCAAGGCAACTCAAGACAAGCCCATTCAATGAAGTAGATAAGCCCTTTCTAAAACAGATTGCTGCTTAGGAATAATTCCCTTTGTTTTAGCCCAGGTTTCCAATTCCCCTAAAATGATGCCCAAAAAGATTTTACTATCGGCATCTAGGAGAGAAAAAGGGGTAGAGGATAGGGTGAGGTGGAGATGCGCTAGATATTGCAACAATAAGGCACACAAATAATATAGTTGATGTTTAATAGTAGCAGAAACAGCCGACACGTGTTTCGACACGCTGGTCGTTCTCAAGGCGTACGCAGAATGACTCTGTTGATAAATCGTGAATGGGTGATCCCTCGAAATGAAGGAGGCGATGTAAGACTCAATAGGACATCGCATCCAACTAACAATCCCTGCCGTAATGGCCGCATAAGTATATAACTCGTAAATCGAGCGGACAATTAACACGGAGATCCCCGAAAGCTTTCCTATTGAGTCTTACATCGCCTCCTTCATTTCGAGGGATCACCCATTCACGATTTATCAACAGAGTCATTCTGCGTACGCCTTGAGAACGACCAGCGTGTCGAAACACGTGTCGGCTGTTTCTGCTACTATTAAACATCAACTATATTATTTGTGTGCCTTATTGTTGCAATATCTAGCGCATCTCCACCTCACCCTATCCTCTACCAATTTTTAGTTCCAGCCAGGGTGGTCTGGCTGTGTAGGTGGTAATGCTGCTGATATTTTATTAATTCTTTTGATAAAACTTTTATTTCAATCAGTGATTACTAGCGCACAGACCGTACTTGCGAACCCACAGCCTTTCTTCAACAATAACCTATCACCCTTCTTATAGATAGGTATAACTATAGATTGTTTCCAGGAATCTGGAATTCTCTTCTGGATAATGGTGTTATCAAAAAGAGCCTTAAAGGCATTCGCCCAGGTAACTGGATCTGATTTCAAAATCGAGTTACTTAAACCATTCGGACCGGGCGCTCTTGAGGCCGAAGATTTCTTGATTAACAATTCAAGGTCCAGAACGTTAAATTCAAAACACCAATTGGCCATTATATCCACAACCGAACACATAGAAGCCTCAGAGTCATAAACCTTGGCAAAATGGTCAAGCCACACCACCTCTTGCTTCTGGTGATGAGTTACCTCATTCAAACCCATCATTGACCAAAAATTCTGAGAATTCCTAAGAGATAGGGCACAGAGCATTCTCTCAGCATCCTGTTGAACTACCAAATGCTTATGGGCACAGAGCCAATTCCTATAATTATTTTTTAGCTTAACTAGTCCCTCCCCATAAGCTTTCACACATAGGCCTGATCGCTTTAAGATAGATTTCTGATGCCTCAATTCAGTTTTTTGAGCTATAATTTGAACATTAAAGGAGTGTTTATGCAACTTGTGAGATTTCTGCAAGGGAAACTCCCCCGAAGCCATGTCAGATAGAAAATTCAAGAAAACTCCAGGAGTGCAGGACTCAGACAATTGCTGAACAGATAAATGACTCGTCCTGAGTCTCAGCTCCTTATTTAGTAGTTGACCTCCTTTGGGAAACTTTCTAATAACATTTCCTGCATTATTAATAAAGAGCTCTTGCTCATAGTGAGGGGCCGTTAAAACACAATCATAAAACAAGGCCACCTTCAGCATAGCATGGTCATCATTCTTCCCATCCCCCATGACCAAACTACAACAATTCTCCCAAAACATTTTGAGACAAAAAAATAATCAATTGTGGAATTCGGAATATTGCCATTCAGCATAAAAAGATTCCAGTCATGCATAAACTCTACCCATATTTTGCCATTATTGGACTTCTGTTTAAAGTTACCTGATCTAGGGTCCAGTGTAGAAATACATTGAGAATTGAGGTCCCCGGCAATAAGAATGTCATCCGCCGGGTATCGCAAGGAACAATCAAGTAAACCATCAGAAAGGGCATGCAAGAACTCCGATAGTGAATGGACACCAGGGTTCCAATACAAATCTACCACTATCCAACTTGAACATTCAATAGAACTTCTTCTTGACAGTCTCACCATAAGGATCCCCTGGGTACTGTTTGAAATAATAACAGAGGATTTAAAGACCTCATTACTAGAGGCCACCAAAAGACCCCCCCATCGGTCTACCAACCCCTGGTACCAAAGCCAACTGCTGAAAAATTGAGTACCCATCTATACCCACTAAACAAGTTAACCAAGTTTCTTGAAAATGAATTAGATCAAATGTTTTAAAGATTTCTGATCTCCTATAGGCTCCTGAAAAAGAGGCATAACCTCTAGTATTCCATGATAACACATTAACCTGAGTCAACCCTAGAGCTTCGGATGGGTCATACCCATCTTAAGAAAGACTTGTGAGATCACTTCAGGGAGCATATCCCACATACTCGATTGAATGGTTGGGGGAGTAACCTTAGTAGCTGCTCCCCAAGCAAGCTCTTGGTTGACTACCTGGTACGAATAAGTGGAAACAGGTACCGGACAAGTCAAAGAGATCTTCAGGCCCCTCTGCTCCCAATCCACCACCTCTCCCATAATTAAATCTAAACCAAGTCTTGACTTCAGTACTATTGCCGCCGTATTAGTATCATTGCCAAACGGAAAGCTCACAGCCTCAATGTCATCTGATGAAAAGTACTTCAAAGCTGGAATTGACTTAATTTCTAGAAGAATTACAGAACGATTTAACGGTGAACCACCTTGTGTAGATGCAATGTGTCTTGACAGAAAAACTCTCAAATCTGGATTCTGCTTATATGATTTATCAGTCCTCTGGTCACCTAAAGGGATATTTCCTTTCCCCGTCGGAGTTCTTGAACCAGTTGGAACTCCAGTTCCGGCGGCTGGACACGATCCTGCCTGTAGACCGTGCAAATGACCATCAGACCTGTGAAGAGCAGATCTGTCAGGCGAGCAGTTCGTTACATCAGGAGTATTTGCTTGAGGATTTTCAGTACTAGAAATTGCACCCTTAGATCTAAGACCTAGGGCCACCCTCTCTGATTATTTCAGGAAAATAGGAGCAATTTGCACCAGAGAATTAGGCAGCGACTTTTTCTGTTTAGCCATTAAAAAGAGCGGAGCAATCTTCTTTAATTGCTCTGCAGGGTCGGTTTGACTTCCCACAGTTGATTTACCTCCAGGCACAAACATTTCAGCCATTACCTGGGCTTTTTGGGCTTTTGATTTGGGAATTTTCTTCCCCTTTTTAGAATCAGAGGAAATCCAAGCCAATTCCTTTTGAGATTTTTCAAGGTTCTTCAGGCCATCTTTTAACTTTCGCAGATGTTGATTAGTTTCTGAAGCAATCTGCTTTTATCTTCGGTTTACGCTGTTTATTTGGAGAAGGAATGATTTCATCGGATATTAACGCCCTTCTTTTTCTTTTCTTTTTAGACTTTCCATTCAGTTTCTTGCTCCGGGGAGCTATCAAGTCTGAATCAGAAGAATAGATGTTAATTGGCGTGCCCTGATCCGGGACCATAGATTGCGGGTCAGTATCCACCATCATAGCTAATCTCAAGAACTCCTCCATCACAGATGTTGAAAGGGGGGTATCGTCAGCAATGGCCTCAGATAGAATAGGGGCAAGAGAACCTGGGGATCGTTCCTGTGTCTGGTGATCATGACGTTCTGCTTTTTCTAGTAAAATCACAGACACCTTTTTTAAATCCCCACATAATTCAGTCAAGTGGGCCATTTTACGTGATTGATCCTTTACTTCTTTATGGAGTTCAGTCAAGAAACCTCCCAATGAATCATTAATTGCTGATTATAAGGCCACCATGGTAATTTCATTTAATTCCAAATCCTTCGTAATCTCTAATAATATACCTGTATGCTGATAAACCTCGGTTTTCAGATTTTCAAAAACCTTAACTAACGAGGATAGTACAAAATTTAGAGCCGTTATAGTTGTTGGCACAAGTACTTCAGGGGAGTTCTGAACATAATCAGCAGGCCTTTCTTGTTCTGGTGATACAGTTTGTGGGTCATAAGGGATCCCTTGGGATCTCTCTTCATCCGGTCTCAATGCCTCCCCCACATTGGGGGCCGAGATTACCGCTTCCAGCTCCAGCATGTCATCGTCTCCAGGTTCGCTAAAAGCATCACAACGATGAGTCAAAGGAGTCTCTAGTTGCACTAGGCCCACCCCTGAAACTAATAAGGGTGGCATAATATTGGTCAAAGATGGCTCACTTGTAGAGGCTAGATGGTTTGAAATCACTTTCTTCATAGTAGAAGTCCTCAGGGTAAAGTCAAGATTACCTTGGAAAAGCGCATGAATGGGATGATTTAAAGGCGTTGACTCGCCCTCCATCGGCCTCATCTGTGGTAGTGAATCCTGAAAACCCGAACCTGCTAGTGACTGGTCATCTGAAGGATAAACGCTGGGGGGTGGAAGAAAAATACCCCCACCTGATTTGTAGGGTTTAAAAAAAGACGCTCTCGCCCTTTCCTTCTCTTTACGCAGAGGCTTCTTGCCCGAGTCCACCGAAGCAGTTTGCAATGTTCTACGGGCTTCTGAAGGTAGAACTGCACTGCGGAGGTCATACATTTCCCCCCTTTTATATTAAAATGTTTAATTTCAATAGAAAATCAAGCTTCCTTACACTTGGGTCAAAGGCAAAAAAAAAAGAAAAAATGCCAACATTCCCCCAGACAAGAAAAAAAAAGATAGAAACACAGAGAAGGCAGAAAATGGTATAATGAGGAAGAAGAAATGACCCGAATGCTTTTGTTGTTTTTCACGGAGCAATAACTCAGGTCAAAGAATAGCTCAAAATAATGCTGCACCAAACGTGCAAAGTGCAGCGGGCGGCCAACAGGCCTCGACCCCACACGCTTACCCACTCCGGTTCTCGTCGGGGGCGCAGATTCCACAGACCCCCGAGAGCAGGAGGAAGTGAAGGAACGGCGAATCACTCTGCAGATCGATCAGGAGTGGAAGTGGAAGTCTCTTTCACGCTTTTCACCCCCGCTGTCTATTGTTTAGAGCTTTATGGGTCAAGGAGATCATTTTTAACTAAATTTTGTTGTCAGTGGAGAGCCATTTGTGTTGGCGCCTAATGGCGGACATATGTACTCTTTTGTTTATGAGCAAGTCTGGAGAGTATTAGGGCTCTAGCCAAGATCATGCAACTGTCATTAGATAAGAAGGGCTTGCCAGCTCTTATCAGCTTACAGGTATAAGCAGTGCTTGATGCCAGGGAGTTAACTTGTTTGGTGAAAAACATAGTCGAATCAAGGTAAAAACCAAAAGCTTTTACTTCCCTAGATACCTTGATGATATTTCCATCTATACTGAAAGAAGAATATTCATGGCCTAGTTTATTAATGTTAGAGTGCGTGCCCAGGATAATCAACTCTGTCTTATCATCATTCAGGCATAAACCATGTGATGCCATCCATGCCTGAATGATGAGATACACCCTGTTCACCAACTCGTGGTCCCTGTTGTGATCCTCGGAAAGCGGGAGGAGAATCTGTGTGTCATCTGCATAGTTAGTGTAGGTGACACCCAGATGGTCCAGGTCATCGAACAAAGGTTTGGTGAAGATGTTGTATAGATTTGGGGTGACGCATGAACCCTGAGTGACACTGCACGTGATGGGTATGGGGTCTGCTGCTGCCGAAGGGGAAAACACTCTCATGGTTCTCTCGCTCAGGAAGGATTCTATCCATCTGATAGCCTCAGTGGAAAAGTGAACTGCTGAATCCAAATGTCTGCAGAGGACCTTGTGGTCCACAAGATCAAATGCGGCTGAGAGATGGAGTAGGAGGAGGATGCTGTCTTTCCTTTATCTCTGAGCTCATCAATTTGGGTCTTTAAATCAATAAGGGACGTTTCAGTCCCATGTAGTGGACGGAAGCCAGATTGTCTAGCTCCTATAAGCTTATGCAGTTGAAGGTATTTTTGAATCTGGGTATATGCAACTTTATCCAGTATTTTCAGTAAAAATGGTACCGTAGTGATAGCGTGGTAATTAGTGGGGATGAGGGGATCTAATGTCTGTTTCTTAAGGAGCGGGAGCACCCAAGATTGTTTTAGATTAGCAGGAATATTGCCTGTGGAGAAAGAAGCATTAATCAATTTACAAATGAAGGGTGATAGGTCTCTTGGGGCGTCTTTTATTAACTGTGCTTGGCAGATATCACCTTTGCAGTTGGAAGGTTTGAGCGATAAGATGATTTTCTCTACCTCTACGGTAGAGGTTTTAGTAAAGTAAAATGTATTTGTCTGGTTATTCGGTGTGACATTAAGCGGTGAGTTAGTCAGATGCTGTAGGTTCATAGAGTCTTTTTTTAGCTGAATTTTGTTTTGGAGTGTATTTATTTTATTTGCTAACACATGTTGGATGTCTGTGCACCACTTCTGATCCTTGGTAAATGTATCTGGAGTGACAATAGGTGACTCTAGCTCTTTCAATATGGAGAAGAGTTCCTTCATGCTCGAGTTAGAGTTGGCAATGCGTTCATCATAGGAGTTCCGTTTTGCCAGGCAAACTTCATTTTTATAATGCTGAGAGATAGAAGGCGGTTTCACATTTTCTCTTTGTGATGCGAAGGGCCTTGAGTTCGGGCGTGAACCATTTATTTAGATGGGCTTTTGGTTTACTTGTTCTGAGTTTAAGTGGGGCAATTTTGTCCATAGTAGCAAGAATAATTTTATTGTATTCATGGACTAGTGTGTTAGGATCTAAGTTGTTAGGCAGTGCATTTAAGGTTTGGAGGATGGTGGGAATAATTTTGTCCACTGTCATATTCTTTTTGTTTCTAGTTAGGCATGGTGGTACTGTTAGCATGTAGGAGATGGTCTGGTAGTGAGGAGATTAAAGGAAACCAGTGAGTGTTCTGTCCAAAGTTGTGGAGAGATGGAGGAAACGTCAGCTGTACAGTTGCAGTCGGCAACCCAATCTAATATTCTCCCCTTCAAATGGGTGGGCTTGTTGACTTTTTGAGATAGTCCTAGTGAGTTATTAGCTATGTCCAATGCGTGCTTATCCGCTGGATCGTTAAAGCCTAAATTGAAGTCCCCTAGTAGCAACAATTGTAATGTTTTTTTGACATTATTGGTTAATAAACTATGCAGATCCTCCTCAAAGGCCCTAAACGGACCAGGTGGTCTGTAAATTAGATGAATAGTTAGTGATTGGATGTTATTTATCGGGAGTTTGGTGGTGAGGATTTCACATGATTGCATGGTTTGAGTGAGAGCTAGTCTTAGCGATAAGCTCATTTTAGATATGATGGCAATTCCACCGCCACGGGTGCCATCTCGGTCTTGCCTGGAAATGGTGTAACCGTCTGGGATGGCTAGCATGAGCGACGGCCCTGCAGCATTATGTAGCCAGGTCTCTGTTATTGCAAGGAAGTCCAGATTACCTTCAGTGATTAGGTCAGCTATGTCTAAGGCATGGGCAGCTAGCGATCTTACATTAAGGAGTGCTCCTTTGAGGGAATGTGCCGCTGTTTCAATTTTGAATTGGGCAGAGGTGAATGTATTTCCAGCACTAGGCTTGGACTTATGTCTAGGAGTTTGGCAGGTATTAATGGTTAATAGGGAAGAGGGGTGATTGGAATGGTTAGGTTCCCTGCTGTGTTGGTATGTTATTTTCAGGTTTGTTGACGGAAGAGATCTTCTAGGTGGCTCATACAATTTAGTAAGTCTAGCACGGAGGTTATTGTTTCTTTCGATTGTCGTGCAAGGCCTGGAGGCATAGGCTCCTAGCTCTGATTCATCGTAGTGATTCGGGCAGATGGCAGAGTTTATGACTGTATCTGATAGGTTAGGTAGGATAGATTCTATCTCTGGTGGGGGGGCCCCAGTGTAACATTCCTGACTACTAATAGCAAGATGTGTAAAGGCAGCCATTATGCAATATGTAGTAATTAAGCTTAGCATTTTGCACATCTAAGGCTATAGGTGGATTAATGGAGGCAGTGCAGGCAGGTGCTTCCTAGGCTTGGATAGCAATGAGGGGAACCCAGACGTGGACTCCATCCTCACTGTGCTCAGAGAGGCTCAGTTCCACCTCACTGATGAGGCCCAACAAGGCTGAAACATGTGTATGGATTTGCTGTAGGTATTCTTGTTCAGAAGGGAATTGCCATAGCATTACGATGCTGGACTGCCCATTTGGGCAGGACAAAGACTGATAAGCAAATGGATATTTCGAATAGATTGTGTCCTCCCACGTATTCCTTATCTTTGATAAATCCACTTCCAGCTTGCTGGCCTCGGAAAAAAATGTCCACAGCAGAGGGTGCTGCGCCGACGTCACCATAGGTATAATTAGTCTCGCGCAGTGTTCTTTGCTCAGTTCCGTTTTTCCGTTCTTCGTAAGCCTCAGAGACACAACACTCGGTTCTTCAGTAAAGTCTTTGAAAAACTTCAAAAATCTTCATCCTAAAATGGCATCTTTGTCTGCTTCATCGACGCCATGATCTGGCTTCAGAAAATGTCGAGATTGTGGAAAAAAGATGTCATTAACAGATCCTCACAGGATCTGTTTGTGGTGCCTGGCATCAGAGCACCAGTGTTCGGAATGTGAGGACTGTATGTCCATGACGGCAAAAGCCTTGAAGGAGCGTAGGGGGAAGCTAGAAAAAGGTAAGACCATTAAATCTTCTACCCTTCGAAATTGTCCTCGGCTGATTCGAGACATTCGTCTCCTCACCATCGAAAGAAACATTCCCGCTCAAAGTGGTTCTCACACTTATCTAGATTGAGACACTCTACGAAGAGGTGTCATAGATCTCCTTCCTCTTCATCCTCTAATTCCCCAGAAAGGGTCACCTACCCGACTAAACACAGCTCTCCAGCTAAGTGGGAGGGATTTCGCAAAAAAATGCTTAGGGTCTTTGAGAATGCTGACTTGTCCCCCTTGGAGATACCTAGAGGTGATACCCCGGGCGAAAAGACCCAAACAACAAAATCGCTGTTAGTCGTCGAACCCGGCAAATAAAAACCCTCAAGAGCATCATGAACCCTTGAGTAAAGACAACAATTCTTCCAATAAAACAGTGTCATTGACACTGTTGTCCAAATATATTGTATAAAAAAAAAGGTGCTGTTACGTCAAGGGTTGGCTCTTTTGGTTGAATTATTTGAACACAGTTACCTAGTCCAACCCTGTTTGTCAACAAAATTTCATTGCTACATTCAATCATAAAGAACAAAAGACACCTTGTAAGCCCCAAGTGTGTAAAAAATCAACATTTTTTGATTGAAAATGATTGAAAACAAATCATATAAAAATCTTCAGTGTAACAATCACAAACAGGAATAAAGCAAAACAAGAGTGAGACCTAGCTCATAGGGACACATTGAAATAATATTTACAAATACATATTCTTGAACATGACCAAAAGGTACATATAGTTAACACAAATAGAGAATCAATACAAGAACCATTAACTCAGGAAAACATGAATCCAAAAGCAATTACGTAAAACACAGTGAATCAAAAGAAACCAGTTGAAATTAACCGGTACGTGAGACAGGACGGACATGGGGGATCGCATGTGAAAACTACATGCTCAGTCCGTTTGTCTATTAATTAGAGGAAAGGCTATCTTTGAATCCAGGCATTGTTACTGATTCAAAAGGAGGCCCTGGATTGGGATAAGAGAAGGAAGTGGATCCTTATTTCACATTCTAGGAATTTCCCAGAGTTAGAAGGCACTTCCATTTGTGCCCCAGAGTGTTACGTCTCCCAAGGGGCAGACCGTTGCCACTATAGAGTGGCTTCTCCTTTGCAGATATTGACACTGTCGTCGGCACCGTCGTCAACCACGATGAAAGAGAGGTCCTCGAAGCCCCAGGCCCCAACTGCACCATCAGCACTAGAGGTGTCGAAGGTCCCGTCCAAGGCGTCGAAAGTGGCGTTGACAATATCGACGACACCGAGGAGAATTCCGATTCCCTCGACGACATCAAAGTCATTTTTGAGTTTTTCGAAGCCGTTTGCAGGTTTGTCGAGGCCCATGACGTCTACATCAACAACTACAACTTTATCCCAAGCAGTGTCTACCAATTTGGCACCCTCTTCTCTTAAAAGGGTTTTACACCTTATCCACGCTCTGACTACTTCAGAGCTTTATCCTCTATCTATGAGGAATTAATGGACTCTGATAATGAGAGACCTTTTGGTTTACAGACAACAAGAGTTTCTATTCCAGAGGAGCTAGTATCTGAGGAAGTTAGATTAGGAGATCTTCAAGAATCTTTACAAGATGCCAGTGGCATAGATACCTCTCCAGAGGCAGAATTTGCCAGACCAGTACCTGGAGAGCATGCACGAATGTCTTACAGAGCCCTTATTGCAAGAATTATGGAGTTTATGGGGTGGACAACACCTGCACCCTCTTTCCAACAAGATGATCTTACAGACATCTTAGATAAAGGGCCTCAAGATGGCCCTGTAGTTCCTTTTCATGCAGCATTGCAGAGAAAAACAACTGCAAATTGGAAAACACTGAAGGTTATCCCTGTAATAAATAAAAAACCCTCTGCGAAGTACAGAGTGTCGGCCTCAGACCCTGTATACTCAGGGATGTCATTTCACCAAAATGCCAGGGGTAGTGGAAGTGACATCACACGACCCTTGACCCCCTGATGACATCACAGGAAGTGATGTCATTTGACCCCACCCCGAAGTGATATCGCGGGAAGCGATGGAACATGACCTTTCACCCATTGAGAAAATAGGAAGTGGCATCACATAGCATTGGGCACTACGAAACATATGGTTACGATATCACTATAATGTGATGTACATTTCATACAAGAATGGATTGCCATATGTATCATTAAGATCAGTGTGTATAGTCCCATATTACCAAATTAATGTGAATGCAAGCAGACGTCCATGACCAAATGATAATGATGTGTTATTATATAGCACTTACTCTTAAGGGCTTTATATATAAAAAAAAAATACACCCAATATCACCCGATCTGTGTTGGTACTTATTTATCGACCTCAGAAGGATGAAAGGCTGAGTTGAGGCGTTTAAGAACAGACTAAATCAGTGACTCACCCTCTGAAGTGTGACTGAAATATAACCTTTAATGAGTCTAGCAATTATTGCATAGAATTCCAGAAAGACACATTATTTGGTATTCCTATTCTTTCTTATTTAGGGTCACTGTTGAAAGTGTTATACTTGTGGCACTCCTGTTCTTATTTTTCTTCTTTTTTTTAAGGGGCCTGGACAAGAAAGCCAGCCACTCCAGAAGTAAAGAGCCACATGGTGCTGGCCACAGCCCAGGAGCTTGCATTACAAAAAAATACCCCAAACAACTTTTTGGTTGCAAGGGAGACCTCAGAGGTCACATACTGAATACAGTTGTGACCTCTGGTGACCCCTAAATGACATCCCTGTGTATACTTAAGTAAACACCCAACCCCAGAGAGTTTAGTAGTGCAGGCTGCGACGTCGTCAAGTTGTAAATCGGCATACCACACTATACCACAAGATAGAGAAAAAGATCTTTTCAGCATGCAGCATAGCACTTAAGTCTATTAACGCCTCTTGCACGCTAGCAAGATTCAGGCCCACCCTTTGGGAGAGAGCTTCATCGGCAGCTGACCGTCTCCCAGAAGGGGAAGAATGAGATGCATTCTTGAATATCATCAAGGATGGGAATGATGCGATGGTGGAGTCCCTCCAAACAGGTCTCGACTCGGCTGACAGCATCAGCAGAGCCATAGCGACGAGTACCACAATCCGTAGATTTGTGTGGTTGCAGAATTCTGGTTTTGCTCCTGATGTACAAGTCAGGCTTCTGCATATGCCCTTTGACGGTACTTCACTATTTGGCAAGAAAGCTGATGACAGTCTGGAGAAATTGCAAACCTCAAAGGCGGCAGCAAAATCCCTTGGGGCTGCAATTCGTCAAACTCCAAATCCCCCCGCAGGTACGTCCTGGAGGAGGAAGCCCTTTCGTTTTTACTCCGCATTCGGAAAAGGCAGAGGGCAGCCAGCGCAAAGGGACCAGAAACGATTCACCCGTGGTGGACGGGTCAAAGGTACCAAGTCTGCATCAGCAGGTGCTGCTTTACCCTCAACATCTGCGTCAGCCGCTTCTAAACCGCTCTGAAGTCTCCCCACACAAAACATCAGTAGGAGGCAGGTTAACTCAACATCTGACGGAATGGCAGGCTATTACGTCTGATGCTTGGGCATTGAAAACAGTTGCCCAAGGTTACTGCCTGCCTTTCTTACACACTCCTCAGAGTCATCCACCGGGGAACAATTCTTTGAGGTTTCCAGACCCGCTCCTTATGCAGTAGATTTCAGACCTGCTAGAGAAAGGTGCCATAGAACCGATACCTGTAGTGGTGAGGAAAAAGGGTTGGTATTCCCCCTACTTTCTAATACCAAAGAAGGACAGAGGATTGAGCCCCATCTTGGACTTGTATGAAATGAACAAATTCCTCAGGAAGGACAAGTTCAAGATGGTAACCCTTTCTCAGATCCTTCAGGCCCTCCAGTTTCAGGATTGGTTGGTATCTCTGGACCTTCAGGATGCTTACTTTCATGTGCCAATCCATCACAAGCACAGTAAGTACCTGAGGTTTGCCATTGGCAGCTCTCACTATCAATTTCAAGTTCTGCAATTTGGGCTGACCTCCGCCCGAGGGTCTTCACCAAGCTAATGGCGGTTGATTCAGCAAGTATAAGGAGGGAAGAGATTCATGTCTACCTCTACCTGGATGACTGGTTGATCAGAGCAGTGTCCCAGGAACAAGCTCAGGTTGATCTAGATTATGTTTGCCACTACCTCCACAGACTGGGCTTCTCCCTCAACTTAAAGAAGTCACAGATGATACCATCACAGAAACTCCAGTTCATTGGAGCAGTCCTGGACACATCCCTGGGAAAAGCCTCACCACCAGAAGTCAGGCCTCAAGATATTTTACAGATGGTCACCAGATTTCAAAATGCCCAGCATCAACCAGCCTTCAACTTTTTGAGGTTGTTCGGCCTCATGGCATCCTGCATTTTACTAGTGCCAGAGGCTCACTTGAGAATGAGATCTCTCCAGTGGGCACCAAGGACCCAGTGGTCACAATTCTCAGGAAGAATGTCAGATCCTACAAATACCGGAAAGAGTAGCACAAGACCTTCAGTGGTGGGCCTGTCGGGAGAACATCTTGAAAGGAGAACAATGGCCGGAGATAACAGTAGTCACGGACGCTTCACACATGGGGTGGGGAGCCCATGCCAATGACTTGACCATCAGCGATCGTTGGTCTCCATCAGAGTCCAGACTACACATCAACCTATTAGAGCTGAGAGCAATCAGGCTAGCACTGAAAGCTTTCCTGCCATCAGTACAGGGAAAAAAACGTCCTGATAATGACAGACAACACAGTGGCCATGCACTACCTCAACAAAAGAGGCGGCATAGGGTCACTGCCACTGTGCAGAGAGGCAATGCAGCTCTGGCTCTGGGCACTTTAAAAAGGAGTCTCGCTATCGGCAGTTCACCTAGCCGGGGAGAAGAACATGACAGCGGACACTCTGAGCAGGTAGAACACAGTCTCCCACGACTGAGGACTAGCTCAGGAAGTCCTTCAAGAGATATTCGCCCCTTGGGGAACCCCTCAGGTGGATCTGTTCGCCACCAGTATCAACCAGAAGTGCGATCAGTATTGCTCAAGGGAATTTCCCCCGAGAGGAGCTCTAGGGGACGCGTTCGTGGTGGACTGGGAGTTTCCACTTCTGTACACACTTCCTCCAGTCCCCATAATTCCTCAAGTGATCATGATGTTGAGGGGAATCCGGAAACCCATGATCCTAATTGCTCCAGATTGGGCCAGGATAACGTGGTACCCAGATCTTCTAGACATGGCCATCTGTCCTCTGATTCATCTTCCACAAAGAGAGGATCTTCTCTCGCAAGAGGGAGGTCAGGTTCTCCATCCGGATATCAGGACTCTCAACCTTCACGCTTCTGAAAGGTTGAGATACAAGGATTGGGACCTCTCGGATGACGTAATGGAGGTGTTTCTTTCAGCCAGGAGGCCAGCAACTAAATCTTTATACCGCTGCCGTTGGAACACATTTTGCAGCTGGTGTAGAGATAAGAATATTAACCTTTTTTCATGTAGTACACCGATGGTGTTATCTTTCTTACTATATTTGGCAAATTCAGGCCTTCAAGTTGGCACAATCAAGGGTTACCTCGCCGTACTGTCAATCTTTAAGCGCACGGCTAAGGAGCCTTCATATTTCAAGTTGCCCATAGTCATTCAATCTCTGAAATGACTGACTAATGTCTTTCCCCCAACTCCTTTTCAACCATCCAACCATCAATAGTGCTAGTGATTTAGATATCTTTGGACAACAGTTACACTGAAGGTAATGATATCATAATATGATATGACATTGCATTTATAACACGCCTATGCACAAGCGCTTCAAGGCGCGACAAGGCAATGCAGGGTGAACAGAGGGACGACGGAGACAGCGATCTTACTAGTGCTGGGAAGTAGACGATCCCTGCCCCCTGTCCCCCTCTTTCATCACTCTCAAAACATAACATATGTAATAACGAAGGGGGAGGCATAGCCAACCCCCGCGACATTCCGTTACACCACACCCCATCGCAAATAACAAATACACTATAGTTTCTAGCCCAGCATTAGGAAACCATTTTGAAATAGCATGAATGACATGTTTATACTAGGCCCGAAAATCTATCTCTCTGTAGAAATGCAGCTCTCACATCCCCAGTGCCTCGCTCAGTCAGCCCACACCATCGCCACCCCATTGTCACCTCTGCTTGAGCACTGTTCTCATGGAGGAATGTGCTCTGCGGAGAATGTAAGACACTGACAAGTGATAAGCCCAGGTGCCCATTCATCTCCACTAAACTTCCCATGCACTCACAGCCTCCACCCCACCATGTCAGAGCCCACCAGCTCAGACCCTGCAGTTCCTTTCATGCTGATATCCATCTGATCCTCCCATGCCCCGATCAGTCAAGGACCCACATCACAGCCCTAATTCTATGTAGTAATATATTCTCCCAAAAAGCAACACACATCTACCTATATCCCAAGCAGGGTCGATGGCAGATCAAACCTTTAGGGTGTGCACCTGGGTACAGAGTTTGTGGTATCAAATATATTCCAAAGGATAGCGGTTAGAATGCCAATATATTAGCTCATGTCACCGAAGTACCCCTATTCATGTAAGATTGTATGTCTGCCATTATTTATGCATTATCAGTTTCTGTTGTTTAGTTTAGTTAGATAGATGCATTGCTCCCTTGTCCTGACCTTCACACCACGTAGACTAGCACAGCTGACCCACGTGTGCCAAGAGTGAAAGAGAGACCTTGAGATCACACAAGTCCAATGCAGGAGGAAGGGGAAAAGTGCGGGGTGAAATCGGGAGGGGGCAGTTAGGGCAAGAGGGCCTCCCACTGTGTGCCACCAATAATGGGAGAAGAAGAGAAAGGAGAGAGCACAGATGCCATGTAGATTCCATAGTTCTGCCGAGGGAACAACAAAAAGGGTGTTGGCGGGGGTTTGCCTGGAGGAAGCACTGGTATAGTTATCAGCGATAGGGAGGCAAGGATTGGAGAACAGGATGTCCTTTTTAAACTTCTTGCTACTTGATTTGGAGAGGAGAGCAGAATATTCGAAAGAGAAGCATTTAGAAACGATAGGAGGGACAGGGAGCACCATACGGTAGGTAGGTTGTGGAGAGAAGAGGAAGGGTGGTAGAGGGGGTAGGGGGAACACATGGGAAAGACACAGGGAGGGGCTCATGAAAAGCAAAACCCAGTTAGGTTATGTTATGTTAGTTAGTTATGGGGTTGACACAGGTCAGGTGATTGATCATTGGTATGAAAATCTTACCCACCATAAGCCATCAATGCCAGTGCCATGAACTGCATTTGTGAATGTGGTTTGGGTCTAGCAGAGGGATTTACAGACACCAAGCCTCAGTGTACCTTTGCCCGATGGCAAGTATCGATTTGCCTATCAATAATTCAGAAACCCAAATGGGCAGTGTTGCACCGATGTGCTAGGGCAATTCTATTTTGAAATATATCACCAATGGCAACCACAGACATGTCTCTTTTCGATCAAGGACCAGTAATGTAAATGAAGGGAAGGCAAAAAATATACATAAATGAATCATACACTGGATTAAATCAACATAATTAAATACTTCTCAATACCTTTTTATTACATTGAAATTCGAGTTTAATAGCATTCGATTGTTGATGTACAATGTACAAACATTGGGGAACATATCACAAATGTTAAATTGAGCATATTAAGAACACTGCTGCAAATCATTTATACCGGGAAGTCAACTGCTCAGCTTTAGGTAGACAGGGCTCATTTTCAATGTTTTGTTGCATTGTATGTGTCCAAGAAACAAAATCAGGATCGATTCCATGATTATGCATGGCCAACACAATCAAAGTGAGATCTTTCACAAAATCGAATTGCATTTCCTTGTATATTGGGTTGGCCACCCTTTTTTGCCTTATTTTGCAAAGGCCAACGAGTAACGGAGCATCCCAATGTTCCCGGCAGTTCTCGATTGTTCGCTCCATAAAATCTCATTGTGCGCTAATACAGATAGTAATGTTCGTTCCTGCATACCGTCTATGCCAAAATGGACCCTTTTGAGCCTGTACTTCAGGCACATATTGTGGAACACCTCCAAATCTCCAGTGTGACAGAATTCTGTGAGTCCCTTTAGGTCTCTTGAAAGAGTTTTATCGTACACAATCTTCTCAAGTGCTTTGTGTGGAGGTGAACATGGCACCAACCACTTCTTCTTGTATCCCTGCTCTTCCGATAAAGGTCCATGTACACATTCGTGAAAATGTGGGCTGTCTGTCCGTGAGTGAACATCGGAACAGTGGTGCAACAATGAGCGCCATTTTTCAAGTAGAATTTCCAGATACCCATCACAAGTTTTGGAGCTCCACCAAAGATGGTTGCTGAAAGACTGAGACCACTGTAAAATATTTTCCAAACCCTTTTTTTTACCAACAGCTGTAATTTTTTTATTGACTGATTTGGCAATATGCCATACATCAAATTGATGATGAATGTTTGGAAACTGCTCTCGCATGGCCTTGGCTATTGAAACATCTCTGTCAGTGGCTATGAGGTCTATTTTATAAGCCGGTAAGAAAACTCAGCGGGTTGAGTATTCGCTGTTGCAATCTGAGCGTGATCTCCAGGTTGCAGGTTTGAATCCTGGCAAGGCCAACTCAGCCTCTCATTCTTCCGAGGTAGATAAGTGAGTACCAATTTCGGTTGGGTGATATTGTATGAAAATATGTGCTCTGTAAAGCGCTTTGGATAAAGGTGATATATAAAGAACACATCATTATTTGCATTTGCCTCAACTGAAGATGTACGAGGGATTTGATGAAACCATGTTTCTCCATGGCCACAGAAGATGTACATTCGGACACCTGCACAATCTCCAAACTCACCATTTTTTTACTTTCTGTCTTGAAAGTGGTATGTGCAGTGCTTTGCTGAAAATCCGGGGCTGTCACACTGTCCGTCACCAGCTAGCCAGAAACATTTGCCAGAGAATGTGCTTTCGATTGACATCTGTTCAATTTTCCAGGCTTGACTAATAGCTGGGAATCAGAATTCCCTTTAATATTTGCAGTACTGGGTTTTAGCAAGGAACTGAACTCCCAGAAACTGGACATCTTACTGAAAGTCGAGCCACTGAAAAGTAAAGCTGCTGAACATAGTAGATTTCCAGCTGGCACTTTGCCCAGCATAGGTTAAATGGACCATCAAAATATATCATGGAGGTGGAAACAGCTAGCTTGGATTTTCAGGTTAGTGACTTGTAATACACGAGACACATTCACCAATGTCTGCTTATTGACTGGACCACACTGCGTGTCAAGTAGTAGTTGCTCCATGGTGAAATCTGTTTGGCAAGCAACATCTTTGGTTTAATTTGTTGTCTGTGTCTTTATACTTCTTTTCCTCCTGGCCCTCTAGGAGATGTATTGTAAAAACATGTTCAATGTACAGCACACATACAACAGATAGCACTTTAAATACAAGAACATTTAATGAAGAAAACACCAGCCCAAACCACTTCTAGAAAATGAAATTGTTTGTTAGTTACCCTTGCTTTCTTGATTTTCTGTGAAACCGTGTTCTCTTTCACAACCACACCAGCAAGCTGAAAAAAATACTTTTTGTATGGTTCAAATCAAGCACATTTCTTTTACATGCAAACAAACATATTTAAATATCTACAAGTTAGAAGAAACTTGATTGAATTAAAAAAGTACTACATAAAAATGTATTACAAATACGATTTGATGTCCAATTGTATCCAATAGTAGTTTATGTTCACCTCTAATCCATGTACCTCCACTTCTAATTCCACACCTAGAATATTCCGTAAAAAAAAAGTCAATCATATTAAAATCTTTTATCACACCTTCAGCACTTACACACATATCCTCGCAAACAGTGTATGTCATTTATTCAAAATATACATTTCAAATTTCACCTGATAGCCATCCAAGATGGCAAGTATACTTGATCAGAGACCACTGTGCAAAACATACTGATTGTAATGTTGCCCCCAAACATTTTGTGATGTATTCTGCATTATGGAGGAAGTGTAGCGTTAGAACTGAAATCATAAAAGTTTGAAACACTGCACGTTTATATGCCTGGCACTGTCTAATAGTATCCTATGTAGGATTTACTTTCTTTCATTCAAAGTAACTGTAAATATGCATACTGAATACTCTGGACCAGGTGCAAAGGACAATGTAATTGTAGTTGAAGTATCAGCATCCCCCTGTAACACAGTACTTGTTTTAGTATGCATGAAAACAGCGAAATGGAACTGAGAACATGGGATGCAGACAATGGTACATATAAAGATAAACCCATAAGTGCCACCTAGTATAAACAACCGACAGGATACATAAATATTTTCATATTATTTGAAATTCCAAGCATAAAACATTCTCGTAAATGTAAAGTGAAATAAAATTACCAGATAGCCGCTTGAAGTTGTTGTTGACTCCGGAACAGAAATGTATGCACAATCTTGCTCCTTCATTTTCAGTGCATTGTCATAAAGTAGTCCAAGGGAAAAATAGATTTGTATTAGATATGTGGGAAGATCTGACTGTTGAGAATATTAACTTCTGCATGTCTGTAGGGCTCACCATTGGTGTACTGGACATGTCAGTGGTTTCGTCACTTGCGAGAGACTGTGCTTCCATCAGTATGTTCTCCTAAAGAAATGGATATGTCAAGCAACTGATTACAAAAGCATTATTTTCTATGGACATAATTACTTCATTTGAGGCTCCATAAACCAGGGACAGATGTATAGTAAAATGTGGTGTAGTGAAAATGTAATACAATCTGGTAAATATGCAAACTTTAGTAAGACACATGTACACCGAAAGCACCAATCCGTTCATGCAGTTACCTTTTCAGTACTACACCACCTATAGCTAATTCATCATCCGGGACTTACCTGAGGCTGCATGTGCATCAATAGAGTTGGAATTGCATTTGGAAGCAATTTACGAGAGAAATTCTGGGTCAATGCTTTTTTGTGTACTTCGATTGGTCGTACATATCGTCTGTAAAGTGCAGGCTGCAGATGAGGAATCGATTGGACCTCACGTCATCTACGACATCCTGTGCTCTACTTTCAATCTCGTCCGCTGCAAAACCACAATATCAAACCCATCTTCTTATTAAATTAATATTCCTCAGGAATGTATGCAGGACTTTGCCCTGACCTTTGACATGGCTCCTAGAAGGGCAACCAAAAACCATACAAGCAGGCATTCTTGAAAAATCCAAAGGCTCTGTATAAAAAAATTGAAACAATTACAAAAATATTGTATTGTATGCATGAGATTGATGCAAGAAAGCAAGAAAGATGTTGTTCTATTACAATGAACATTGATTAAATGTACTATACATCGAGATCAAAACACTTGAAACATTAGACAATGGTAAAGTCATTGAGATGAATGGACATTACACTACTGGGTACATTTGGTCGAAATAGATAGAAAATTTGAGATCAGAAATAGATGAATTGTCATGATGCCTACCCCCGGGGTTCCGGATCAAGCCCATCAGCCCCAGGAGCAGGCATCCAGATATTTAATAAAACCCCAGCAGCCCCGGCTAAGGGCTGTCTGGGTTCAGTGCTGGCGCCTTAGGCACCAGGCTCATAATAGAAATCAGTCCTGGCGCCATAGGTGCCAGGCTCATAGACTTTACTTACCTCATGCAGACCATGCTGCAAATGAATCCAAGCCAACGTGAGGCCTGGATGGGACTATTTTACTACAGGGACTATTTTTTACTCAGGTGTGGTTCTAGGGACTTCTTACCTGGAACTACTTTGAAGGCTGTTTAAACCATGCCCGAACAGCAGCACATGCTTCGCGTTATTCTGCATCCAGCAGCGTAATGCTCACCGTGCCTGCAGTCAGCATCCAGTCTTCAGCCACGCCCGTCTCGAATCCAGAGCTCCTAGCAATAGAAGAAAGAAGAAGGAAAGGTTAGAATACAGATATTATTTCAATCCTTACCTGGATTCCGGATCCATCACGTCTTCGAACTTGAAAAGGACATTATTCTACACTCGTCGCATCACCAGCTGCAGCGCCGCGCCATACTCACCAGTCCTCACAGCATTTTTCGATCCAGCGCAGCCTCCATCATTTTCTTCGCCGAATTCCACCATCTAGGGGACAAAAGAAACATAAGGTGAGCCGAGAGAGCCAACAAATACAACGTCTCCACCATAGACTTACCTGATTAACAACCAGAGGCATTATTCTGTAACAAACCGCAACTTCTTACACCGCACCTGTAAGGAGAGAGAAACCAGCAATTTAAATACACACATCTTTTACCGGACAGTGTTGGGTAATACAGACTCTTACCTGAACACCATCAGCTGCAACACAAGAAAGGAATATACAAGAGTGAACATCGGACATATTGAACTCTTTGAACTTTATACTTATGGGTTCTCGCCTGGAACCTCGGAGTCAATATTCATCCGGAACTCTTCCAACGCCTTCAAACCAGTGAAGTAACTGGTACCTACGCGCCCCTGCATTCCACGCAGGATGGAGAGCTCATCATTTAAAAACATAAGGTGAGCTTACTGAAAGTGAATATCGGTGGTGATTAGTGGGGAGAGCAGTGGGGTGCCATTACTAGAATCCACGGGGGGCTAAATCCCTTTCTCCACTTGCAGGAGAATACTTCTACGGGTCAAGCAGACGAGATTAGGCGGTCCAGTCCAGTCTGTCATCTCTGCACTACGCTTCACATTGGAGGAGGTCGCAGCTGTCCGGGTCCGATCAACGCTCCTGTGGGAGCCAGGTGAGCGTAACATGAATATAGAGAAGTTAATAGGTGCCCTGTCCCTTACCTTGACTAACAAACAATTAGATTCTCCAAGCAGAGGAGTGAGTAGCAGGAGAACATGTAGCACGATAAAGACTTGCCTTGCAGTGCTCAGAGATATTCTCCTTCAAAATATCAAGGGGTTTATAAAGGATTAGAAAAGTGGGTGTGAATGTGTGACATGTTTCAGACGTGGTCTGCTAGAGGGAAGCCTGGAGACACTGGGTCTAGGGAGGCCATGTGAAAAATGGCCTCTGTGCAAAAGATACCTTTGAAGTGCACATGGTGTTTGGCACATTGGCCGTTCCCACCCACCCAGTACTGTAGTGGGTTATAATGAAGGGGGCATGGATTGTTGTGGAGTAGGTGAGTGTAAAAGGGCATCAACCATTCTTTCATGTCCCTCATAGACTTGCCACCAGCTGGCCGCATTTTTATTTATTGTCTCTTATTTATTTATTATTTTATGTATTGTCTTATTTATTTTATTGTTATCCTATATACTGCACTGCCCCCTCCCCCTTTCCCCCTGCACTTCTCCCTCCCCCATCCCCTGCACTTGTACGATTTCAATGTCACCTGGCCTAGTAAAATCATTGTCTCTGTCTTTCCTTTTCTCCCCCTCCCTTGCCTTGTCACGCCTTGAAACTCTTGTGTATAGGCATGTTATAAATGCCATATCATATCATATATCATATCATAGACAAGTGGGCGTGTCCTTGATTGACTGAAAAATTGAAACAACTATTCATAAAAGCTCATTTGTATTTTATTTTGTTGCTGATGTTAATGGCACACATATACTACAAATGGTATACTTCGATATGCAGCACAGTGTGTGAAAATCCCCTGTACTGTCTGCTGTCACTGGGGAATTTGGCACAAATGGCTCCAACGACACAGGCTGGCATTACCCGTCGAACACGGAATCCAAGCCTCCCATAAAGCCACCATGTGAATGAACGGTAGGCCACCAGCCAGTACCACCTGTGGAAGAGAAACATACATACTGTATTTAAATGAACCTGCTAAGTGTACAAACCTTACTTGAAAATGAACCCTCTATACTATGGCATAGTTACCCGTACAAAAGTTACTTCATGGATCAATGAACTTGGGCTTTGAAGTGTACACACATTACAAAAGTGAACACACATGCAATCCATAACGTTTGGCGCACAGATAAATAATGCTTCTTAGTTGAACCTGAAAGACACATAAGATGAACACTCTTATTTCCCAAAATCGTGAGAAATGTATTCAATTGACAGACTACATTAATTAGGCATTGATAGATCAAAGTCATGACAATATAGGAGACAAACATGAAATGTTCGTGGCCTCAGTGGTCATCACATCTAGAGTACACTTACTCGTTACTTGGATTGCGAGGGCGAACTGTTGCGTGAAGTTCATGCATAAGCACCATCATAATCCTCAACATGGACCTTGTGAGGCAGGCTGCCTTGAAGTCATGCAGCTTGGTAACGCATAGCGGTGGTGTGTCTTCTTCCGATATGTAGGCCAAGCATCCAGAGTTTTCTTTGCAGCAGCAGTTCTCCTCCTCGGTTGGCATGACCTTACACTGATTGCAGGTACACCAGGTGGAAAAGTCTCCCATGTGACTAGGCTCAGACTCAGGATGCAGTGATTCGTCTTCCCAACTGTCGTCCGATGTCCCATTGTTTCAGCATCTTTCTTGATAAACTAATTCCGCCTCGGAATACTCCGGCTTGTACTGATAGGGCTTTATATGATTATAATTGTTGCCATTATATGACAAATGTTAAAATCAAACGTAAGAAACGACTGAAATCAATATTAATGCTAGTATAAGTATCTGTTTGCAGGGGCTCCGTGCAACGAAGATAGCTGAACAAAGCAGAAATGAATCACAGGCTATATAAAAAAAATAAAGACAGTGAAACAATTGAAAAAGCAACTCTGATATTGTCTGATGAGAAGCAGTCTGTCTATACTCATTGAGGAAAGAGGCGTCCTGCCATTTCCATGGAGACATGTCATTAGCTGTCGCACAGAGAACGTTGACAAGAGACATGCATTTGCGTTGTGAAATGGGCCGTACGCGTCTAGTGATGTCAACTTCAGGGGCAGGTGATATGATTTAGTGCCGCAGTGGCACTTGAACTTAGGGCGATCGATCCACGGATAAGATTAGCACAAGATGGCTGCGCCCGACTCGTTGATTTTGCATTTGTCAAATATGAAGAAAACTAAGGTGAGGTGCATAGGAAATGTTTTTACGATCGATCACAGTTTGCTTAAAACCACCTGCCCGAACGCTCGGAACAATTACTTTTTTTAGCACACTTTTCCTTTAAATTCATAATAAACACACAGGAAGATCCTCAGTAATTCCTAATGTACTTACTACAGGCACTAAAAACAAAACACATCCCTATAAATTAAATCTTACACATTTCATACACTTGAAAATATACATGCACTCTCTGCAACCATGTTTCACTAGAACACATCCCTAATGAGCGATTTGTGTATGTATCTATACCAAATTGTAATTCAATTCCATTTCAACAGGTTCTCCAAAATGCAAATCATGGCATATGATGCTCATATGGCAATTCTGACAATCGATCTAATATAAACATAGATTCACATGCCCAGTATGTAATATTAATGCTTTTAAGGTACAACTCAGTATAACTGTAAACTTACTAACTTTACACACACCGAAGTATATTTTGGCAAGAAACCCTTCACAACAGTAGGCATAATATACCACGTTGGTGCCAATACAACTTCAGGCCAATATATTGCATATGTTGAAAAAGAAGTCATTGGTTAGAGTGTAACAACACTTCCATTACTCACAAACATAGGTTACCAGCAAATATACACATGCCTACTTAACATTCCTTAAACCCAAATGTAGTCACTACATTACACTTTACATTCACAATGTCAATATTATTAAATTAGAAAACACCAATGGGTATCTAACTACTTTAAACATAAACACACACACAGCTAATATTCATTAATTACAATATACTTTTTTTTAAAAAGCCATCGCATTTATAATTACTCAATACACCAAACTACTACAATACTACTTTTACAATAGTACAGTTCAAACACAAACAAAACCACAAAACTAAGATATCTTAATTGCATTACCCTTACAACACAATATCAACTATTTATTCACTTAACACACCCATGCTACCACTGTACTACTTTCTACAAATACAAAATCTCTCTCCCTTTCATAAATGTAACAGTCTACAAAAAGGAAGAAAAAGTAAATGTAGAATCTTTTTTTTGATCCACCTTGCATTTTTTCCCAATGATCCAATGATTACAACATATTAATACAACAACAGTGTATCACGCACAATTGTTGTACAAAATATAGCACATACAATGTACTACTTATGAGGGTCAGAAAAAGTAAATGTATGCATAAAACCTTAACTAATTATATCCTGAATACTATATTGGATCATTAAATATATGATTTTTCTTTACAAAGAAGCAAACATGATACCCTTTTTACCATGTGCAACTAAGTGCACTATTTTGCTCGTGTCCCAGATAGTAAAAATGACCACAGACTTGGCGACAACCCCATGGCCATTTTAATATCAAAAGAACACTTCAATTTTCCATTTTTTTTCTCCCCCTCCATCACCAGACATTCTTTCATACTCAAAATACCCCCAAATGTATTATCCATTGGCATTTTGTACCGCTGTGTCCATGTACAAAGGGCGTGGTTCGTGGATCTGATATGGCAGCCATTTAAAAACGTTTGATGCACCTCACGCTTATAATCAACCAATCAGCGGCCATGTGTAATGTCCGTGAACGTTCTGCGCCACGCTAAACAAGGATGGAATGAACTATCACTAATTTCTGGTATCTAATAATTTAGCATGCAACAGTGTCACTGTCACACTCTGAGGCAAGAAACAAGCAGTAACAATTGTGTCATTAAATAAAATAGCATCACATTAATGCACTGTGATTTCCCACTTGAATTACAATGGGACTGCACCCATGCATCAATCTAAATCAAATCTAAATATTCACTTTTCCCTATATGTAGGCATTCAACTTGATATGTATGAGTTCACAAAACGTAAACCAAACCGTCTACAGCAGAGAATTATGCTTACTTTCGACCCACATCCATCCTAAAATGAAAGGGTGAAGCAGTTCTCAGAATAAAGTTTAAGCAAACCAATTGTGCTGCAGTTACAGCTTACATGGGCTATGTCCTGGGCGGATTTAAACATGCTGGACGTTACCTATGTCAAACTATTTGTCACTATCTTATGCTTAGATGCCACCAGACTTATATCATGTTGCGTAAACAGCTGAAAAGGCTTGGTTTTTTCAAGATTTCTGTTGCTTTTGGAATGCACTATTTTCATGGAATCAGGGCCAATCTCACAACACCCCAGTTCAATGAGTTCATTAAAGAATATATTTCAATTACTTTATTGACTAGGGCAGACACCAATCATAGGACCTGTTATTCTGCATTCAATCTGAGATGTCCAAAGAGTCCAAAGATCCCACATTGCAGGAGAATGTCCTAATACGATGATGGTACCTAGGGTTTCAATTTTAATTCTAAATCATAAAACACATAATCGTCAAAATACTTTAAAATGCTACCTGGGATTTAATTATTTTCTCAGGAAACATTTCAGGATTATCCTAGAGTGTAGATACTCAGTTTTATGTCTGCCTTTCAGAGGTCCAAGACAGCTAAGGACAATGACTTGTCTCAGGAAGCTCTGTGAGGTAAGCTTTTCATTCAGTCTGTGCACTAGCTCCTCAGATAACCTGATAGTGGTTTAGTAAAAGACATCTGCAGTCAGTCCATTCTGGACAAGACCATTTTAAAGATATTCCCCCATCAGCTATATCCACTTGGAATCCAATCTGCTTCACTCCAGTCGGACAGTCTTTCTTGCTTCTCTGTTTTCCCTAAGATCCCATCTTTCTATGTGCTTGAGCTTCAATATTCCTATTGGTTAGAGTATTTAATTGCTCTCTAGACCCGAGGGAAATAACACATCTCACTCCAATTCATTCATATTGGCCCTTTCCCGTAGGAAGGCTGTATACGGGAGTGTCTGTCTTCGTTTTTGGTTTCATTAACAATAAGCCCACTTCTAAGCATCTGACAGCCTTAAATTACAAGCTTTTGACAAAAGAATTCCACAATTATATAAATTCAGAGTATATCTATCTCCCAGTTTATAAAATCACATTTGCATTTGTCTTTCGCTGGTTCCTATACCTCCTTATTTATCCCATCTCTAGAATGTACTGTTGCAGGCTTATCATTCTAATATTTTAGATGCAAAACCTCTCTTAATGCTAGTATCTTCATATGTATGGATACAGGCCACGGCCACAATAATGGATGTATCTTCATGTTTGTGGTAGGACATTGGGACCCAGAGATAAAGCATTTTAGTTGGTGCTACAATAAAAAACAAAGTTAAATTCACTTCAAAACCTATTGACAACACAATACCTAAGATTACGTCTACTTTCTTCTGATCTCATTCTCTATGGCATGCCTCTGATGTGACTTGGAATACACAGAAGCATATGTTCTATTGGGGCTTGATTTTGAAAGCAATTTGCACTTGTGGAATGTGTTTAACTTTGGGACTTGCTGTATTTATGGACCTGCTGGTTAATTTTAGAAAATGTGATTCTGTTGACCAGGCTTGCCACACATAGTCAGTCATTGAGTTTAAAGTTTGCATATCAAGCACAGAGAGGAGAATCTAAGGACATTCCATATATTTAAATTCAGTTGGTGTGCATTTTAGCCATGAGACCTTGGCTCAAGATATTTATGAGGGTATATGATTTTGCTTAGACTATGGACTGTTCAATTCCATGTTGACCTGTTCGTTGTGCAGATCCCCCTAGCGCAAATGTTGCTTCGAGCATAAACATTTCTAGTCACAGTTTCATGAACATATGGTGCCTTCTTTGGTTATTTACAAAATACTGCTTTTTACATTAAATAAACACTTGGTGATCGGCCGTACAGATTCCTAAAACTGTACTCCAAATTACACTATATACAGATTCAGCATACACACCCCTATGTACCCTTTATTTGTCACTGAAATTATTTTCAGTTTGACGTGCCTTATTATATTTATTACTTAGATCTATAACACATGTTATATTCTGTCAAGAAAACATCTGACAGGTTCATGGATTGGTATCACGTTGTTTCATCACCAGGTCTAATTTTTAACGAACAATTACATCAAAAAAACTCAAAATATATCTAGGAGTTAAAAAAGGTGGGGTTTGGGGTAGGGTTCATAATATATACCCACAAGTACATTTTCTAAATGAATTGGAGATAGAGCTTCTAGCAGAGGCCACCTCGGCAGAAAAAGTGAATTCTTAAATTGGGGAAGGGACCATCAGCAGGGGCCCATGGCCCTCACAAGTGCAGTTTTTAGAGCATTCGGGCAGTGGCCTTCAGTGAGGTCTACCTGCCCCACAAATTGAATTTTATAAAACATTTGAGGCAGGGGCCTTTAGCTGGGGCCACATGCCCCAGAAAAGCATATTAAAAATTATTTTGGGAAAGAGCAGGGTCTGCTAGCCACCAAAGCATATTTTGGCCTTGCCGGTGGCCTAGTCGGGGGGTGGAGGGGGGAGGGTAATGCTTCCAATGATGAATCGGGTGGGTGTGAGAGACGATGCCATTAGGGGGCTACCGAGGCCTCGACTTAAAAAAAGGCCAGACACCTAACACCCATGCAACCGAGAGAGAGCATGTGTGTTGGGTGTCTAGCCTCTTCAAACTCACCCTTCCAAACCCTCTTACCCAATGTTGGGGGCATAAGACCACCGCCCCAGACCCCTAACGGCCGTGTGTGGAATTTTAGGGGTCTTGAATGAGGGTTAAAAGATTAAAGTACACTTTTTTCAGTACTGCAGTGAGGTCATTGTTCAATATTGTAGTGGTGATGTCCCATCTTGTATCTGCGGAAAGGGTTTTTTCTGAAATCTCTCTATTGGGTAAAGTAAAGGTTCATACTATTGTGATGAAGCACTGCAACCTGGTTTGCAGTGGGGATGCCTTGTTTTTGTCTATTGTGCACGTCAAATATGGAAAACATAAATATTGGCCCTCATTACAACACCGGCGGTAACCAATGGTGCTATTAGCACCATGGTTGCTGCCGGTATTGTAACGGGTCCGCCAATGGTAAATGGGGAAATACCGCCCCATTCCAAGGTTGGCGGGGCTGTAATTCCCCATTTACCACTGGCCCTTGCCCATTCCCATTTTTGCCCCATAGGGCTCAATGGGACTGGGGAAGGCGGTAATTACGGTACCGCAAATTGCAGTGCCGTAATTACCTCAGAGGTCCCTTTGCGGGTCCCTACTTTAACGGCTGGTCCAGACCAGCCGTTAAGGTCGGGAGCCGCAAAGGGACCTCGTAATCAGGCGTTAAGGGTTTAACGGCGCCAACACCTTTTACGGAGCCGTTAAACCCTTAACGCCAGGGTCGTTATGACCCCCATTGTTTAGTTGTGCATACCCGTATATTTGTGATTATTGTCATAACGTACTCCTGAATTTAAAAAATATACTTCACTCATGCATCTCCATTTCACACAAAGTCTTTGGTAATCTGGTCCTAAATATTAAACATGTTCATTCATTGAAACATAATTCTACATAAGTGCTATGGTGACAACCTCTTTAGGTTAAAGTTGTCTATTCTATAAAAAGCTGGTCAGACATTGACTAGTATCCAGCACGTTGCAAGCATGACACTTATCATGACCATATTTCATGAATATTACATAATATAGAAAGGTAAAATAACTGTCACAGTCAAGGAAAGAATTAAAACAGAATGCTAATATGAGTGAACACAAAATAAAAAACGTATTACAGAAAGCCGTATGCTTCCCCATAATGAGTCTTCACTGGTCACGCCACTCTATGAAAACTCTATGCAGACTGCAGGCAGTGCAGGACACTGAAGACAGGAAGCACAACATTCTACATTGGAAACGGGAGGGACCCAATATTCAAGACCCCTGGGAATTTGACCCATTGGCTTAGCCATTAAGACATGACTATGAGCCATACAACGCAATTAACAACATATTTTGCCATTCAGGTAATCATTTTTGCATACTCGCTAAGTGTCCCAATGTAAGTCTTGTCAACCGTGACTTTTCACTTTGCATGATGGGACTTGCAAGGCCTACATATAACAGGAATGCCAAAACTGTTGTCTTTGCAAATGCTTGTTTTTAAGAGGATTTCACTGCAAGGAACAGATGAAAGGATGCACATATCTTCTTCTATATATATATATATATATATATATATGTCAAAATATGTTTTTGAGGCAGAGTTTGTGGCGAAGCTTTGTTCCTTATACAATTCCACACTGTTTCACCAATCTGCACAAATTGCGCATAGTTACCTGTTAGTACCCTCCAGACATTACTGGCTACATGACATTTGGACACCCCACCCCTTCCCCCGGATTTCAGCAAAAGTCAAAATGTGTGGGTTTGTGGCTTGGCGAAGCATTGTTCCTTATACAATTCCACACTGTTTCACCAATCTGCACCAGATGTTGCTGTGACGAATCAACTTCCGGGCACCAGTGATCCAGGGATGAATATCGGTTTCTAAACCATAAATCAGCCCCACACCACTAGTACACCAGAGATCTGAACAGATTGGAATACAAGTGAATTATATAATGCAAGTCTGCAGACTGTCCGGTGCGGCGACTCAGGCCAAGAATCATTGTCTCTGTGCTGGTTGGCGGTTCTGGAATGCTGGTCGATGTGTCCCGGACGGCTCTGCTGACTGCAGGGTGACAACAATCAGCGGTGCAGCTGGATGTGGTTCGAGGACTCAACTGTCTCGAAATTGTCCTTTAAAAGATAGACGCTGGATGATGCTTGTGTGGCACCCCTAGCTTCTTTGCAGAGCTTGTGTCCTTTCAAGGTGGATGACCCAAAGCTCAGGAGGGTGTTAGCAGGCAACAGCCTTGTCCTTTGTCTGGAGACTCACTGGCACGTCCCACCTAGGAAGCTTGCTGTAAGAACCTAGCCGGGCACACTGTGTGCTGGCGGGGTACCAGTTTTGGAGCTGCTGGATGGGTCCTCTGAGTACTGTGTCAACCTATTTTCCCTGGGAGATGTTTAGGGAAGGGATCTTGCTTCTCTCTTGGAGCTCCTGGCCTTCCATCACTGGCAGAAGATGTAAGGTAGACTGTACCTTCAGCTCGGGTCCAAATGAGTCCTTCTTCTTACTCCTTGCAAAGTCTTCAGGTGATCCATAAGTGAGGGGTTCAGCCCTCTTTTAAAGCCTAATGGGCCCCAGTGATTTCTGTAGGCTAACCCTACCTTAATGAACCAATCCTGGGTCCCCACCAACCATCTCCTGTTATGCATGAGGTCAGGACCAGAGTGCTTTGCAACAAGACAGACAAGGGGGTGACAACATATACCTATGTCCCACCCATCTTCCTGTCTGTTGTAGATCAAAGTGTCTCTCTGGTTAACTGACCACTCTGTGACTTTTGATTAAAGCGTAGGTTTTCCCTTGAAGTATGTTCTGGGAGCAGACTTCTTGTCTCCCCCAAACCACATACTTCTCCCGTCTGAAAGGGATCAGCTCTGCAGGGGTTTGCCTACAGGAAATAGTGATCCCGAAAAGCATTTTGCTGCCTTTCATAAAGAGGGGAAGGAACTAGCTTCAAGTTGACACATTACACACCAAAGGGGTGTTAGTCCTGCCTTTCTGTTGTCTCTCCGGCAACCAAGCCCGCTCAGCAGGCATGCCTTAATTATCTCTCATTAGTATGCACTGCCACCAGCCGGAGAACAAAGGAAGGCGGATCCATGGAGCCTTTGATATTTTAATTAGGCTGCTCATGGCTGGAGTAAGGTGTGCCTTCCCCCTTCTTAGAATGCTTTGATGTACACAGGGCTGTCACATTCCACGTGAATATGGCAGGGGAAGATGGCACCTGTAGGCTGTGTCTTTCCAGAGTGCAGGTGACTATGTGTTTGGTGGGGGAAGCAGATGAAATGGGTGCGGAATGGCCGCACTCCTTTCTCAGAGGTTGGTCTCCCATCATTCTTTTTTATTTATCAAAAAATCAAAAAAGCCCAGGCAAGCGCACTCTCCCTGTGCGGATGGTCGAATTCCTCACAGTTGCATAATTACATGTTAGGAGCCTCCGGACATTACAAGCTACATGACATTTAGACACCCCAACCCTTTCCCGAATTTCAGCACCTTCACACATGAGACGGTTGTCTGAAATCTGCAAACATCAAAGTGGTCGAAGAAGGACTGGTACTGACACCAGGAACAAAACTCGAGGTACAGGTCCTAGGATGCACGGTTTCCACAATATTCGCACCACAATGCACCACAACTAAATGCACCACGCCAGGGTGAGGTGACAGGGGGGAGAGAGCACTGAAAGTCCCAGAATGCAGCAGCACACAAACGCTCGCCTCCCCCAGCATTTGCTTTGGGGTATGTGAGCCAGTCACATGCACCCTTTCTCAGTGTAGTTTACTTAAGGGTGCAAAGCACATCAAGTGATAAGTGAATTGGAACTGTGACCTACAGCATAAGAGTTATCATGTCTGTCTACAGAACCCATTCGGAGAACGGGTACTACTGCTAGTTGCTTATAAATCAAGGGGCTAAGGGCACATTTGATTAAGAAATTTGTATTATACCAGTACCTCATTTACAGCAGCAATTAAGTCTCAGAGGACTGCTGGAAAATAACACTAATGGGCCCTATGCAGCACAAAGTCTGAGGTTACTGTGAGATAGAGCTAGCTCAAAGTGATCCCAGGAGGTTATGTTTTGGGCGTGAAGGGGCGTGTAGTGTGGGGAACGGCCATGGGGATTAGCATGGCCATGAGAGGTTAATGGGTGGCTAAATAACCAAACTACATTGACATGATAGGTGTTACTCCTAACATCCCATTTCCACCCTGTTTGTACTCCAATGCAATAGCTTAAATGCATAAGTGGCACTAAAGTACCACATAATAGCGAAAACTAACCAGGTCTCACTTGAGGTGTCACAAGCATGAGATGCAGCGATTGACGTGTAATTGAGGACATTGTAAAACTGACATTTTTCTGAAAATCTTACTACTTGTTTTTTTCAATATTTCCAAGTGTCTTGGACACATTTTTTCTGCTTCATTCTGTAATAGTACATTATGCTTATCTCCTGCTGTAGCCAATTCATCTCTTGATAGTGTGTCTCTGTGAGGCATAAGTGCAGGTCATTTTGTGAAGCTCTGCGGTGACTCCAGGTTGCACTCACCCTTTCACTGCCCCAATTATCTTATGACATCTGGTTCCATAAGAGACGCGGGGCACTAAAATGACCAGTACAGCTGTGAGCAAGTAAACCAGATGTATTAGGTGCATAGGTAAAGACCTCATCCGTGTCCTAGCCCAACGGTAGTTAGGGATTAACTGACAAGCCTGGAAGCCCAAGCATGCAAGATCCGGGGAGTTAAGAAACATAAGCATTCTATAAGATGCCAGATACCTCCCTTTCATGCATAGACAAGACCCAAATAAAAACTTCCCAACCTTAGAAGCTAGTTTTGAAGGATGGGAAACAGTGATTGGCCTTATTCTACATAATTTCTAAAGTAAACTGGTGCCCTTCAGACCCTACTACTTCTAACAGAGGGACCTGGAAAGGTTTGGCTGTGGCAAACCTCTCAACATCCCTCCCAGAACAGGTTACACTTTTGAGGGTTATGGCTATCCAAAAATTACAAGCCATACTGCTGCTAGTCTTAACAGAGTTATTGAGAACAGTCTGCACTCTAATTGATATTTTATTTGCATTGTGCTCGTACACAAGTGTTTTAGAGCGTGACGAGGCAAGGGAGGGGGAAAAAGGGAGAACAAAACAACAATCTTACTAGGCCCAGTGACATAGAGAACGCGCACGTGCAGGGGAGAGGGAAAGGGGAAAGTGCATGGGAGGGGGTGAGAATGGGAAGTGCTGAGCAAAAGGAATAAAAATAAATAAAACATACATAAATAAATAATAAAAAGCAACAAACTGTGGTAGTGCAGCCAGCAAGTAGCAAATGCTAGGTTTAAGGCAACAGACAGGGTGTGTCTGATAAATGCAGAAAACGGGGGGGTTTGGAGGGGTGTCTGTAGGGTTACAGATACAGACCCCAGTGCAAGGGATTGCCAGGAGGCAGTGCAGATGGGTGGCAGGGTGAGCAGGTACCTGGGCCTGAAAATCAGAGGGTGACCAAGTGCACGATGCAAAAGACAGAACAAATCAGAAGGAGAGAGGAGGAGAGAAGGCAGAAGCAAAGAGGAAGGTCTTGAGGTGCTCCCGGAACCGGAGATGGTTCTCCTCAAGTTTCAGAGTGGCAGGGAGGCTGTTCCAGAGGGAGGCCCCCGCCGAAGACAGAGATCTACTCCCAGCTTGTTTCTTTGAAAAATGACTGACCCTGAGGGAGTTAGAGGTGGAGGAGCTCAGAGCTCAGGAGGGGAGGTATTTATGGAGGGACAGCTGAAGGTCTTTTTGACCCAGGTCCCAGAAATCCTTATGGACAATGCAAAGGGTCTTGAATTGAATCCTTGCAGCCACAGGGAGCCAGTGGAGAGATTTCAGGGCTGGAGAGATACGATCTCAGGGCTTGAGGCCAAGGACAAGTCTTGCAGTCCTGTTATGGATAAGTTGCGAAGGGCTGAGAGTAGAAGCAGGTAGATTTAGAAAGAGGCTGTTGCAAAAATCCAACCTAGAGTGAACCAGGGCTCGAGAGACAGTGAGCTTCTGAGGGAAGTAGAGGAAAGGCAGAATGCCTCTGAGGAGGAGCAGTAGGAAGTTTGGCTTTTTTGAGACATCAGAGATGTGGGCAGAGAACAAAATCGTAGAGTCAAAGATGACCCCGAGGTTCTTAGTCTCGCAGGTGGGGGTAGGAGGAGGGCCAAGGGAGGGCGGCCAAAGAGTGACAGGAAAGGAGGGTGAAGGTGTGCCAAAGAGGAGGATCTCTGTCTTGCTGGCATTCAGGCAAAGATCATTGGTGGCACACCAATCCTGAATGGCAGATAGGCAATCGGAGATGAGAGAAGGAGAAGTGGTGGCCGAGAGAAGCTTGAAAATGAGTTGAGTGTCATCAGAATAGCACTGAAAATTGGAGCAGAAAATGGCAAAGCGGTGTGCGAGAGTTGCCAGGTATTGGTTGAAAAGCCAGGGTTAGAGGTTAGACCCCTGGGGAACACCGCAAGTAGCAAGTAGAAAGGGAGATAGATGAAAGGAAGGACCCAAGTTGGACCTGGGAGGGTCGATCAGGGAGGAAAGAGGTCAGCCAGGCCAGAGCCTGATCGGTGATACCCAGATTGTCATGGAGACGGTTGAGCAGGATCGTATGGTTGACCATGTCGAAGACAGAAGAGAGATCAAGTAGGATGAGGACAGAGGGGATGTTAAAGTCAAGGTTGGAGACCAGATCTTCAGGGATGTTCAGGAGAGCAGTTTCCGTGCTTCTGGCTGCTCTAAGGTCAGACTGATGGTCATGGAGACAACCAACAGAATCAGAGTGCAGTTTAAGATGCAAGATGGCCAGCTTTTCCAGGAGTTTGCCCAGAAAAGGAGTGATAGAGATTGGGCAATAATTAGGCATAAGAAATAAATAAATAAGAAGGATCAGCTGTGAGTTTCTTGAGAAGAAGGTGCACAAAAGAGTGCTTCAGGGGGAGGGCTAAGGCTCCTGATGTGAAGGAGCAGTTGCGGAAATCAGCCAGAGCAGGAGAGAGGGTATCAATGTGGTCCTTGATGGCTTTGGAAGAACTGGGAGGAACCTGTTTTGACAAGACTTTCATAGATCAGACTTGTCTAGAGACCTCGTCGGGGGAGCAAAGAGGGAAGAATGAGAAAGAGGGTGGGGGTGGCTGTAGGAGGGTCAGAGTTCACAGAAGGAGAGGGGAGAAGGGGGGGCGAGAGGTGGATAGGATGTCCTGTTTTTTTTAGACGAATTGAGAGGCAAGGGCCGTGTAAAGGGAGCAGGAGGCGACAGGGGAGGTAGAGGTAGAGACAGCAGCAGAGTTGGCCAGCTCCTTGCAGATTTTAAAGAGTTTGTCCGAGTTGTTAGATGCTGCAGAAACACAGACTTGGCTGTGGGCTCACTTCTTAGTGTGGACAGAGAGTCGGTATTGCCTTTGGAGCAGGAGACAGGCCAGCTTGTCAGAGGATGAACGAGAAGCCCTCCATTTTCTCTCAGCCCCCCTACACTTACGTTTAAGTATAGCTAGGTCAGAGTCATACCAAGAATTGCACTTGGCTTTGGGCTTCAAACAGATCCTCTTGACGGGGGCAAGAGCATCAAGAGTATCAGAAATTGAAGAGTAGAGCATAGACAGGGCTGTGTCAGGATGTGAGTCAGGCAGAGATGGGGGGAGAGAAGGCGGCGGCAAAAGCCTCAACTAACACACGCTTCAGGGGCCGGATGTCCGAGAAGGTAGGTGGCAGTGTTGGGGTTGGCTAGGCCTGGGGGTAGAGAGGGAGAGATGGGAGGAGAAGAGGGAGTGATCGCTCTAGGAGAGAGGAGTGGTCAGAGGGATGGAGAGAGGGAAGTCGGAGAAGAGCAAGACATCAACTGTGTGCCCTGCAGAGTGAGTCGAGCCAGAGGGGAGGATAGAAAGGGAGAGGGAATCACAGAGGTCACGGAAGAGTGCAGAGGAGGAACAAGGAGAGTGGCAATATGGAGAAGGTTTCCAGCCTTAAAGGCATTACGGGGAAGGGTACAAATCAGAGATATGCCCTGTGGAGGTTAGGAAGGAGCCTGTGGTGGGGCAGGATAGGAGGGAAGAGAGGGTAAGGTAGCCAAGGGGGGAGCTCAGCAGGAGGTGAGAGGAAATTGCTGAGGTAAGGGAAATGCCTATCAACGAGGAGGAGATTGGCTTGAGGGCCCTGGACCATCACAGTGCTATTTAGGTAGACATTAATGATGAGCTTGGAGGAGTCGACAGGGCCCATAAGGGCTACCCAGCAGGTGCCACCATTAATGGGAGAGGAGGAGAGAGGACAGAGCACAGAGATCATATGAAAAGTCCAAAGATCTGCCGAAGGAACAACAAAGAGGATGTCGGTGAGGGTCTGTCTGGAGGAAGCGCTGAAATAGGTATCAGCGATGGGGAGACCAGGGTTGGCGGTCAAGATATCCTTTTTAAACTTCTTCCTACCAGAGTTAGTGAGAAGGGAAAGATAGTTAATGGAGAAGCAGTTGGAGAAGATAGGAGAAATAGAAAGCACCATGGGTGCGAAGAGAGAGGGGCAGCAGGGAGAGTAGAAACAGGCACAGCGGAATGGAACAGTCACTGGGCCAGCAGGTTACAGAGAAGCATTCAATAAATAGAATGCAAAAAAGCACAGCTAAGTTTGACTATCAAATAGAATGCAAAAAGCACAGCTAAGTTTGACTTTCAAATAGAATGCAAAAAAGCACAGCTAACTTTGACTTTCGAATAGAATGCAAAAAGCACAGCTAATTTTGACTTTCAGATGGAATGCAAAAAGCACAGCTAAGTTTGACTTTCAAATAGAATGCAAAAAAGCACAGCTAGGTTTAAAAATTACAGTTGGATTCAGAAGCTAGTGGTGGGTGCAGAGTCGCAATGCATTTGAGAGCATTAATATGGAAGAACAAGCAGAGAAGGAAGTGAAGTCAAAAGAGGGTAGGGGTAGTCAGAAGGAGGGAACTAACCAACAGTAATGGGCTTAGACCTCTGGGATAAAACCTGGCAAAAGAGCTACAAAACTTTATTCCTGACCAAATCTCCTTCTCTGAGGTTGTCTACTTTTACTGCCTTCCTGCCTAAAGTTCCAGGCAACAAGAACACGGCCAACGCGAGAGACTAAGGAGCTCAAGGAGAAAATCCTGGGATTAACCCTATGACAAAATGTACCACTATGCTAATGAGCGAAAATACCTAGAACAATCTGGCAAATAGATTAGGGTTTTTTAAGCCCAGATTTGAGAAAGGCTCTGCTGAGCCGAAACATGTGTTATCAAGGGCTTTCAATGTAATAAAATATAACTTTCTAGAGAAAAATTGGCGCAGAGTCAAGGAGTCTCCATTTTTCCATTTTAAGCTTTAAGCGGTTTAGGCTTCATACCGCTGACTCTGAGGAATTGCAACAATCAATGCTATTATATTAATCAATATCGGTGTTTGAAGTTACTCAAATAAACAGGTTGAAAATAGGAGTTGCCTACTGGACCAGCTGTACCAAAAAAGCCAAATCAGAAGGAGAGAGGAGGAGAGAAGGCAGAAGCAAAGAGGAAGGTCTTGAGGTGCTCCCGGAACCAGATATGGTTCTCCTCAGGTTTCAGAGTGGCAGGGAGGCTGTTCCAGAGGGAGGCCCCCGCCGAAGACAGAGATCTACCCCCAGCTCGTTTCTTTGAAAAATGACTGACCCTGAGGGAGTTAGAGTTAGAGGTGGAGGAGCGAAGAGCTCAGGAGGGGAGGTATTTATGGAGGGACAGCTGAAGGTCTTTTTGACCCAGGTCCCAGAAATCCTTATGGGCAATGCAAAGGGTCTTGAATTTAATCCTTGCAGCCACAGGGAGCCAGTGGAGAGATTTCAGGGCTGGAGAGATACGATCCCAGGGCTTGAGGCCAAGGACAAGTCTTGCAGTCCTGTTATGAATAAGTTGCAAAGGGCTGAGAGTAGAAGCAGGTAGATTTAGAAAGAGGCTGTTGCAATAATCCAACCTAGAGAGAACCAGGGCTCGAGAGACAGTGAGCTTCTGAGGGAAGTAGAGGAAAGGCAGAATGCCTCTGAGGAGGTGCAGTAGGAAGTTTGGCTTTTTTGAGACATCAGAGATGTGGGCAGAGAACAAAAGCGTAGAATCAAAGATGACCCTGAGGGTCTTAGTCTCGCAGGTGGGGGTAGGAGGAGGGCCAAGGGAGGGCGGCCAAAGAGTGACAGGAAAGGAGGGTGAAGGTGTGCCGATGAGGAGGATCTCTGTCTTGCTGGCATTCAGGCAAAGATCATTGGTGGCACACCAATCCTGAATGGCAGATAGGCAATCGGAGATGAGAGAAGGAGAAGTGGTGGCCGACAGAAGCTTGAAAATGAGTTGAGTGTCACCAGAATAGCACTGAAAATTGGAGCAGAAAATGGCAAAGCGGTGTGCGAGAGTTGCCAGGTATTGGTTGAGAAGCCAGGGTTAGAGGTAAGACCCCTGGGGAACACCGCAAGTAGCAAGTAGAAAGGCAGACAGATGAAAGGAAGGACCCAAGTTGGACCTGGGAGGGTCGATCAGGGAGGAAAGAGGTCAGCCAGGCCAGAGCCTGATCGGTGATACACAGATTGTCATGGAGACGGTTGAGCAGGATCGTATGGTAGACCATGTCGAAGGCAGAAGAGAGATCGAGTAGGATGAGGACAGGGGGGATGTTAAAGTCAAGGTTGGAGACCAGATCTTCAGGGATGTTCAGGAGAGCAGTTTCCGTGCTTCTGGCTGCTCTAAGGTCAGACTGATGGTCATGGAGACAACCAACAGAATCAGAGTGCAGTTTAAGCTGCAAAATGGCCAGCTTTTCCATGAGTTTGCCCAGAAAAGGAGTGATAGAGATTGGGCAATAATTAGGAGGGCAAGAAGGGTCAGCTGTGGGTTTCTTGAGAAGAAGGTGCACAAAAGAGTGCTTCAGGGGGAGGGGAAGGCTCCTGATGTGAAGGAGCAGTTGTGGAAATCAGCCAGAGAGGGTGTCAATGTGGTCCTTGATGGCTTTGGAAGAACTGGGAGGAACCTGTTTTGACAAGACTTTCATAGATCAGACTTGTCTAGAGACCTCGTCGGGGGAGAAAAGAGGGAAGAATGAGTAAGAGGGTGGGGGTGGCTGTAGGAGAGTCAGAGTTCACAGAAAGAGAGTGGAGAAGGGGGGGTGAGAGGTGGATAGGATGTCCTGTTTTTTTTAGATGAAGTGAGAGGCAAGGGCCGTGTAAAGGGACTAGGAGGCGACAGGAGAGGTAGAGACAGCAGCAGAGTTGGCCAGCTCCTTGCAGATTTTAAAGAGTTTGTCCGAGTTGTTAGATGCTGCAGAAACACGGGCTTGGCTGTGGGCTCACTTCTTAGTGTGGACAGAGAGTCGGTATTGCCTTTGGAGCAGGAGACAGGCCAGTTTGTCAGAGGATGAACGAGAAGCCCTCCATTTTCTCTCAGCCCCCCTACACTTACGTTTAAGTATAGCTAGGTCAGAGTCATACCAAGAATTGCACTTGGCTTTGGGCTTCCAACAGATCCTCTTGACGGGGGCAAGAGCATCAAGAGTATCAGAAATTGAAGAGTAGAGCATAGACAGGGCTGTGTCAGGATGTGAGTCAGGCAGAGATGGGGGGAGAGAAGGCGGCGGCAAAAGCCTCAACTAACACACGCTTCAGGGGCCGGATGTCCGAGAAGGTAGGTGGCAGTGTTGGGGTTGGCTTGGCCTGGGGGTAGAGAGGGAGAGATGGGAGGAGAAGAGGGAGTGATCGCTCTAGGAGAGAGGAGTGGTCAGAGGGATGGAGAGAGGGAAGTCGGAGGAGAGCAAGACATCAACTGTGTGCCCTGCAGAGTGAGTCGAGCCAGAGGGGAGGATAGAAAGGGAGAGGGAATCACAGAGGTCACGGAAGAGTGCAGAGGAGGAACAAGGAGAGTGGCAATATGGAGAAGGTTTCCAGCCTTAAAGGCATTACGGGGAAGGGTACAAATCAGAGGTATGCCCTGTGGAGGTTAGGAAGGAGCCTGTGGTGGGGCAGGATAGGAGGGAAGAGAGGGTAAGGTAGCCAAGGGGGGAGTTCAGCAGGAGGTGAGAGGAAATTGCTGAGGTAAGGGAAATGCCTATCAACGAGGAGGAGATTGGCTTGAGGGCCCTGGACCATCACAGTGCTATTTAGGTAGACATTAATGATGAGCTTGGAGGAGTCGACAGGGCCCATAAGGGCTACCCAGCAGGTGCCACCATTAATGGGAGAGGAGGAGAGAGGACAGAGCACAGAGATCATATGAAAAGTCCAAAGATCTGCCGAAAGAACAACAAAGAGGATGTCGGTGAGGGTCTGTCTGGAGGAAGCGCTGAAATAGGTATCAGCGATGGGGAGACCAGGGTTGGCGGCCAAGATATCCTTTTTAAACTTCTTCCTACCAGAGTTAGTGAGAAGGGAAAGATAGTTAATGGAGAAGCAGTTGGAGAAGATAGGAGAAATAGAAAGCACCATGGGTGCGAAGAGAGAGGGGCAGCAGGGAGAGTAGAAACAGGTACAGCGGAATGGAACAGTCACTGGGCCAGCAGGTTACAGAGAAGCATTCAATTCAAGCAAAGGGCACAAAAAGTCTAGACAAGAACACAGCTCGTTTAAATCTAAAGCAAAAATGCAAAAAAGCACAGCTACGTTTGACTTTTAAATAGAATGCAAAAAAGCACAGCTAAGTTTGACTTTCAAATAGAATGCAAAAAGCACAGCTAAGTTTGACTTTCAAATAAAATGCAAAAAAGCACAGCTAACTTTGACTTTCGAATAGAATGCAAAAAGCACAGCTAAGTTTGACTTTCAGATGGAATGCAAAAAGCACAGCTAAGTTTGACTTTCAAATACAATGCAAAAAAGCACAGCTAGGTTTAAAAATTACAGTTGGATTCGGAAGCTAGTGGTGGGTGCAGAGTCGCAATGCATTTGAGAGCATTAATATTGAAGAACAAGCAGAGAAGGAAGTGAAGTCAAAAGAGGGTAGGGGTAGTCAGAAGGAGGGAACTAACCAACAGTATTGGGCCTAGACCTCTGGGATAAAACCTGGCAAAAGAGCCACAAAACTTAATTCCTGACCAAATCTCCTTCTCTGAGGTTGTCTACTTTTACTGCCTTCCTGCCTAATGTTCCAGGCAACCAGAACACGGCCAACACGAGAGACTAAGGAGCTCAAAGAGAAAATCCTGGGATTAACCCTATGACAAAATGTACCACTATGCTAATGAGCGAAAATACCTAGAACAATCTGGCAAATAGATTAGGGTTTTTTAAGCCCAGATTTGAGAAAGGCTCTGCTGAGCCGAAACACGTGTTATCAAGGGCTTTCAATGTAATAAAATATAACTTTCTAGAGAAAAGAGTCAAGGAGTCTCCATTTTTCCATTTTAAGCTTTAAGCGGTTTAGGCTTCATACCGCTGACTCTGAGGAATTGCGACAATCAATGCTATTATATTAATCAATATCGGTGTTTGAAGTTACTCAAATAAACAGGTTGAAAATAGGAGTTGCCTACTGGACCAGTTGTACCAAAAAAGCCAAATGTGTATGTTCCTTCCAAAGTAAGCTTCATTGTTGCATGCTTCATTGAACAGAAATTACCCGAATCCTTCACTCAATGTCCTCATGATAAAGGGCAACCTTGGTTACTCTTTTGAGTTCAGAGGAAGACAATTTGTTGTTGGGCTTCCTAACCCTGAGCATTTCAAATGAGGACACCCCTGTGGTGGAGTGAGGTACAATTCTATGAGCCATCACAGACTCCATCACTGCTTACTTCCAATCCAAAGCAGAGGTGATGTTGCAGGGAACACACACCTTAATCACCATTTTGAACCACTCAACATCTTCATTTATCTGTGGGTGCTAGATATCACTTCTGCAGTGCTCAATCTAATTTTTAACTTAGGAACTTACCCATCTCCTGTAGTTTACACTGGACCCCGTCGTCCGTTACCAAGAATATAGGCAATCCTGCCCTGTTAAATATATCTTTCAGAAATAAAATGACATCCTTGTTGCATATACCTCTGGTGAATGAGACGTCCACCAAGTAGGACAATCAAGACAATACAATACACCCCAACTCCCACAGTGTGCAGCTTGGAACTGTAACCTGGGTCATAGGTGGATAATGACTTACAAATCCCTTCTCACTTTTCTCCCACATGATCCACTCCCTGACAGATATCCCCAATCTGGATGTCACCCGCAGTCCACCAATAGTCACACCTAATGCATTGCTTAGTTATGGTTGTCCCTTGGTGACCCTCATGCCCTAGTGAGATAATGTGGATACACATGTCTGATGGTGTGATAATTCTGTCATCCTCTTAACAAAGCTGCCCTTGATAAAATGTTCATCTCTATTAGCCCACCCAAGTCTTCTGCATATGTTCTTGTTGCAGACTTTCAGAACTTCGCACAAGGCTTTGTCTTCCATTATGGCCTCCTCTCATACTTCAAGGGTGGTTTCACCGGGGGCTGAGATACTGCCTCCTCAGAAACCATCAATACTTGTTATTTTCTACTTGTGTCATTGATCCCAGGCAAGACACGCAGTCTGATTATCTGTTAGTGGCTCCCGTGACACATTCCACTTTGTAACCCACTTCCTGATCGTTCTTGAGACTTTTTCCAGATCTTTGGTTAGCTTGATTTCCATGAGGGGTTTGTGCTCTGTGCAGAATTCAAAATCCAGGCCCCATATGAAAGACTTCCAGTTTCAATGGTGCATCTTACAACTAGCATTTCTTTCTCTGAGACTGCATAAGAGAGCTCAGCACCTTTTAGGACTTGTGATTCAAGGATTATCACAAATTAGTTACCTCTCTCGATATTTGGAAAGGCAGCCCACAGGCTGTCATCTGTTGCTATGGCAAGCCTCCTACTCACTTTGTAGTTACGAACTGAGAGTGCTTGTTCCAGAGCCTTTTTGGCACACAGAAATGTGTAAGTGCATTTCTTGTTCCATTGAAAAGGCTCTCCTTTTTGTACAACTGTTTGCATCATTACTGCCTCATTCGCAAAGTTAGTTATGAACCTTAGGTAATATTTAGCCATGCTTAGAGAGAACACTGTTCCTTATCTTGCAGTATTCAAGTTTCCTTGATTGAGGTCCTTGCTGGGCTCCACTCCTTCATCCAATATAAGGTGTCTCAAGTATTCAATGTGATCTCTGCTAGGCGTGCATGCCTCTCTGTTAAGTGACATTCCTGAAGCCAAGAAAATCCTGAACACTCTCTGTAAGCTCTGAACATGTTCATCCTTGTTCCTCTTATACAGTAACATATTACCTTTAAGAAACAAGACAACCGTGTGCATGAACAGTTTTACATTTAAACTGGGATGCTGCCGACTCTAGACCAAATGCCATGAAGACAAATTGGAAGAGCTTCACTGGTGTAATGAAAGCCATTGTTTGTCTTGATTCTGCATGCAGGCGGACTTGATGATTTTCATATGTTAATGTTAATGTTAAAGGATATTTGTAACGCGCACTATCATCATCGGAGTGGTCCCTGTGAGGTTGAGCACAGAGAAGTACCTTGCATTGCCAATAGTGGTTGACAGTTCTCCAGTGCTTCAGAGAGGGTGGCAGTCCAGAAACATACATGGGTTGAAAGTTCTGCGGTCAATACAGAACCCCAATTCTCTGGTCAGTTTATCAACAACAGTCAGGGGTAACACCCACTTCAATGCCTCTATGCGCCCTGACTTTTGAAAGACTGAAGTTCCATCTTCACTTCTTTCCTCACAGTAACTGTGATATTGTCCAGAAAATGTTGCTGGGACCAGCTGATCAATCATGTGGACACCTTTAAGGACAAATAAACCTTTCACTTGGCCAAATTGTCTTTGAATGCCATTTCAGAATGTAACCAATCTATGAGTGCAGTACATTTGCTGCCATAGGCCAAAGGGCTGACATCTACCCTTTGCAGGATCCTTTTTCCAAAAACATCATCACAAATACTTTTCAGGAGAAAAGTGTACTTCGCACCAGAGTCTGCCATCAGTTCAGTGGGCTTCCCATCTACAGAATGGTGACTCTCAGCCTGCACATTTCCTTCTGGTTGTCATCCACAGTGAAGCCTGCATCTTCCAAGTCTTTTCATGATCCTTCCACATAGTTAGTGTTGTCGCCCATCCTCCAACACTTAGCTATGGGGCATCTTCATTTGCACGTTTTGGATGTCATCATGTGTGTTGGATAGTCCATGCTACTCACGAAGTGTCTGGTGCTGTCACTTCTGAAACACCTCCGTCTCTCGTTCCGTTCATTCCATGCACACTGTGTTGTCTTAAAGTTCCTACTCAATATTTTGTACTTGTCATGCTGTGGAATACATTCTTTCTGAAGCCTTAAATATCAGGAAGAACTTCTGTAAAGATCTAGTTATATAGCAAAATACTGTAACAATAAGCTCATGTGAATCTCAAAGGAATTATTCTGATATTATTATTGGACATGATCTGCTCTTAGGTAGGTGAAAGTATGCTTCCCCACATGCTTTTCCCTCCTTTTTTAATTCTTTAAAATGTATTTAAGTGCATGTGGTTATTAAACAACCTTTCACGTTAAACATTTAAATAACAAGTAATTACATATGTATTACAACATATTTAAATAAGAAATAAAATCATATCCAGAATCTCATTATCAATACAGTACTGTGTGTAAAATCAACATATATAAAACAGCAATAAAATCTTACAAATTCATTAGATGTATTAATGAATTGTTAATCTATCTTCCCCAATTTGCCATATATGGTAAACTGCAGCTGCCACAACCAGCGATTCGGCACAATAAATCATAGACCAGAACTGGTCTGTATGATAATCCTTAAAATTAGCAAATCCTTTGTTGTACAGTGGATATAGAACAGTGCATTGTGTAAGGATATGTTGTGATGTTTCCACATATTTATTACAGAATCAGCAAAGCCTCTCTTCCCTAGGGATATCCCTCCAAGCACCAGTGTTTTCTAAAAGAGTCAAAATGTCAAATCTTAAGAACAAAATAAAGCATATCAGCGCTGGAGTTCGCAGGTTGGTTAAGTAACTACGTGGAATTTCGGTGAACATTTCCTGTTGTGAATAGGATACATATTTTCAAAGCTTAGCCAAGTAAGCAAGTGACTGCATGCAATCAAAGTATCTAGATATTTTCTCATACCCTGACTGGTAGAAGTCAGCGGCAAGCTCAGGAAGTTCACACAATCCTTTAAAATAGCTATGCACTAAGGTTTCCATTTCTTTAAACAAAATACTGCGTGAACATCTTTGAGTATGTCCTATAGTAAGGTTTAACAGGTATGCATTTCCTGAGTCCCCAAATCGGATTTTTGCCCAAAACCTACATACTGAAACCTTCCACAAAGAAGGCAACGACGGCAATCTCAGTTCCAATCTGATCGCTTACATGGGTAAAGCACCTCGAAGGCCGAGAAAAGACTGCCAAATGTTTGCCTCTAGACTAGTCAGCCAAGAGACCGCCCTTTCCGGCAGGACTTCTAGGGTATACAGAATGCCCGGTAAAATGAAAATCCTGTAGGCCCTGATCTTGGCCTCAATAGAGGTTCCACCTTGGCGGTCAATGACCTTCCTAATAGACAGCTATTTCTGCCAAGCTTTTGGGGGTACAATCTTGCCCAAATAAGTTAAAGAATACGTGGATTTAATGCTCATTCCCAAGTACTTATATTCTTTTGTCTGCTCTATACAAGTACCTCCCAGCCTCCAGATAAATGCCGGACTACCATAAACTGGAGCGTTAATCTGGAGACCATTTGAACCAGCATGTTGGTATAAAGCATCAAGAGAATGTTGTAGGACCACTGCTGTGCGGTCGACTATCACTGTATCGTCTGCATATGAGAGGCAATAAATGTCCTCACAAAAAATTGGGGAGGATAGTTATTAGCAGACTTCAAAGCCAAGACGAAATCTGAAGCATATAAGTTATAGTGCAGAGGGGCAAGAACGCACCCCTGTATTAAACCTCTGTTGGTAGGAAAGAACCTGGTTAAATTTCCTTCTTGCGATAACCGCACCCTAACATGTGTGTTACTGTACAATAGTTCAAGTAAGTAAAGTATAGAGGGATTGAGGCCCCAACTTCTCAATTTGCCCCATAATTTAGTCTGCATAACGTTGTCAAAAGTGGCACTATAATCTAAGAAACAGATATATAAGGCTGATTCTAGATTTTGATAAGTATCCGATATTAGGGTGAAGAGGACGCAGATAGAGTGTGCAGTGCTGGAATTATTTCTAAAACCAGTTTGGCATATGTTCAAAAGACCGTTATTTTCTTTCCAAGCTGACAGCAGATCCAAGAGAAGATTCGAAAAATCTTGGAGCTTCTGTCTAGCATTGCTAAGAGTCTGTAATTTGCGGGGGGCGCTGTTGCGCACATCTAAGATGGCCGCCTGATCTAGGAGCTCCGACCCGTATTAATCCTGAGCTTAGAATACCCTGAACTGGAGCCACCCGCGGAGCATGAAAACGTACTGGACCAGAGATAAGAACACTGGACACATTATGTGAAAATCTGGGACTGCTGCGAGTCTCCGTTCTCGAGCGCCATCGTGTCAAAGATCCTGCGGACCTTGGCGACGACGCAGGCTTTTCATGGGCTCCGTGAGACCTGCTGGGTTGAGCCGTTGCTATGGATCGGGGGAGGAGCTGTGAGGATACTGCAGGCGCCACTCAGTTTGTAAGACTCGCAGTGTGTGAGGCTCGATTGATGCCCCGACTCATCGGAGGTGGCTGCACGGAGGTCACTCAGGCTGTTGGTGACTTTTGAATCCTGTTTTGTCAGGCGTTGTGGCTGACTGGTTGCCGGAGTCTCTGGGCCGACTCAGCCTGACCCGCTTGGGGTGACCCTGTTTGCCGACTTCAACACTCCCAAGACAGAGACTGTGCAACAAGCAGTGACGACCTGCGCCCCGTTGGAGTCATCGAACCACAGGCGCGCCTGAGTCGCCCGGACGGGTGGCCAAAACTTGAGGGGCTGCTTCGGAAATTAGGAGATCCGGCATGGAGCACGGTAATAACCGTAGGGGACAGAGCAGAAGGCGGGCCCCGCCTGCTCTTCCCGTCTGTTCATACTCCTCATTGCACACATCCCCCTGCCCGATGCTATGCCCCGGGTGCCATTAAATTGTTGGACAAGTGGCTGTAATCCGAGCCCGCTGACGCGGGAGACAAACACTATTGCAAAGGCTGGGCGAAACGACAAGTTGTGAGTTGAGCTGACTCGCAAGAGAGGATTCTGGTCCAGGACCCGTGGAATACGGGGGCAACCGGTGTGCTCTGGCCCCCAGAGGGTTGGCACAAGAAAGTCTGCAGGGGTTCCGGACACGAACAGGGGCCTGGGGTGGTCATGTGTGGCGGCGAAGTCGTAACACGAATATCCTGGTAAAGTTACAGGTTTATGGCCAACTAACTGGGGAGGACAAACAACTGAATGGCCTCGGATGCTCATGTGCTGCTTGTGGTGTGCATCCCTTAAGATCGAGCTGCAGGGACTGTCTTTATATCGTCAGCAGCGGTGGAGAGCCCCCCGGCCGGTACTGGGTGCTTGAACGCCACAGATGCATTTTATGCCTGGTAGTAATGTGCTGGGGGTCCCCACACATTTCAACTCTTCATTCACACCTACGCTGTTGAGCTGCTGACTGCTGCGGCCTTTCTACTGTACAGATCCCAAACATCTCAGAGATCAATAACGGTCACCAGCGCGCATCTCCTGTGGGGGGACTGCTACATGGGAGAGAACAATCCATTGGTAAGACCCGGAGTCGTGGTGGAATAACAGAGGGGTGGAGCGGAGGCGGTGACCAACCCCCCTTAACAGGGGACTGCTGGCCTATTCTATTTACGAACTGACAAAGTGAGGCCCAGTGAACAACTGTATCAACATCCTAGCCGGCCCCGGGTGTGGCATTAAATTTGCTGGGTACACACGTGGGGGGACCCAGTCCACCGGCCCCTCCATGCAGAGATACCTGACATTGGGCGTGCTGGCCTTATGAACACCGTGGACCGACCACCAGAATACCCGCCCACACTAAAACCGTGAGTCAAGCGTAGGTGGTCGGCGGGGTGGCCGCATGCTAAAATCCGTTGTGACACTGTGAACTGAGCCATACACTGGCTGGAACTTTTTAAATTCACTACGTGCATACGTGGGAGGGCACAGTCCATCGCCCCCATCATGCAGGGAGCTCATAAACTGAGCCTGCGAGCAAGGGGAACCAAAGATACATGTGAGAGGTGCCGGAGTCTGAATGTTAAGGTCCAAGTGATCCCCTGTGCAGCATTTGCCCAACGGCCCCTTGCGGAGCACATTGGCTGGACAACACCCGTGTGGCCTATAAAGGTTTGGAACCCACCTGACTGAATTGCTGATTCACAGACGCCATAACCCCCAGACAGGTTGAGGTGGGATACCTGCTGGTACGGTCGCCATGGGGAACACACGGAAACAAGAAAGAATTGCAGAGAGAGCAGGCGCCAGGAAAAAGGGACCAATGGACTTGTTCACCAACAGTCAGGCAGTGAGCAATGAGCATGAGCCACCAACAACATCCGGATCTGACCCTGGCGCAGATGGCGGCGACAGAGTCGAACGCCTGACCACCATAGTGCAAAACGGCTTCCTATCCATTAATGTTAAATTGGATGGCATTGTTACTACCATTGGGGCACTGAAAACAAGAGTGGACAAGGAAAGCCTGAGACTCACCAAGGCGGAAAACAGGATTGGCATAAATGAAGATACCATCACACGGCATGACCGAGACATAGCCCAGCTCAGAGAAGGCATGAACAAGCTGCAAAATAAGTGCGAGGATCTTGAATTGCGCTCCCAAAGAAACAACGTGCGGATTGTGGAGGTGTTGGAAAAGTTTGGGAAGGGTGCAATGGAGCAACAGGTGGAGACACTCCTTAAAACTCTTTTCGGAGGAAACTCCTTTTCGAATCAATTTCTGATTGAACAGGCTCACCGCACTCTGGCTCCTGTGCCGAGGCCCGGGACTCCGCCAGGGACGATAATTGCACGGCTTCTCAATTATAGAGATAGAGACACAATTCTCAGGATGGCGAGAGCACTTGGGACATTACAATACGAAGAGAGCCACATACATATCTACCCGGATTTCCCTGCAGAAGTGCAGGCAAGTCGAAGATCGTATGAACCGGTCAAGAGACTTCTGAGGGCACGGCAGGTCCCATATGCACTAATATTTCCGGCCAAGATGCAAATTCAATATGGAGGAAGGGTGCATTTCTTTGACACCCCTGCTGCTGCCCTGGCCTATGTGGAGGCCACCATACCTCTGCCCCCAGAGGCCGTGGGCCGGACCAGAACGGAGGGCCCTCACCTGCGGCGGGGGGGGGTCAAGATCCTACTGAGTGATCCAAGATACACCTATATCCTTTTGATTTGTAACAGTGCTCAGCTCCCGTGGGGGGGCTCTAAGTAACATTAAAGGCGGGCCGTGAGCCCGATCTGGTGGCCTCGTGATGGCAACGTGGCACCCTCAGGAAAGCTCCTACAATTCATAAGGGTTCATCGTCAAGTTGGGGCAGATTATGCGGGTGGGGGGCAGGTTTTGGGGGCTGGGAAAGTTATAGACTGTTGTTGCTACCAGGACGAGTTGGGGTTTTGGGAGGAAGGTTGGATGAATGAGAGTTCTAGGTTGGCTGAAATGTGGTCTCACAGATGCTGGTGCTGCTCGTATCGTGTAGGTACAGGACCTACTGGAAATAATGGTATACTACAATGCATATACATATAAGGCGGGTGACGGCTTAAAGATAAATTTACTATCCTGGAATGTCTGGGGGTTAAACAACCCGATGAAAGCGAGGAAGGTAGGGAACTATGTTGCCAGACACGGACCTCAGATTCTAATGTTACAAGAAACACACGCACAAGGCTCTGTCAACACAAACATATTGGCTAAATGGGGCAAGCTGCGTTATTACACAGACTATTCCTCTCAGTCCAGGAGGGTTATTACACTCATACACCCCACACTGGGGTTTCAGACCAATGGACATAAAATAGACCCAATGGGGAGATAAGTTCTGGTCTGGGGGGAAATAGCTGGCAAACAAGTAACCCTGGTAAAAACCTATGGCCCCAATAAAGATGACCCAGATTTTTACCTGAGTATATTTGAGGCCCTCAACAAACAAGACAAGACCAGTATAATATGGGGTGGGGATTTCAACGTGGCTCTTGACCTTGCACTGGATAGATCCGCTACTGTGACAAGGGCACCCACTAGGATGGCAATAATTTTAGGTCAACTTCTCCCACAATTGTCATTACTAGATGCATGGCGTGTGCTACACCCTGATAGCAGGCGGTACACATATTACTCCTCCGTGCATGACAGCGAGTCACGCATAGATTATTGGTTCATACCCTCAGATATATCAAATACACTAAGTACTGTGAAATCTTGCCCCGCACGCTATCTGATCACTCCCCGGTGCTGCTGGAGCTCAGGTTAAATGACGGCCCCAGACCAGCGAGAAGATGGAGAATGCCCAGGGGAATACTAGGAGATGCAAATGTGGTTGAGACCTTGCATGTTGAAATAACCAACTTTTTCACAGACAATATGGGGACAGTGGATCGGATTTCCACAGTATGGGAAACTTTTAAGGTCTGGGTTAGAGGAGTTAGGATGTCAAAATCCACAGGCCTTCTGAAAGGTGTACGACAGGAACTCCAAGGGGTGGAGAGGGAATTAAATAATTTAGAAGAAACTTACAGCCGCACTCATAGTGGGGACACCCTGGCCAAAATTCACAAACTCCTCAGAAACTTTGACAATCTGCCCATAAGAGAGATACGGTATATAACGGCCCCTACCCGGGCACGCAGATATGGAGAGGGAAATAAAGCGGGAAGAACGCTGGCTAATCTGATTAGACATGAGAGGCAACTGACCCCAATCACTACCATCCAAACGGCACAAAATGAAATAATCACGAGCGAACAAGGCATAAACGACTAATTTGTTAAATTCTATAAGGCACTCTACGCGAATAAAGACAGAAAAACCCCTGTTGAGATAAAAGCTTATTTAGCCATGCTCAATCTTCCGACACTCCCAGATGAAAATAAAGTGGTGCTTGATCAGCCTGTCACCGCAGAGGAAAGCACTGAAGCAATCAAGGATCTCTCATCTGGTAAGGCACCGGGTTCGGACGGACTGAGTGCCGAATTCTATAAAGAGTTCCATGAA